>NC_091151.1:38210246-38320246 GCF_040958095.1 Procambarus clarkii | reverse complement strand
CTCGTCACCATCATGATTCACTGGTCACCATCGCGATTCACTGGTCACTATCACGATTCACTGGTCACCATCTGGTTACCAGCAAGGAAATGGTGCGGGAATAGGGCGGATGGCAGGACCGATGCCCAAAATATTGGGTCATCGGGGGATCGAACGTTGACCCTGCAAAAAACGAGGCTGTCACTATACTGACAACCACCAGTTTTCCGCCAAGGATAAAGAGGAGAGCCAATTAGAACACATTCACATCAGTTAGCAAGTTGGCAGACATGTGTGACTGTCATGAGTCATTCCTGACATTGTATCAGCTGACGCGGGAGTGTCAAGGTGCTCATGGCGGGGAGGACTCCCTCCCTGGGGAGGACACCCTCCTTTGGAGGACACCCTGGGGAGGACACCCTAGGGAGGACACGCTCCCTCCCCAGGGTGTCCTCCCAGGGAGGGTGTCACTCCATGTTGGCAACATAGTTCTCTCTCTCACTGCCATGTTGGCAACACATGATGTTCACCAGGCTATCAGGAGGAACATTATCAACTGCTTTCTACCACTCTACGGAGACACGGTCTACCCAGCCTTCCATTCTTTCAAATTTGAGTAAGCTTTGTCGTATAGCTCGCTCAAGCTTACCAGGCATGTCTATCACTGCTAAAGCTTTACTCCTCTTCCGGTGCCACGATTTGTCTGTGCCAGGTGCTCAGTTATAGTCATCCTGGTGACTTTCTTCCTCCCCTTATAGCGAATAATTGTCAGAGGTTTGCGGTCTGTGATTCAGTTCCTCTTATCTGTTCCCTTATGTGGATATTAGGGAAACGTTTGTCTTTTCCCAGATTTCCTGAGAGATCTTCTGGCAGCCTACTTCAGTATACTTGGTTTTATTCAGTCTAGTCCTATTAATTCAAGCCTATTCAATCCTATATCCAATCCATCGTGTTTCTCCAGATGTTTTTTTTACCGCGTCTACAGTGACTACTGTGACGTGGTTAAAAGTGTGTAGTGTTCCTTTTAGTGACCATCCATCTCGTAACCTACTGTGTTCATATTAGTTATTTTGTGAAGACCTTGAAAACTCTTGTTGAGTTTCTTACACACCTCCTTGTCGTTTTCTTTTCCCCTTGTCTCCGCAAAATGATTACATAGTCGCCTAATGCTGTTATTGTCCTTATATTGACACACGACAGCTTTGCTTGCTCTTTAGTTTTTGCCTCGATGTAATTTTCAAACTGCCTGGCAGCTTCCCTCTTGACTCTGTTGTGATGTGTTTTTAGCTCCCTTTAGTGTCTCTCTTGTCCTCTTTTCTTGACTATACTTTTGTCATGTTTTATTTTCTATCACTTTCTTCTCTTCCTGCATTGCTTATTGAACCAATGGTTTGTTTCGCTTTTTCCACAGCCTTATTCTTGAGTTAGATGGACTGCTCTGTGGCGTCTGAACATTTTCCCGCTAATAATTCCATCTCATTTACTGCCGTGCCATCACGTCTTTTTTCTCATTGCAGTTCTTGTAGATAATAATAATAATAATAATAATAATTTTTATTTAGGTAAGGTACATAAAGAGATTTACAAAGTTTGTTGGCTTTATAGATAGAGCTAGTACATACAATGCCTAAAGCCACTATTACGCAAAGCGTTTCGGGCAGCCTAGGACCTAACTCTTCTCTCTTCTCTTCCCTATGTTGGTAATCTCTCGCCTTCCCCAAAGCTCTTCTTGGTCCACTTTCCTACTTGAGTTGCACTATGTAATGCAGCACAGTTACTCAGTGGGTGCTGCTGCGAGAGTCACTCATTCTCTATCTTGAACACTTCTGCTTTGGGTAAACACCAGGTCTTCTTATCGTTGATGTCCTCTCCTACTCCTGTGGTTCTGTGAGTTACACCTCCAGGGTGTTTGCCCTCCACGTCCCCAGCCTCGTTCTCCACCTCTCTGCACCTGTGTGAGAGGAGTCTACACCTGTGTGAGAGGAGTCTACACCTGTGTGAGAGGAGTCTACACCTGTGTGAGAGGAGTCTACACCTGTGTGAGAGGAGTCTACACCTGTGTGAGAGGAGTCTACACCTGTGTGAGAGGAGTCTACACCTGTGTGTGAGAGGAGTCTACACCTGTGTGAGAGGAGTCTACACCTGTGTGTGAGAGGAGTCTACACCTGTGTGTGAGAGGAGTCTACACCTGTGTGAGAGGAGAGTCTACACCTGTGTGAGAGGAGAGTCTACACCTGTGTGAGAGGAGAGTCTACACCTGTGTGAGAGGAGAGTCTACACCTGTGTGAGAGGAGAGTCTACACCTGTGTGAGAGGAGAGTCTACACCTGTGTGAGAGGAGAGTCTACACCTGTGTGAGAGGAGAGTCTACACCTGTGTGAGAGGAGAGTCTACACCTGTGTGAGAGGAGAGTCTACACCTGTGTGAGAGGAGAGTCTACACCTGTGTGAGAGGAGAGTCTACACCTGTGTGAGAGGAGAGTCTACACCTGTGTGAGAGGAGAGTCTACACCTGTGTGAGAGGAGAGTCTACACCTGTGTGAGAGGAGAGTCTACACCTGTGTGAGAGGAGAGTCTACACCTGTGTGAGAGAGGAGAGTCTACACCTGTGTGAGAGAGGAGAGTCTACACCTGTGTGAGAGAGGAGAGTCTAAACCTGTGTGAGAGAGGAGAGTCTACACCTGTGTGGGAGAGGAGAGTCTACACCTGTGTGAGAAAGGAGAGTCTACACCTGTGTGAGAGAGGAGTCTACACCTGTGTGAGAGAGGAGTCTACACCTGTGTGAGAGAGGAGTCTACACCTGTGTGAGAGAGGAGTCTACACCTGTGTGAGAGAGGAGTCTACACCTGTGTGAGAGAGGAGTCTACACCTGTGTGAGAGAGGAGTCTACACCTGTGTGAGAGAGGAGTCTACACCTGTGTGAGAGAGGAGTCTACACCTGTGTGAGAGAGGAGTCTACACCTGTGTGAGAGAGGAGTCTACACCTGTGTGAGAGAGGAGTCTACACCTGTGTGAGAGAGGAGTCTACACCTGTGTGAGAGAGGAGTCTACACCTGTGTGAGAGAGGAGTCTACACCTGTGTGAGAGAGGAGTCTACACCTGTGTGAGAGAGGAGTCTACACCTGTGTGTGAGAGGAGTCTACACCTGTGTGAGAGAGGAGTCTACACCTGTGTGTGAGAGGAGTCTACACCTGTGTGTGAGAGGAGTCTACACCTGTGTGTGAGAGGAGTCTACACCTGTGTGTGAGAGGAGTCTACACCTGTGTGTGAGAGGAGTCTACACCTGTGTGAGAGGAGTCTACACCTGTGTGTGAGAGGAGTCTACACCTGTGTGTGAGAGGAGTCTACACCTGTGTGTGAGAGGAGTCTACACCTGTGTGTGAGAGGAGTCTACACCTGTGTGTGAGAGGAGTCTACACCTGTGTGAGAGGAGTCTACACCTGTGTGAGAGAGGAGTCTTTCGTTATCCAGTCTAATTCCTTGTGATTAAAATCTCCAAATATTAAAATGTTAGCCTTCACTGTCTTTGCCTCAGTTGTCGCATTTACCCTTACTTTTAGTCGGCTTTCCTTGCATTTATCGTATTTCTTTTCAGTTCATTGTTCGGTGGGTGGTTGTAAATCACCGTTACCACTATGTTCTTGTAACCCGCTGCTGCTGCTGCTGCTGCTGCTGCTGCTGCTGCTGCTGCTGCTGCTGTTGTAGTATTTACTCAGGTCTACCACCTCCTTCTCTCCCCCCTCCCCCTCATCTTCACCCTCTCTTTAGTATCACCTCATAATCCTCATCAGCAGATTGCGTCCTCTCTGTCACTTGTCACTTCTGGCGACAGTGCGCTGGCTTGGGAGAACCAAGTGAGCGGGGGGTTCGAATCCTCGTTTTTCTGATAACAGGTTCGGTGTACATCATCCCCAGAGTCTTTATTTTTTCTGCTGGGGAGTCGTAGTTTAGAGGTAATGGGTGGAAATGATTGAAAATGAGTTATGGGTGGAGAGTAACGGGTGTAAAGTAATGGGTGGGTAAGGAAGAGACACATTACCGAGCGACAATACACAATGTATCTTGTGTATTGTGGCTTCCACCCTAAATCACCCAGGAAGAAGTGCCACGCTGGAATACGTCACCCGCTGTTGCCTGGGATAGAAACACCTGCTCTAAATGGTTCAACCAAACACAATGGAACCACACCAATTACCTATTAAAGTCAGGATTATTTATCAGATCGATGCCTTCCCAAGAAAGGGCTTCTGCCAGCTCGTCGCCGAGGTAAACGACGTATTTAAGCTGTTCACGAACACTGAGAATGGGTGTCGATATGCTGGTATATTATCTCTGTATTATACATGACCCACACACTCTCTTCACACTTAATGCTCCACAATGTGTACCATATTGATCACAACGTCAAAATTCCAGGGCCTAATTGATATCCAAAATTATGTCGTCCAGCCCAACCACTTGAGGGGGGGGGGATGGTAGAGCGACTGTCTCGCCTCATGCAGGTCGGCGTTCAATCCCCCGACCATTAAAGTGGTTGGGCGCCATTCCTACCCCCCCCCCCCCCCCCCCCCGTCTGGCGTTTTATCCTGATAATTTTCTCCCCTCCGTCGTGATAGTGACGCTTCCTGAAGGTTAGGTTAGGTGGGTTGTTTAGGTGCGTTCGCATATAGTAATGTAAGAACCACTTCAAATGTTACGCTTGTCATACCAGGCTGGTATGACCACTACCAAGCGTCCTGTAGACTGCTTGTGTTCGTGCTCTTCACACACACACACACACACACACACACACACACACACACACACACACACACACACACACACACACACACACACACACACACACACATGGAGCCCGTACCTTGTCAAGCACAAGACGAAGCTGGAAAAAGTCCAAAGGTATGCTACTAGACTAGTCCCAGAACTAAGAGGCATGAGTTATGAGGAAAGGCTGCGGGAAATGCACCTCACGACACTGGAAGACAGAAGAGTAAGGGGGGACATGATCACAACCTACAAAATCCTCAGGGGAATCGACCGGGTAAACAAGGACGAACTTTTCAACACTGGTGGGACGCGAACAAGGGGACACAGGTGGAAGCTGAGTACCCAAATGAGCCACAGAGACGTTAGAAAGAACTTTTTCAGTGTCAGAGTAGTTAGCAAATGGAATGCATTAGGAAGTGATGTGGTGGAGGCTGACTCCATTCACAGTTTCAAATGTAGATATGATAGAGCCCAATAGGCTCAGGAATCTGTACACCAGTTGATTGACGGTTGAGAGGCGGGACCAAAGAGCCAGAGCTCAACCCCCGCAAGCACAATTAGGTAAGTACAATTAGGTAAGTACACACACACACACACACACACACACACACACCCCACCCACCCACCACACCCCACCCCACACAACCTATATATTATGTGAGAAATCATTAACGCATTCTGATAAAGAAAGAGATCTAGGGGTGGTTCTAGACAGAAAACTATCACCTGAGGACCACATAAAGAACGTTGTGCGAGGAGCCTATGCTACGCTTTCTAACTTCAGAATTGCTTTTAAATACATGGATGGCAATATACTAAAGAAATTGTTCACGACTTTTGTTAGACCAAAGCTAGAATATGCAGCTGTTGTGTGGTGCCCATATCTTAAGAAGCACATCAACAAACTGGAAAAGGTGCAAAGACATGCTACTAAGTGGCTCCCAGAACTGAAGGGCAAGAGCTATGAGGAGAGGTTAAAGGCATTAAATATGCCAAAACTAGAAGACAGAAGAAAAAGAGGTGATATGATCACTACGTACACAATAGTAACAGGAATTGATAAAATCGATAGGGAAGATTTCCTGAGACTTGGAACTTCAAGAACAAGAGGTCATAGATTTAAACTAGCTAAACACAGATGCCGAAGAAATATAAGAAAATTCACTTTCGCAAACAGAGTGGTAGACGGTTGGAACAAGTTAGGTGAGAAGGTGGTGGAGGCCAAGACCGCCAGTAGTTTCAAAGCGTTATATGACAGTGTTGAGAAGACGGGACACCACGAGCGTAGCTCTCATCCTGTAACTACACTTAGGTGTAATTACACTTAGGTAATTACACACACACACACACCAGGCTACGGGGGGCCTCGTAGCCTGGTGGATAGCGCGCAGGACTCGTAATTCTGTGGCGCGGGTTCGATTCCCGCACGAGGCAGAAACAAATGGGCAAAGTTTCTTTCACCCTGAATGCCCCTGTTACCTAGCAGTAAATAGGTACCTGGGAGTTAGTCAGCTGTCACGGGCTGCTTCCTGGTGTGTGTGTGTGTGTGTGTGGTGTGGGAATAAAAAAAAAATAGTTAGTAAACAGTTGATTGACGGTTGAGAGGCGGGCCGAAAGAGCAAAAGCTCAACCCCCGTAAACACAACTAGGTGAGTACACATACACATACACACACACACACACACACACACACACACACACACACACACACACACACACACACACACACACACACACAGGACAACCTAATCAGGTTGTCCTGGAGGATTATGCTTCCCCCCCCCCCAATTGTCTTGAACTCCTTGAACACGATGGGACCCAGAACAGGCTCCAGAGACAGCTAACCCACCTTAATGTTAAGAGAGAGAGTGCTGAAAAGTCTGGGGCCCCTAATGTTGATGGAATTATTTCCTCAACGTACACATTATTATCTGTACTTGCCAACAAAGCTATTTTGCACATCCTGCCATACCTCTTAGCCTCGTGAGGAGTTATTTCCGTGTGCGGACTTGGACCCAGTTTCTCTCATATTCTCAAAGTGTAAATTATTATGTATTTCTCAAGCCTGTGTTTTACAGAATTTAGATTTAAACATTTTAAGCGGTCCAAATCATTTAAACGTTTTATTGAGTCGATTCCGGAAGTAAAAAACCTTTGCACGTTCTCCAGATCAGCAACCCCCTTCAATTTTGAATGGGGCTGTTGGGGTGGTAAAACAATTCACCCTATATCTTGAGGTTATCTTGAGATGATTTCGGGGCTTTTTAGTGTCCCCGCGGCCCGGTCCTCGACCAGGCCTCCATCCCCAGGAAGCAGCCCGTGACAGCTGACCAACACTCAGGTACCTATTTTACTGCTAGGTAACAGGGGCATAGGGTGAAAGAAACTCTGCCCATTGTTTCTCGCCGGCGCCTGGGATCGAACCCAGGACCACAGGATCACAAGTCCAGCGTGCTGTCCGCTCAGCCGACCGGCTCCGCTAGAAAGTATCAGTGTCTTACAAAATATAATTAATCAGGGATCTCTTGTTTCATAGGTTCTTGTTATCCAACCTGTCATTTTTCTTGCAATTGTGACAGCTAATTTATTTTGTTCTTTAAAAGCGAAGTCTTCCTACATGTTAACTCCCAAATCTATTATGTTGCGTTTTCTTTCATCAGTGTTGTTTGACTGCGTTTTATGTGTGGTCTCTGTTTTGATATTTTCGTTTTCCCAGAGCGCAGGAGCTGGAACTTCAGGATCAGGATCTTCATTAAACATCATTTGTTCTGTTTCCATGACAATATAAAATCTATTGATTTTCCCATTTATATTCACTGAGTTTAGGTGAATAGCACTGCCTCTTCCAGGAGTCCACGAGTAATTCAACTGAAATTAGTGACGCGCGCTGCCTCTTCCAGGAATCCACAAGTATTTCAACTTTACTATTAATCATGATCGCCAGCATAACTCCAGAACTCCACGTATAGCATTGCCTCAGTATAGCTTTACTGAGAGCATGACCTGTCATTGTTTTCTAAATCGGCGCATTAGTCCTCAGAATACTGATATATTTACCTTCACTACAGCCCGTCCTACAGGGTGTTGGTGTGGCACAGCTTGCTCAAGCCCCACATCAACATCATGACAACACCCAAACATTCTTTTTTATAGCTTTGCCTTCCAGCTAGAGCATAGGATTATTTGTCAACCCGTCCTCATAATAGAACATTGCATTTTGACGTATGCTCTGCCAAAGGCCAAAACTCCTCGTATTAGAAAATGGTAGCGATTCGCGAAATTGATATACTCTCCCAGTTTCTGTTTTAGGTTCTCTGGTAGGGTAGGATAAGGGCACTTTAGTACGACAGTTTCTTGACGTTGGGGAACCTTAGGAGGAAGGGGCTGTATTTGTAACCCCGGAGACAGTTTCAGGTGCCCGACATTCATCGGGCACGTGTTTGAGGGATTCATCACTCAACTGAATGACGGTGAGTCAACTCGTGCTGAGAATCAGGAGTCACTTTCACAGATCGTTTAATTTATGTCAGTAAATATATCTCCAAATTTAGATTGAGGTTTGATAAGTAGCTGAATTCACCCTTGTTTAGAACCAAACGTGTGACTCTTGAGTGCTAGTTCATGGAGGTAGGCATTGTCAAGACCCAGACACAAGACCCAGACACGAGACCAAGCCACAAGACCCAGACACAAGACCCAGACACAAGACCCAGACACAAGACCCAGACACAAGACCCAGCCACAAGACCCAGCCACAAGACCCAGACACGAGACCCAGCCACAAGACCCAGACACGAGACCCAGCCACAAGACCCAGCCACAAGACCCAGCCACAAGACCCAGCCACAAGACCCAGCCACAAGACCCAGCCACAAGACCCAGACACGAGACCCAGCCACAAGACCCAGCCACAAGACCCAGCCACAAGACCCAGCCACAAGACCCAGCCACAAGACCCAGCCACAAGACCCAGACACGAGACCCAGCCACAAGACCCAGCCACAAGACCCAGCCACAAGACCCAGCCACAAGACCCAGCCACAAGACCCAGCCACAAGACCCAGCCACAAGACCCAGCCACAAGACCCAGCCACAAGACCCAGACACGAGACAGACAGACAGACAGACAGACAGACAGACAGACAGACAGACAGACAGACAGACAGACAGACAGACAGAAGGAAGGGCAGAGAAAACGAGGATAAACTTACTAATATCCTGAGGGTGAAGGCTGGTGGTGAGATGGTCTTCAGGGAGCAACCAGGAGTTGATGCTGGTCGTGAAATATCCCTCCTTGGTGGAGTCTTTCTTCTTGGTTGACTCCTTCATCATAGGAGACCTCTTCATGGTGATGGTTGATTGGTTGGAGTTGTGGTGTAGCCAGGTGGTGTTGTGGTGTAGCCAGGTGGTGTTGTGGTGTAGCCAGGTGGTGTTGTGGCGTAGCCAGGTGGTGTTGTGGCGTAGCCAGGTGGTGTTGTGGTGTAGCCAGGTGGTGTTGTGGTGCAGCCAGCTGGTGTTGTGGTGCAGCCAGGTGGTGTTGTGGTGTAGCCAGGTGGTATTGTGGTGTAGCCAGCTGGTGTTGTGGTGTAGCCAGGTGGTGTTGTGGTGTAGCCAGGTGGTGTTGTGGTGTAGCCAGGTGGTATTGTGGTGTAGCCAGCTGGTGTTGTGGTGTAGCCAGGTGGTGTTGTGGTGTAGCCAGGTGGTGTTGTGGTGTAGCCAGGTGGTGTTGTGGTGCAGCCAGGTGGTGTTGTGGTGTAGCCAGGTGGTGTTGTGGTGTAGCCAGGTGGTATTGTGGTGTAGCCAGCTGGTGTTGTGGTGTAGCCAGGTGGTGTTGTGGTGTAGCCAGGTGGTGTTGTGGTGTAGCCAGGTGGTATTGTGGTGTAGCCAGCTGGTGTTGTGGTGTAGCCAGGTGGTGTTGTGGTGTAGCCAGGTGGTGTTGTGGTGTAGCCAGGTGGTGTTGTGGTGTAGCCAGGTGGTGTTGTGGTGTAGCCAGGTGGTGTTGTGGTGTAGCCAGGTGGTATTGTGGTGTAGCCAGCTGGTGTTGTGGTGTAGCCAGGTGGTGTTGTGGTGTAGCCAGGTGGTGTTGTGGTGTAGCCAGGTGGTATTGTGGTGTAGCCAGCTGGTGTTGTGGTGTAGCCAGGTGGTGTTGTGGTGTAGCCAGGTGGTGTTGTGGTGTAGCCAGGTGGTGTTGTGGTGTAGCCAGGTGGTATTGTGGTGTAGCCAGCTGGTGTTGTGGTGTAGCCAGGTGGTGTTGTGGTGTAGCCAGGTGGTGTTGTGGTGTAGCCAGGTGGTATTGTGGTGTAGCCAGCTGGTGTTGTGGTGTAGCCAGGTGGTGTTGTGGTGTAGCCAGGTGGTGTTGTGGTGTAGCCAGGTGGTGTTGTGGTGTAGCCAGGTGGTGTTGTGGTGTAGCCAGGTGGTGTTGTGGTGTAGCCAGGTGGTGTTGTGGTGTAGCCAGGTGGTGCAGTGGACAAGATCCTGCTCGGGTGTTAGTCAGGAAGAGACTCACCTGGTTATAGCACTGTCCAGCGCGTCACTGCTGGTCTGGCGCTCCTCGCGCTATAGTGATGGTCTTGGGGGAGTGGTGGTGGTCCTGGGGGAGTGTTGGTGGTCATGGGGGAGTGGTGGTGGTCCTGTGTGAGTGGTGGTGGTCCTGGGGAGTGGTGGTGGTCCTGTGTGAGTGGTGGTGGTCCTGGGGGAGTGTTGGTGGTCATGGGGGAGTGGTGGTGGTCCTGTGTGAGTGGTGGTGGTCCTGGGGGAGTGTTGGTGGTCATGGGGGAGTGGTGGTGGTCCTGTGTGAGTGGTGGTGGTCCTGGGGAGTGGTGGTGGTCCTGTGTGAGTGGTGGTGGTCCTGGGGGAGTGTTGGTGGTCATGGGGGAGTGGTGGTGGTCCTGTGTGAGTGGTGGTGGTCCTGGGTGAGTGGTGGTGGTCCTGGGGGAGTGGTGGTGGTCCTGTGTGAGTGGTGGTGGTCCTGGGGAGTGGTGGTGGTCCTGGGTGAGTGGTGGTGGTCCTGTGTGAGTGGTGGTGGTCCTGTGTGAGTGGTGGTGGTCCTGGGGAGTGGTGATGGTCCTGGGGAGTGGTGGTGGTCCTGGGGGAGTGGTGGTGGTCCTGGGAGAGTGTTGGTGGTCATGGGGGAGTGGTGGTGGTCCTGTGTGAGTGGTGGTGGTCCTGGGGAGTGGTGGTGGTCCTGGGGAGTGGTGGTGGTCCTGTGTGAGTGGTGGTGGTCCTGGGGAGTGGTGATGGTCCTGGGGAGTGGTGGTGGTCCTGGGGGAGTGGTGGTGGTCCTGGGGGAGTGTTGGTGGTCATGGGGGAGTGGTGGTGGTCCTGTGTGAGTGGTGGTGGTCCTGGGGAGTGGTGGTGGTCCTGTGTGAGTGGTGGTGGTCCTGGGGAGTGGTGATGGTCCTGGGGAGTGGTGGTGGTCCTGGGGGAGTGGTGGTGGTCCTGGGGGAGTGTTGGTGGTCATGGGGGAGTGGTGGTGGTCCTGTGTGAGTGGTGGTGGTCCTGGGGAGTGGTGGTGGTCCTGGGGAGTGGTGGTGGTCCTGTGTGAGTGGTGGTGGTCCTGGGGAGTGGTGATGGTCCTGGGGAGTGGTGGTGGTCCTGGGGGAGTAGTGATGGTCCTGGGGGAGTGGTGGTGGTCCTGAGGAGTGTTGGTGGTCCTGGGGATCAACAACAACAACAGCACCAGAAGCAGCAACAACAACAGCACCAGAAGCAGCAACAACAACAGCACCAGAAGCAACAACAAGAGCACCAGAAGCAACAACAACAGCACAAGCAGCAGCAACAACAGCACCGGAAGCCCCAACAACAGCACCAGAAGCCCCAACAACAGCACCAGCAGCAGCAACAACAGCACGAGCAGCAGCAGCAACAACAGCACTACAAGCGGCAACAACAGCACAAGCAGCAGCAACAACCACCCCGGTGTCTAGGGACGCCAGCGCCATCTATATTTAACAGGAGGCAGTAATGTCTGGCAGCGTCTGGGGAACCAACGTGCAGCAGCGACCAGTTCCATGTTTTGGATATGAGTCCTCTTGTGCCCGCTGACGGACGGTCGCCTCCTCGCCGAACTCATCAATATTATACGTTGCTTACCTGAGAACGGTGCGGACATGTGCCCTCTGGGACTGACGGGTGAGAACTGAGATCATGCAGGTTTGGCACAGACACTGAAATTAAGATAATATTGCCCTGCTAGGACGGGAGAGGAACTTGTTTGTTGTGTTTACTATGTCTCAGGCGAGTAGTTTCCCGGAGAGAGTGTTGACCCGTCCACAGGCTAGGCTACGCCCAGACGCGTTCCAATATTTTATAGCATTGCGTATTCAAGCTTGGCAGTTTTTTTTTAATATAAGCTTATATTATTATATACTATAATGTGTTGAATAGTTAGGCATTGGTTGTTGTATGTTAACCTGTTCTCAGGTAAGCCTCGTTACGGGCTTCACATGCAGATAGTGTGGGGAATTGACCTGTAGAATTTATATTTATTTCATTTATATATTAATTGATATTTTACGTTAATTTATATTTTTCGATAGCAAACTGTTTGTTGTTTAAAGTGGACTGTATTTATTAAAATTCCCACAAATCGATTTCCTTACATTATTGGGAGCTTTATTAAATTATTTACATGTATAGTCTTTCAATCAAAAATGATTAGTAGACATTCACTACCGTATTAGACTACATATGTAACTTAAATTAACTACAGCTTATCTTAATGTGTATGATTTTGGCCTAGACAACCAGATATGACACGGATGAACACGGACAAATATTCCTCTTACTGGGTATGGCTGCCTCCACCCCTTGTACTGGTCCTGCCAAATGATTGCTAAATCTTCTTCTTCATCTAATTTTTATTTAATTTTGCCCCGAGAGGCGAGTTTATTGGTCTTCCTCTTCTGTCACACCTGTCAAAGGACACAAAAAATAGCAGTAATCCTAATATGACAGCTATATCAGAGCAAATAAAGTATATTGATTATGAAATAAGGTCCAAGGAATATTTACTTTGGTTTTGTATCTCATTCTTCACATGCAGGGAGGGTGTGAGTACAGGGCTTCACATGCAGGTAGGGTGTGAGTACAGGGCTTCACATGCAGGTAGGGTGTGAGTACAGGGCTTCACATGCAGGTAGGGTGTGAGAACAGGGCTTCACATGCAGGTAGGGTGTGAGTACAGGGCTTCACATGCAGGTAGGGTGTGAGTACAGGACTTCACATGCAGGGAGGGTGTGAGTACAGGGCTTCACATGCAGGTAGGGTGTGAGTACAGGGCTTCACATGCAGGTAGGGTGTGAGTACAGGGCTTCACATGCAGGTAGGGTGTGAGTACAGGGCTTCACATGCAGGTAGGGTGTGAGTACAGGGCTTTACATGCAGGTAGGGTGTGAGAACAGGGCTTCACATGCAGGTAGGGTGTGAGTACAGGGCTTCACATGCAGGTAGGGTGTGAGTACAGGGCTTCACATGCAGGTAGGGTGTGAGTACAGGGCTTCACATGCAGGTAGGGTGTGAGTACAGGGCTTTACATGCAGGTAGGGTGTGAGAACAGGGCTTCACATGCAGGTAGGGTGTGAGTACAGGGCTTCACATGCAGGTAGGGTGTGAGTACAGGGCTTCACATGCAGGTAGGGTGTGAGTACGGGGCTTCACATGCAGGTAGGGTGTGAGTACAGGGCTTCACATGCAGGTAGGGTGTGAGTACAGGGCTTCACATGCAGGTAGGGTGTGAGTACAGGGCTTTACATGCAGGTAGGGTGTGAGAACAGGACTTCACATGCAGGTAGGGTGTGAGTACAGGGCTTCACATGCAGGTAGGGTGTGAGTACAGGGCTTCACATGCAGGTAGGGTGTGAGTACAGGGCTTCACATGCAGGTAGGGTGTGAGTACAGGGCTTCACATGCAGGTAGGGTGTGAGTACAGGGCTTCACATGCAGGTAGGGTGTGAGTACAGGGCTTCACATGCAGGTAGGGTGTGAGTACAGGGCTTCACATGCAGGTAAGGTGTGAGTACAGGGCTTCACATGCAGGTAGGGTGTGAGTACAGGGCTTCACATGCAGGGAGGGTGTGAGTACAGGGCTTCACATGCAGGTAGGGTGTGAGTACAGGGCTTCACATGCAGGTAGGGTGTGAGTACAGGGCTTCACATGCAGGTAGGGTGTGAGTACGGGGCTTCACATGCAGGTAGGGTGTGAGAACAGGGCTTCACATGCAGGTAGGGTGTGAGTACAGGGCTTCACATGCAGGTAGGGTGTGAGTACAGGGCTTCACATGCAGGTAAGGTGTGAGTACAGGGCTTCACATGCAGGTAGGGTGTGAGTACAGGGCTTCACATGCAGGTAGGGTGTGAGAACAGGGCTTCACATGCAGGTAGGGTGTGAGTACAGGGCTTCACATGCAGGTAGGGTGTGAGAACAGGGCTTCACATGCAGGTAGGGTGTGAGTACAGGGCTTCACATGCAGGTAGGGTGTGAGAACAGGGCTTCACATGCAGGTAGGGTGTGAGAACAGGGCTTCACATGCAGGTAGGGTGTGAGTACGGGGCTTCACATGCAGGTAGGGTGTGAGAACAGGGCTTCACATGCAGGTCGGCGTTCAATCCCCGACCGTCCAAGTGGTTGGGTACCATTCCTTCCCCCCGTTCCATCCCAACTCCTTATCCTGACCCCTTCCCAGTCCTATGTAGTCGTGATGGCTTGGCACTTTCTCCTCATGGTTCCCCTCCCCTTCCTTTGAACCAGGGGGAGTTGTTTGTCTTAAGTTTCTTTAACAAGTTACTATCCTGAGTAGTAAACAATTTCTCAAATATCTTATTCAATTTTGTTTACAATTTCCCGTGTCCAGTGCTACCTTGAGTTGGTGGTGAGGATCACTGTCTTGGCGGCCCGGTCTCTGGGCCCGGGATCCATTTAATTTAACCTGCCCACTTGCGAAACCAGTTCATCTCTACACAATCATGCAACCCGTCCTCGACTCAAGTCCATTCCATCCAGCGGTCGACCCCACAGACGCATTCATAAATTTTTACATGCTGTTAATTCAAAACGGAAATTTTCTCAAATATAAATTAATATTATAATAGCATATTGTGCATATATAGGCATAGGTTAGGTTAAGTGTTTAAGTTCTGTTGGCGATTATTTGTATTTGTAGTACGTGGGTGAAGCATTTACAGCGTTGTGATTCGAACAAAATTCGTCAGTGAAGCACTTGTTCCGGAAGTGTTCGAACGTCAACAGTTGTGATTCGTGTGTAAACCGTTTTTCATTCACAAATACCTGGGGGTTTGGCGGGTGCATGGAATTACTTTTGGGTCTTTGTTTGGAAGACGGGCTGAATCATGACCACTTGGATCACATATATTAAACAGTTTACGAGCAAAGCGCTACAAGATTGTGAATAACAATAGTTTGGGTTGTGAGAGTTCGATGCTGGTAAACTCTTTAATAAATACAGAGTGTATTTATTACTCCATGAGCTAGGAAAGATGTACAGGCTTCCCCAGCGGCTGTATCAATGTTTGGGGAATTCTGGCCAAGACCTCGTCCCCTACCAGGCTTAGCAGGTCACAGGAAAATCTGACACGGATAATACTGGTTTATCATTGCCCTCTTGTAAGGTGAGGCTGGGGCACTGCCCTCTTGTAGGGTGAGGCTGGGGCATTGCCCTCTTGTAGGGTGAGGCTGGGGCACTGCCCTCTTGTAAGGTGAGGCTGGGGCACTGCCCTCTTGTAAGGTGAGGCTGGGGCACTGCCCTCTTGTAAGGTGAGGCTGGAGCACTGCCCTCTTGTAGGGTGAGGCTGGGGCATTGCCCTCTTGTAGGGTGAAGCTGGGGTATTGCCCTCTTGTAGTGTGAGGCTGGGGTATTGCCCTCTTGTAGGGTGAAGCTGGGGTATTGCCCTCTTGTAGGGTGAGGCTGGGGTATTGCCCTCTTGTAGGGTGAGGCTGGGGTATTGCCCTCTTGTAGGGTGAGGCTGGGGTATTGCCCTCTTGTAGGGTGAGGCTGGGGTATTGCCCTCTTGTAGGGTGAAGCTGGGGTATAGCCCTCTTGTAGGGTGAGGCTGGGGTATTGCCCTCTTGTAGGGTGAGGCTGGGGTATTGCCCTCTTGTAGGGTGAAGCTGGGGTATAGCCCTCTTGTAGGGTGAGGCTGGGGTATTGCCCTCTTGTAGGGTGAGGCTGGGGTATTGCCCTCTTGTAGGGTGAGGCTGGGGTATTGCCCTCTTGTAGGGTGAGGCTGGGGTATTGCCCTCTTGTAGGGTGAGGCTGGGGTATTGCCCTCTTGTAGGGTGAAGCTGGGGTATAGCCCTCTTGTAGGGTGAGGCTGGGGTATTGCCCTCTTGTAGGGTGAGGCTGGGGTATTGCCCTCTTGTAGGGTGAGGCTGGGGTATTGCCCTCTTGTAGGGTGAGGCTGGGGTATTGCCCTCTTGTAGGGTGAGGCTGGGGTATTGCCCTCTTGTAGGGTGAGGCTGGGGTATTGCCCTCTTGTAGGGTGAGGCTGGGGCATTACCCACTTGTAGGGTGAGGCTGGGGCATTGCCCTCTTGTAGGGTGAGACTGCGGCATTACCCACTTGTAGGGGATGAGGCTGGGGCATTGCCCTCTTGTAGGGTGAGGCTGGGGCATTGCCCTCTTGTAGAGTGAGGCTGGGGCATTGCCCTCTTGTAGGGTGAGGCTGGGGCATTGCCCTCTTGTAGGGTGAGGCTGGGGCATTGCCCTCTTGTAGGGTGAGGCTGGGGCATTGCCCTCTTGTAGGGTGAGACTGCGGCATTACCCACTTGTAGGGGATGAGGCTGGGGCATTGCCCTCTTGTAGGGTGAGGCTGGGGCATTGCCCTCTTGTAGGGTGAGGCTGGGGCATTGCCCTCTTGTAGGGTGAGGCTGGGGCATTGCCCTCTTGTAGGGTGAGGCTGGGGCATTGCCCTCTTGTAGGGTGAGGCTGGGGTATTGCCCTCTTGTAGGGTGAGGCTGGGACATTGCCCTCTTGTAGGGTGAGGCTGGGACATTGCCCTCTTGTAGGGTGAGGCTGGGACATTGCCCTCTTGTAGGGTGAGGCTGGGACATTGCCCTCTTGTAGGGTGAGGCTGGGACATTGCCCTCTTGTAGGGTGAGGCTGGGACATTGCCCTCTTGTAGGGTGAGGCTGGGACATTGCCCTCTTGTAGGGTGAGGCTGGGGCATTGCCCTCTTGTAGGGTGAGGCTGGGGCATTTCCCTCTTGTAGGGTGAGGCTGGGACACATATCAACGTGAGTGGGAAAGACAGGACCCGTCAGTGTGGTGGTGGTGTGACAGTGTATGGGGGGGGGCGAGGGGGACCGTCGCCCCCCACATGCCCCCCCCACCCCACCCCCCTTCTATAATAAAGATAAAGTAAACATGACGGGCCTCGTCAGGGTTAATTTTACTCTATTCATGTTGCTGGGGTGAGTGGTGAGTCTGCCTCCCTGCTGGACCCTCACTCTTGGTGAGTGGTGAGTCTGCCTCCCTGCAGGACCCTCACTCCTGGTGAGTGGTGAGTCTGCCTGCCTGCTGGACCCTCACTCCTGGTGAGTGGTGAGTCTGCCTCCCTGCTGGACCCTCACTCCTGGTGAGTGGTGAGTCTGCCTCCCTGCTGGACCCTCACTCCTGGTGAGTGGTGAGTCTGCCTGCCTGCTGGACCCTCACTCCTGGTGAGTGGTGAGTCTGCCTCCCTGCTGGACCCTCACTCCTGGTGAGTGGTGAGTCTGCCTCCCTGCTGGACCCTCACTCCTGGTGAGTGGTGAGTCTGCCTCCCTGCTGGGGCCCTCACTCCTGGTGAGTGGTGAGTCTGCCTCCCTGCAGGACCCTCACTCCTGGTGAGTGGTGAGTCTGCCTCCCTGCAGGACCCTCACTCCTGGTGAGTGGTGAGTCTGCCTCCCTGCAGGACCCTCACTCCTGGTGAGTGGTGAGTCTGCCTGCCTGCTGGACCCTCACTCTTGGTGAGTGGTGAGTCTGCCTGCCTGCTGGACCCTCACTCTTGGTGAGTGGTGAGTCTGCCTCCCTGCAGGACCCTCACTCCTGGTGAGTGGTGAGTCTGCCTGCCTGCTGAGGCCCTCACTCCTGGTGAGTGGTGAGTCTGCCTCCCTGCAGGACCCTCACTCTTGGTGAGTGGTGAGTCTGCCTCCCTGCTGGACCCTCACTCCTGGTGAGTGGTGAGTGTGCCTGCCTGCTGGACCCTCACTCTTGGTGAGTGGTGAGTCTGCCTCCCTGCAGGACCCTCACTCCTGGTGAGTGGTGAGTCTGCCTGCCTGCTGGACCCTCACTCCTGGTGAGTGGTGAGTCTGCCTCCCTGCTGGACCCTCACTCCTGGTGAGTGGTGAGTCTGCCTGCCTGCTGGGGCCCTCACTCCTGGTGAGTGGTGAGTCTGCCTGCCTGCTGGGGCCCTCACTCCTGGTGAGTGGTGAGTCTGCCTCCCTGCTTCACCCTCACTCCTGGTGAGTGGTGAGTCTGCCTGCCTGCTGGGGCCCTCACTCCTGGTGAAGGGTGAGTCTGCCTCCCTGCAGGACCCTCACTCCTGGTGAGTGGTGAGTCTGCCTGCCTGCTGGGGCCCTCACTCCTGGTGAGTGGTGAGTCTGCCTGCCTGCTGGACCCTCACTCTTGGTGAGTGGTGAGTCTGCCTCCCTGCAGGACCCTCACTCCTGGTGAGTGGTGAGTCTGCCTGCCTGCTGGGGCCCTCACTCCTGGTGAGTGGTGAGTCTGCCTCCCTGCAGGACCCTCACTCCTGGTGAGTGGTGAGTCTGCCTCCCTGCAGGACCCTCACTCCTGGTGAGTGGTGAGTCTGCCTCCCTGCTGGACCCTCACTCCTGGTGAGTGGTGAGTCTGCCTGCCTGCTGGACCCTCACTCCTGGTGAGTGGTGAGTCTGCCTCCCTGCTGGACCCTCACTCCTGGTGAGTGGTGAGTCTGCCTGCCTGCTGGACCCTCACTCCTGGTGAGTGGTGAGTCTGCCTCCCTGCTGGACCCTCACTCCTGGTGAGTGGTGAGTCTGCCTCCCTGCTGGACCCTCACTCCTGGTGAGTGGTGAGTCTGCCTGCCTGCTGGGGCCCTCACTCCTGGTGAGTGGTGAGTCTGCCTCCCTGCTGGACCCTCACTCCTGGTGAGTGGTGAGTCTGCCTCCCTGCAGGACCCTCACTCCTGGTGAGTGGTGAGTCTGCCTCCCTGCAGGACCCTCACTCCTGGTGAGTGGTGAGTCTGCCTCCCTGCAGGACCCTCACTCCTGGTGAGTGGTGAGTCTGCCTCCCTGCAGGACCCTCACTCCTGGTGAGTGGTGAGTCTGCCTCCCTGCTGGACCCTCACTCCTGGTGAGTGGTGAGTCTGCCTCCTTGCTGGATCCTCACTCCTGGTGAGTGGTGAGTCTGCCTCCCTGCAGGACCCTCACTCCTGGTGAGTGGTGAGTCTGCCTGCCTGCTGGGACCCTCAATCCTGGTGAGTGGTGAGTCTGCCTCCCTGCTGGACCCTCACTCCTGGTGAGTGGTGAGTCTGCCTCCCTGCTGGACCCTCACTCCTGGTGAGTGGTGAGTCTGCCTCCCTGCTGGACCCTCACTCCTGGTGAGTGGTGAGTCTGCCTCCCTGCTGGACC
This sequence comes from Procambarus clarkii, assembly GCF_040958095.1. NCBI lineage: Eukaryota > Metazoa > Arthropoda > Malacostraca > Decapoda > Cambaridae > Procambarus > Procambarus clarkii. Next base: position 38,300,902 of record NC_091151.1, on the reverse strand, counting down.
CTCACTCCTGGTGAGTGGTGAGTCTGCCTGCCAGCTGGACCCTCACGCCTGGTGAGTGGTGAGTCTGCCTCCCTGCTGGACCCTCACTCCTGGTGAGTGGTGAGTCTGCCTGCCTGCTGGGGCCCTCACTCCTGGTGAGTGGTGAGTCTGCCTCCCTGCAGGACCCTCACTCCTGGTGAGTGGTGAGTCTGCCTGCCTGCTGGGGCCCTCACTCCTGGTGAGTGGTGAGTCTGCCTCCCTGCTGGACCCTCACTCCTGGTGAGTGGTGAGTCTGCCTCCCTGCAGGACCCTCACTCCTGGTGAGTGGTGAGTCTGCCTCCCTGCAGGACCCTCACTCCTGGTGAGTGGTGAGTCTGCCTCCCTGCAGGACCCTCACTCCTGGTGAGTGGTGAGTCTGCCTCCCTGCAGGACCCTCACTCCTGGTGAGTGGTGAGTCTGCCTCCCTGCTGGACCCTCACTCCTGGTGAGTGGTGAGTCTGCCTCCTTGCTGGACCCTCACTCCTGGTGAGTGGTGAGTCTGCCTCCCTGCAGGACCCTCACTCCTGGTGAGTGGTGAGTCTGCCTGCCTGCTGGGACCCTCAATCCTGGTGAGTGGTGAGTCTGCCTCCCTGCTGGACCCTCACTCCTGGTGAGTGGTGAGTCTGCCTCCCTGCTGGACCCTCACTCCTGGTGAGTGGTGAGTCTGCCTCCCTGCTGGACCCTCACTCCTGGTGAGTGGTGAGTCTGCCTGCCTGCTGGGGCCCTCACTCCTGGTGAGTGGTGAGTCTGCCTGCCTGCTGGGGCCCTCACTCCTGGTGAGTGGTGAGTCTGCCTCCCTGCTTCACCCTCACTCCTGGTGAGTGGTGAGTCTGCCTGCCTGCTGGGGCCCTCACTCCTGGTGAAGGGTGAGTCTGCCTCCCTGCAGGACCCTCACTCCTGGTGAGTGGTGAGTCTGCCTGCCTGCTGGGGCCCTCACTCCTGGTGAGTGGTGAGTCTGCCTGCCTGCTGGACCCTCACTCTTGGTGAGTGGTGAGTCTGCCTCCCTGCAGGACCCTCACTCCTGGTGAGTGGTGAGTCTGCCTGCCTGCTGGGGCCCTCACTCCTGGTGAGTGGTGAGTCTGCCTCCCTGCAGGACCCTCACTCCTGGTGAGTGGTGAGTCTGCCTCCCTGCAGGACCCTCACTCCTGGTGAGTGGTGAGTCTGCCTCCCTGCTGGACCCTCACTCCTGGTGAGTGGTGAGTCTGCCTCCTTGCTGGATCCTCACTCCTGGTGAGTGGTGAGTCTGCCTCCCTGCAGGACCCTCACTCCTGGTGAGTGGTGAGTCTGCCTGCCTGCTGGGACCCTCAATCCTGGTGAGTGGTGAGTCTGCCTCCCTGCTGGACCCTCACTCCTGGTGAGTGGTGAGTCTGCCTCCCTGCTGGACCCTCACTCCTGGTGAGTGGTGAGTCTGCCTCCCTGCTGGACCCTCACTCCTGGTGAGTGGTGAGTCTGCCTCCCTGCTGGACCCTCACTCCTGGTGAGTGGTGAGTCTGCCTGCCAGCTGGACCCTCACGCCTGGTGAGTGGTGAGTCTGCCTCCCTGCTGGACCCTCACTCCTGGTGAGTGGTGAGTCTGCCTGCCTGCTGGGGCCCTCACTCCTGGTGAGTGGTGAGTCTGCCTCCCTGCAGGACCCTCACTCCTGGTGAGTGGTGAGTCTGCCTGCCTGCTGGGGCCCTCACTCCTGGTGAGTGGTGAGTCTGCCTCCCTGCTGGACCCTCACTCCTGGTGAGTGGTGAGTCTGCCTCCCTGCAGGACCCTCACTCCTGGTGAGTGGTGAGTCTGCCTCCCTGCAGGACCCTCACTCCTGGTGAGTGGTGAGTCTGCCTCCCTGCAGGACCCTCACTCCTGGTGAGTGGTGAGTCTGCCTCCCTGCAGGACCCTCACTCCTGGTGAGTGGTGAGTCTGCCTCCCTGCTGGACCCTCACTCCTGGTGAGTGGTGAGTCTGCCTCCTTGCTGGACCCTCACTCCTGGTGAGTGGTGAGTCTGCCTCCCTGCAGGACCCTCACTCCTGGTGAGTGGTGAGTCTGCCTGCCTGCTGGGACCCTCAATCCTGGTGAGTGGTGAGTCTGCCTCCCTGCTGGACCCTCACTCCTGGTGAGTGGTGAGTCTGCCTCCCTGCTGGACCCTCACTCCTGGTGAGTGGTGAGTCTGCCTCCCTGCTGGACCCTCACTCCTGGTGAGTGGTGAGTCTGCCTGCCTGCTGGGGCCCTCACTCCTGGTGAGTGGTGAGTCTGCCTGCCTGCTGGGGCCCTCACTCCTGGTGAGTGGTGAGTCTGCCTCCCTGCTTCACCCTCACTCCTGGTGAGTGGTGAGTCTGCCTGCCTGCTGGGGCCCTCACTCCTGGTGAAGGGTGAGTCTGCCTCCCTGCAGGACCCTCACTCCTGGTGAGTGGTGAGTCTGCCTGCCTGCTGGGGCCCTCACTCCTGGTGAGTGGTGAGTCTGCCTGCCTGCTGGACCCTCACTCTTGGTGAGTGGTGAGTCTGCCTCCCTGCAGGACCCTCACTCCTGGTGAGTGGTGAGTCTGCCTGCCTGCTGGGGCCCTCACTCCTGGTGAGTGGTGAGTCTGCCTCCCTGCAGGACCCTCACTCCTGGTGAGTGGTGAGTCTGCCTCCCTGCAGGACCCTCACTCCTGGTGAGTGGTGAGTCTGCCTCCCTGCTGGACCCTCACTCCTGGTGAGTGGTGAGTCTGCCTGCCTGCTGGACCCTCACTCCTGGTGAGTGGTGAGTCTGCCTCCCTGCTGGACCCTCACTCCTGGTGAGTGGTGAGTCTGCCTGCCTGCTGGACCCTCACTCCTGGTGAGTGGTGAGTCTGCCTCCCTGCTGGACCCTCACTCCTGGTGAGTGGTGAGTCTGCCTCCCTGCTGGACCCTCACTCCTGGTGAGTGGTGAGTCTGCCTCCCTGCTGGACCCTCACTCCTGGTGAGTGGTGAGTCTGCCTGCCTGCTGGGGCCCTCACTCCTGGTGAGTGGTGAGTCTGCCTGCCTGCTGGGGCCCTCACTCCTGGTGAGTGGTGAGTCTGCCTCGCTGCTTCACCCTCACTCCTGGTGAGTGGTGAGTCTGCCTGCCTGCTGGGGCCCTCACTCCTGGTGAAGGGTGAGTCTGCCTCCCTGCAGGACCCTCACTCCTGGTGAGTGGTGAGTCTGCCTGCCTGCTGGGGCCCTCACTCCTGGTGAGTGGTGAGTCTGCCTGCCTGCTGGACCCTCACTCTTGGTGAGTGCTGAGTCTGCCTCCCTGCAGGACCCTCACTCCTGGTGAGTGGTGAGTCTGCCTGCCTGCTGGGGCCCTCACTCCTGGTGAGTGGTGAGTCTGCCTCCCTGCAGGACCCTCACTCCTGGTGAGTGGTGAGTCTGCCTCCCTGCAGGACCCTCACTCCTGGTGAGTGGTGAGTCTGCCTCCCTGCTGGACCCTCACTCCTGGTGAGTGGTGAGTCTGCCTGCCTGCTGGACCCTCACTCCTGGTGAGTGGTGAGTCTGCCTCCCTGCTGGACCCTCACTCCTGGTGAGTGGTGAGTCTGCCTGCCTGCTGGACCCTCACTCCTGGTGAGTGGTGAGTCTGCCTCCCTGCTGGACCCTCACTCCTGGTGAGTGGTGAGTCTGCCTCCCTGCTGGACCCTCACTCCTGGTGAGTGGTGAGTCTGCCTGCCTGCTGGGGCCCTCACTCCTGGTGAGTGGTGAGTCTGCCTCCCTGCTGGACCCTCACTCCTGGTGAGTGGTGAGTCTGCCTCCCTGCAGGACCCTCACTCCTGGTGAGTGGTGAGTCTGCCTCCCTGCAGGACCCTCACTCCTGGTGAGTGGTGAGTCTGCCTCCCTGCAGGACCCTCACTCCTGGTGAGTGGTGAGTCTGCCTCCCTGCAGGACCCTCACTCCTGGTGAGTGGTGAGTCTGCCTCCCTGCTGGACCCTCACTCCTGGTGAGTGGTGAGTCTGCCTCCTTGCTGGACCCTCACTCCTGGTGAGTGGTGAGTCTGCCTCCCTGCAGGACCCTCACTCCTGGTGAGTGGTGAGTCTGCCTGCCTGCTGGGACCCTCAATCCTGGTGAGTGGTGAGTCTGCCTCCCTGCTGGACCCTCACTCCTGGTGAGTGGTGAGTCTGCCTCCCTGCTGGACCCTCACTCCTGGTGAGTGGTGAGTCTGCCTCCCTGCTGGACCCTCACTCCTGGTGAGTGGTGAGTCTGCCTCCCTGCTGGACCCTCACTCCTGGTGAGTGGTGAGTCTGCCTGCCAGCTGGACCCTCACTCCTGGTGAGTGGTGAGTCTGCCTCCCTGCTGGACCCTCACTCCTGGTGAGTGGTGAGTCTGCCTGCCTGCTGGGGCCCTCACTCCTGGTGAGTGGTGAGTCTGCCTCCCTGCAGGACCCTCACTCCTGGTGAGTGGTGAGTCTGCCTGCCTGCTGGGGCCCTCACTCCTGGTGAGTGGTGAGGCTGCCTCCCTGCAGGACCCTCACTCCTGGTGAGTGGTGAGTCTGCCTCCCTGCAGGACCCTCACTCCTGGTGAGTGGTGAGTCTGCCTGCCTGCTGGGGCCCTCACTCCTGGTGAGTGGTGAGTCTGCCTCCCTGCAGGACCCTCACTCCTGGTGAGTGGTGAGTCTGCCTGCCTGCTGGGGCCCTCACTCCTGGTGAGTGGTGAGTCTGCCTGCCTGCTGGGGCTCTCACTCCTGGTGAGTGGTGAGTCTGCCTGCCTGCTGGGGCCCTCACTCCTGGTGAGTGGTGAGTCTGCCTGCCTGCAGGACCCTCACTCCTTTTGAGTGGTGAGTCTGCCTGCCTGCAGGACCCTCACTCCAGGTGAGTGGTGAGTCTGCCTGCCTGAAGGACCATCACTCCTGGTGAGTGGTGAGTCTGCCTGCCTGAAGGACCCTCACTCCTGGTGAGTAATGAGTCTGCCTGCCTGCTGGACCCTCACTCCTGGTGAGTGGTGAATCTGCCTGCCTGCTGGACCCTCACTCCTGGTGAGCGGTGAGTCTGCCTGCCTGCAGGACCCTCACTCCTGGTGAGTCTGCCTCCCTGCTGGACCCTCACTCCTGGTGAGTGGTGAGTCTGCCTCCCTGCTGGACCCCTCACTCCTTTTGAGTGGTGAGTCTGCCTGCCTGCTGGACCCTCACTCCAGGTGAGTGGTGAGTCTGCCTGCCTGCAGGACCCTCGCTCCAGGTGAGTGGTGAGTCTGCCTGCCTGAAGGACCCTCACTCCTGGTGAGTGGTGAGTCTGCCTGCCTGCTGGACCCTCACTCTTGGTGAGTGGTGAGTCTGCCTGCCTGCTGGGCCCTCACTCCTGGTGAGTGGTGAGTCTGCCTCCCTGCTGGGCCCTCACTCCTGGTGAGTGGTGAGTCTGCCTGCCTGCTGGACCCTCACTCCTGGTGAGTGGTGAGTCTGCCTGCCTACAGGACCCTCACTCCTGGTGAGTAGTGAGTCTGCCTCCCTGCAGGACCCTCACTCCTGGTGAGTGGTGAGTCTGCCTCCCTGCAGGACCCTCACTCCTGGTGAGTGGTGAGTCTGCCTCCCTGCAGGACCCTCACTCCTGGTGAGTGGTGAGTCTGCCTGCCTACAGGACCCTCACTCCTGGTGAGTAGTGAGTCTGCCTCCCTGCAGGACCCTCACTCCTGGTGAGTGGTGAGTCTGCCTCCCTGCAGGACCCTCACTCCTGGTGAGTGGTGAGTCTGCCTCCCTGCAGGACCCTCACTCCTGGTGAGTGATGAGTCTGCCTCCCTGCAGGACCCTCACTCCTGGTGAGTGGTGAGTCTGCCTCCCTGCTGGGCCCTCACTCCTGGTGAGTGATGAGTCTGCCTGCCTGCTGGACCCTTACTCCTGGTGAGTGATGAGTCTGCCTGCCTGCTGGACCCTCACTCCTGGTGAGTGATGAGTCTGCCTGCCTGCTGGACCCTCACTCCTGGTGAGTAGTGAGTCTGCCTCCCTGCAGGACCCTCACTCCTGGTGAGTGGTGAGTCTGCCTCCCTGCTGGACCCTCCCTCCTGGTGAGTGGTGAGTCTGCCTCCCTGCAGGACCCTCACTCCTGGTGAGTGGTGAGTCTGCCTCCCTGCTGGACCCTCCCTCCTGGTGAGTAGTGAGTCTGCCTGCCTGCTGGACCCTCCCTCCTGGTGAGTAGTGAGTCTGCCTCCCTGCAGGACCCTCACTCCTGGTGAGCAGTGAGTCTGCGTCCCTGCAGAACCCTCACTCCTGGTGAATGGTGAGTCTGCCTGCCTGCAGAACCCTCACTCCTGGTGAGTGGTGAGTCTGCCTCCCTGCTGGACCCTCCCTCCTGGCTATGAAGGTTCTGGGTGTCCTCTTATACCTGTTTAAAGAATAGTGGTGATTAACCCTGTCGAGAGGACAGGGGGGGGGGGCGCTACCCCCTGCCTGGAGGACCAGGTAATCAGGTCTGGCATCCTGATTAGTCACTCTTGAACGTGGAGTAATGAATGATTATTATTGTACAAGTTAATCACCAAGCGTCTGCCCTCCCCCAGTGCTACAATGACACTGGCTTTGTGTTTCTCCCGATAATTACCTTAATCGCGAAGGGGGGGTAAATTTAGTAATAATATACAAGTAGGAATTATCAGGAGATAATTCATCAAATGAACTCAGTGTTCAGGATGAAATAAAGCAATAATTTACACAAGGAATGTTTTCATCCTCTACACAAGTGGAATGAAAATGGTAATATTTTCCAAGACATTAAACTATAGAGAAGTATAGTGAAGGATTGAAACCAAGCAACTTGTGCAGCATAACATATATTTTCATGGCGGGCAAGACACCAGAACACACAGCATGGACTATTTGTCACGCCTCTCCCCGGCCACGCCTCTCCCCTGCCACGCTTCTTCCCCGCCACGCTTCTTCCCCGCCACGCTTCTTCCCCGCCACGCTTCTTCCCCGCCACGCTTCTCCCCCGCCACGCTTCTCCCCCGCCACGCCTCTCCCCGGCCACGCCTCTCCCCTGCCACGCTTCTCCCCCGCCACGCTTCTCCCCCGCCACGCCTCTCCCCCGCCACGCCTCTCCCCCGCCACGCCTCTCCCCCGCCACGCCCCTCCCGCCACGCCTCTCCCCCGCCACGCCTCTCCCCCGCCACGCCTCTCCCCCGCCACGCCTCTCCCCCGCCACGCCCCTCCCGCTACGCCCCTCCCGCCACGCCCCTCCCGCCACGCCTCTCCCCCACCACGCCTCTCCCGCCACGCCCCTCCCACCACGCCCCTCCCGCCACGCCTCTCCCGCCACGCCTCTCCCGCCACGCCCCTCCCGCCACGCCTCTCCCGCCACGCCTCTCCCGCCACGCCTCTCCTGCCACGCCCCCCCCCCCCCCCCCCGCCACGCCTCAGCAACATCCCAGATCATGCATCGTGGTGTCACAGTTCCATGTTACCTTTTTACTGGACACACACACCAGCCTGAGACACAACACACACTCTACTCTCGCTCTCCCATATAAATCTCGAAAGAGGATTACATTCAATTGATATGTTAATTTTAATTGAGTATAACATTAACATAACATTAACATAATGTGATGATAAAGCACATCCCTGGGTATGACAAGACCGCTCCACATAAGACACACTGAACATAGTAACAAACTACCTCTCCATTAACAAACACCAAAGGTCAAGACGGCCCTTATAGCAAAGGCCGTTGAAAAGGCGTTCGACTCTATGGCACGACGGCCTAAGCTACAAACTCTGTACTCTAATCCAACTGACAACATGCAGCAGCTACTATGCTGCTTTCTAACAAACAGAAGGATGCAGATTAAACTCCTCAGCAAGCTGTCAGGATACTTCAACCTGAATGCAGTAGTCCCCCCAGGGCTCAGTTCTCTCACCGACCCTGTACATACTCTTTATAAACGACATTCCTGACCCAACATACTGGACCCTTTGCTATGCTGACGACGTGACTCAACTGATCTCATGATACACGATAGTCATCCTCACACGCAGAGCACAGGAAGAAAATTAAACTGCTTGTGAAAGCAGATAGATTTCTGTATAAAGGAAATACGCCTGCCTTCTTGGGTCGGCTGCGTGCGCATAGCATGGGGCACATATAAGCAGGCGCCCCGGCATGCTCTCTCCTGAGTACAAGAAACATCAAATGACTACACGAAGCATGAATAAATAGAAGAAGAAAGAAGAAAAAAGAAGCACGACATTGAAGATAGAAGCAAGAAGTAGAAGAAAGAAGAAGTAAGAAGATAGAAGAAAGAAGACACCACCTGAAGACAGACTATCTACCTTGAATGAAGAAGCACTGCCACTGCCGCCTTTCTGACCCGTCTCCCAGCCTAGCCAGATGTTGGGTTGTTTTCAGCATCGACTTAAGACAAGCAGCTGGGTCAAGCCCTGGCACTTTTCTCTTCAACTTCAGCGTTTTCCTCTCACCGACTTTTCTTCAGCGGTCCCCACTTGAAGGCTCGCCCCTTGGGCATCTTCTCCTGTATCATTCGATTCGATTCGATGCTCTCTTATTCTCTGTGGCTGCTCAACGCGCAAACAGCCCACCCTCCTCCCGGGAACTTGGGTTTCCCTTGTGCTCTCTCAGGGAGTGTTTGTAGCTACCATCCCTCTTGTCTTTGCAGTAAGTTCTGGAGGTGGTCCTTGTATCCTGTAGTGTTGCAGTTTACATCTCTTACCTGGGTTCTTTACTCAGTTTTAAGTTCCCTTTCACCTATTCGTTTTATTCTCTGCGACTCCTACCACGCAGGTTTATTTCCTCTCTTTAATGGCATTTTCTGCAATTTTATCTTTTACTTAATTGAGTTTTATTCTGGAATCTATATTTACCTCCCTTTAAACAAGGTAGTAGTTTTTGCTTCAGTACAATGCCCTTCTGCAATTGATACACATTTATTTTAATGCATTTCTTTTGGATTATTCCTGTTCGCATCAAGTATTACACACTTCTCTTGTGTAATAGCACCACCTTTGGGTTCCCTTTACACGGCAGTGTGTGGTGAGTCGTATCTTCTGTTTTGTGTTGTGTAGTGGCTACGTTTCTGTGAATTATGTCTAACCCAATTCTTTCCTTCATTTTGTGAGCCATAGAAAGGCAGTTTCTGTTGCAAAATTTGATTGGTATTGAGAGCTTTGCAGGATTGAACTCTTCATCAGTGTCAGTCCATTTTCTCTTTGATAATCTCTTCCACGTATTATTTAGCATATCCATTGTTAACAAGAATCTGCGTCAATCTGTTAGGATTCTCGTCATCCTGCTTCCAGCTGGAGGTTTGCGAAAAAGAAAGGTTGACGTAAGCGTCAACGGCATTTTCCTGATAGCAGTCAGGATACTCATCACTAACACTGGGCCATATTCATATGTTAGTTCCCATAGTACAGAGTGAAATGTGAAACCGACATTTCTTTTTGAGACTGTTACATCAAGAAAGGTAGCTTGCCTTCTTCCTTCTATGTCATAAGTAAAACTAAAGATGGAGTTTGGCTTGGAAGCTCCTTTTAACGGCACTGGCTTAGAGATACTTGCAGTAGATCAGTAGATCTTAAGTTTAAGTTCCAGGAGCAACTAGCACTTTCTCAAGGGGCTCAGGAAAGGTGCCTCTTTGGTGCATGTTTCGAGTAGTTACCTAACTGTGTTCTGGGATGTCAAGAGGAGAGCAAATTGGATCCATATAGACTTTATTCACGACAATGCCGAGAGTCTCATCCACGGACACCCAAGTGAACAGGTACTCAACGTTCACATAACATTTCATACTAGATTCATGAAAACTGAGCAGTGAACCGACAGATTACTTGGGAGACTTCAGGGTGACAGCGTACGGCAGGTAGGCAGTCAGCAGGATGTTGAGTCGCTTAGCCAGTCCGTATATAAATGTGCAACCCGTCCTCGACTCAAGTCCATTACATTCAGCGGTCAACCCCACAGACACATTCATAAATTTTAACATGCTGTTCATTCAAAACGGGAATTTTCGCAAGTATAAATTAATATTATAATATATTAGCATATTGTGCATATATAGGCATAGGATAGGTTAGGTTAGGTGTTTAGGTTCTGTTGGCGATTATTGGTATTTGTAGTACGTGGGTGAAGCATTTATAGCGTTGTGATTCGAACAAAATTCGTCAGTGAAGCACTTGTTCCGGAAGTGTTCGAACGTCAGCAGTTGTGAGTCTTGTGTAAACCGCTTTTCATTCATAAACAGGGGGGTTGGCGGGTGCATGGAATCACTTTTGGATCTTTGTTTGGAGGACGGGCTGAAATGTGGGTACCTGGAGGATGATCAAACGAAACGGGTTTCCAAGCATATGGATCTTGACAATCCCTTAGGCATGTATTCTCCAGTAACTTTCTTACGGTGGAATTAAGCTCTTTTGGCATTAACAGTTTCAGGCAATGTGTTTATCTCTTTCATTTCGGCAGTAGTATATCCCGTGATCGTTTGGAACTTAGTTTGATTACAGATGAGGACGTTCATCTGAACATCTGAATTCATACTTTTTTTATGCTGACTTATACTAGTGATTTGTGTAGAAGGCCCGTAGCTGCCAATTTGAGTTCGAGAGTCAATAGGTTCTTCTGTAGTTGCCGCGAGTATTTCCTCCCTCTATGGAAGCTCTGTAATGTACCATAAGTGGAGACTTTCTTGTGTCTGGTGGACGAACATTGAGACACTCACAATCTGGAACTGACTCAGTAATACTCAGAACTGTATAGAATATGAGAGGTGATGTGGGGAGGGGGGGGGGAATGTGTGGGTATACTCATGCCTCAACACCCACCAAATGCATCAAGAGTTTACTTAATATAATATATATTAAACACAATCTGACCTGACCAACACCACCCACGCAAAGTGTACACAAAAAATTATACATGGTCATGGCCTTCGTAATTTTTATATAGCATTTTTAATCTTAAGCCTAAGAATGTATTCTTCCTTGTGTATGTTCTTTTAGTTCCTTAAGATGTTGTTTTCATGTCTTTTTCATCGATATTTCTTTTGCTCTCCTCTGTTCCTCAAGCTTGGACAGAAGATTCAGAGCATTTTCAGCTTCTTTCAACCGAACTTTCAGCTCGTTCTCTGCACGTTTGACCTTCTCCAGCTCATTCTTCGTGGATTGGTGCTGCTTTAACGTCTCCTCGGCTTGTTTCACCCGCGCCTCCAGGGCCTTGTTCAGCTGCTTCGTATTCTCCAACTCCTTCAGCGATTCTTTTGTCTTATCCGCCTCCTGGAAAAAAAGGATACTTTCCTTAATCCCATGACGTATGTTATTGAGTTATAGCATATCCTGTTTCTTGAGACCTTCTTGACAAGCTTCGAGTCTCTCTAAGGTGCCGGGAAGCTCTAAAAAGGTCCCTGAGGAGCACACTGAGACCTTAACATTTACAGACCACACCCCCAACAAGGTCTCTCAGGGCCACACCCCCAACAAGGCCTCTCAGGACCACACCCCCAACAAGGTCTCTCAGGACCACACCCCCAACAAGGTCTCTCAGGGCCACACCCCCCCAACAAGGTCTCTCAGGGCCACACTCCCAACAAGGTCTCTCAGGGCCACACCCCCAACAAGGTCTCTCAGGGCCACACTCCCAACAAGGTCTCTCAGGGCCACACCCCCAACAAGGTCTCTCAGGGCCACACTCCCAACAAGGTCTCTCAGGGCCACACCCCCAACAAGGTCTCTCAGGGCCACACTCCCAACAAGGTCTCTCAGGGCCACACCCCCAACAAGGTCTCTCAGGACCACACCCCCAACAAGTTCTCTCAGGACCACACCCCCAACAAGGCCTCTCAGGACCACACCCCCAACAAGGCCTCTCAGGACCACACCCCCAACAAGGTCTCTCAGGGCCACACCCCCCCAACAAGGTCTCTCAGGGCCACACTCCCAACAAGGTCTCTCAGGGCCACACCCCCAACAAGGTCTCTCAGGGCCACACTCCCAACAAGGTCTCTCAGGGCCACACCCCAACAAGGTCTCTCAGGGCCACACCCCCAACAAGGTCTCTCAGGGCCACACCCCCAACAAGGCCTCTCAGGGCCACACTCACCTTGACCTTGGCCTCAGCTTGAGCCAGCCGGCCGGTGGTGTTGTGAAGAGACTCCTGACACCCCTGTAGCTCACTCTCCCTGTAATGATTCACACAACTGTTAATGCCTGCAATGTGTTATTGTGTGGTGGTGGTGTACTGTGTGGTGGTGGTGTACTGTGTGGTGGTGGTGTACTGTGTGGTGGTGGTGTACTGTGTGGAGGTGGTGTACTGTGTGGTGGTGGTGTACTGTGTGGAGGTGGTGTACTGTGTGGAGGTGGTGTACTGTGTGGAGGTGGTGTACTGTGTGGAGGTGGTGTACTGTGTGGAGGTGGTGTACTGTGTGGTGGTGGTGTACTGTGTGGTGGTGGTGTACTGTGTGGTGGTGGTGTACTGTGTGGTGGTGGTGTACTGTGTGGTGGTGGTGTACTGTGTGGTGGTGGTGTACTGTGTGGAGGTGGTGTACTGTGTGGTGGTGGTGTACTGTGTGGTGGTGGTGTACTGTGTGGTGGTGGTGTACTGTGTGGAGGTGGTGTACTGTGTGGTGGTGGTGTACTGTGTGGTGGTGGTGTACTGTGTGGTGGTGGTGTACTGTGTGGTGGTGGTGTACTGTGTGGTGGTGGTGTACTGTGTGGAGGTGGTGTACTGTGTGGTGGTGGTGTACTGTGTGGTGGTGGTGTACTGTGTGGTGGTGGTGTACTGTGTGGTGGTGGTGTACTGTGTGGTGGTGGTGTACTGTGTGGAGGTGGTGTACTGTGTGGTGGTGGTGTACTGTGTGGTGGTGGTGTACTGTGTGGTGGTGGTGTACTGTGTGGTGGTGGTGTACTGTGTGGTGGTGGTGTACTGTGTGGTGGTGGTGTACTGTGTGGTGGTGGTGTACTGTGTGGTGGTGGTGTACTGTGTGGTGGTGTACTGTGTGGTGGTGTACTGTGTGGTGGTGGTGTACTGTGGGGTGGTGTACTGTGTGGTGGTGGTGTACTGTGTGGTGGTGGTGTACTGTGTGGTGGTGGTGTACTGTGTGGTGGTGGTGTACTGTGTGGTGGTGGTGTACTGTGTGGAGGTGGTGTACTGTGTGGTGGTGTACTGTGTGGTGGTGGTGTACTGTGTGGTGGTGGTGTACTGTGTGGAGGTGGTGTACTGTGTGGTGGTGGTGTACTGTGTGGTGGTGGTGTACTGTGTGGTGGTGGTGTACTGTGTGGTGGTGGTGTACTGTGTGGTGGTGGTGTACTGTGTGGTGGTGTACTGTGTGGTGGTGTACTGTGTGGTGGTGGTGTACTGTGGGGTGGTGTACTGTGTGGTGGTGGTGTACTGTGTGGTGGTGGTGTACTGTGTGGTGGTGGTGTACTGTGTGGTGGTGTACTGTGTGGTGGTGGTGTACTGTGTGGTGGTGGTGTACTGTGTGGAGGTGGTGTACTGTGTGGTGGTGGTGTACTGTGTGGTGGTGGTGTACTGTGTGGTGGTGGTGTACTGTGTGGTGGTGGTGTACTGTGTGGTGGTGGTGTACTGTGTGGTGGTGTACTGTGTGGTGGTGGTGTACAGTGTGGTGGTGGTGTACTGTGTGGTGGTGGTGTACTGTGTGGTGGTGGTGTACTGTGCGGTGGTGGTGTACTGTGCGGTGGTGGTGTACTGTGTGGTGGTGTACTGTGTGGTGGTGGTATACTGTGTGGTGGTGGTGTACTGTGTGGTGGTGGTGTACTGTGTGGTGGTGGTGTACTGTGTGGTGGTGGTGTACTGTGTGGAGGTGGTGTACTGTGTGGAGGTGGTGTACTGTGTGGAGGTGGTGTACTGTGTGGTGGTGGTGTACTGTGTGGTGGTGGTGTACTGTGTGGTGGTGGTGTACTGTGTGGAGGTGGTGTACTGTGTGGTGGTGGTGTACTGTGTGGTGGTGGTGTACTGTGTGGAGGTGGTGTACTGTGTGGAGGTGGTGTACTGTGTGGTGGTGGTGTACTGTGTGGAGGTAGTGTACTGTGTGGTGGTGGTGTACTGTGTGGTGGTGGTGTACTGTGTGGTGGTGGTGTACTGAGTGTATGTGGCACCGTGACAGCTCACAGTGATAATAATTAACTAGTCACTCGACTGCTAATGAAAGTAAAGTGACTTCAGGAATAAACTGTCTTCAGTCGTTTCTTGCCTGAAAAGCTGTGCGTATTAGTGGCTTTAGGCATAGTATGTACCAGCTCTAGCTAGAACACCAACATTCCGTTTTTAACTCATTTTTTATGTATGTACTTTTTATCTGATTTAACATTATTATTATTATTATTATTATTATTATTATTATACTTTGGTCTCTACTAAATGGCTTCTCTGACAGGTCTGTATTCTTATCTTTCTAAGATACTTACATTAAGGTCAACCAAACCAAAGTCTGCAGTATTCGAAGACGGATATATACATCACAAAAAATATATTAGAAACTACACAAACGAAGAATTCATGATGGAGGATTTTCATCAGTGTCAAATATGCACTTAAAACGGAATATTCCTCTGCGAACAAAGCGATGGCTATCGTAGGGTAGATAAAGATAGACTATTTAACACAAGGGGCACACGCACAAGAGGACACAGGAGGAAATTGAGTGCCCAAATGAGCCATAGAGATATTGGAAAGAACCATTTTAGTGTCAGAGTAGTTGACAAATGGAATGCATTAGGCAGTGATGTGGTGGAGGCTGACTCCATACACAGTTTCAAGTGTAGATATAATAGAGCCCAGTAGGCTCAGGAACCTGTACATCAGTTGATTAACAGTTGAGAAGTGGGACCAAAGAATCAAAGCTCAACCCCCGCAAGCCCAAATAGGGGAGTACAAATAGATGAGTACACACACACACACACACCGACATGAATACAACTAGATGAATACACATACACACACACACACACACACACGGAACCTAGCAAAAAAGGCTTACGGGGGTTGTAGTCATAAGGGCCCCTGGTTCGATTCCCGGCCGAGGCACAAACACATGAGCAGAGTTTCTTTCACGTGATGAGGTACCTGAGAGTTAGACGGCTATACTATAGGACTCTTCATTATTATTGAATGTGTGAGAGACAGAAATACACGAAGTTGATATGATAAAGGAAAAAAAAAAACCGGGTGTCGGTACATTAGACAACCGACGGTTAAAAGGGCACCGAGTCCATAGCTAAAAGCTCGACCCTATAGGCAGGACGAGCACACACAGGGACACCGACCTTTGGACCAGGCGCTTGTGGATGCTCTTGGTGTTTACGTCAGACGCCATCTTGAGGTTCATGGTGTTGATGATGAGGACGACCACCGTCATGCCCATCACCGCGCAGCTCAACATGGACAGAGACGGCTCCATCTTCACTCTCAGTCTGGCTCCTCACCGCCGGCCTGCTGCCCACCTCCACTGTCTCCCACCACCACTGCCTCGATCCCACCTCTACTGCCTCGATCCCACCTCTACTGCCTCGATCCCACCTCCACTGCCTCGATCCCACCTCCACTGCCTCGATCCCACCTCCACTGCCTCGATCCCACCTCCACTGCCTCGATCCCACCTCCACTGCCTCGATCCCACCTCCACTGCCTCGATCCCACCTCCACTGCCTCGATCCCACCTCCACTGCCTCGATCCCACCTCCACTGCCTCCACACGTGACGATAACTGGTGGGAGGAAGAATGAGGTAATTAGTGAGCTCATGCAGAAAGAGATACAGTTGACATACACCATTACAGACCAATATTGAACCATTATTATAACAAGTAACTGACATGATTATAGATAAACAGCGGTACAATTCAACATATTAAGATCCAGCCAGTTCGGATTTAGATGGGAAAAGTTCCAGTGATGGTACTGTTATCTTTCTGTAGGAAGATGATCTGACTTGTCTTGACTCCCTCTAGGATCTTTCCTCTCCCTCTCGTCACTAGATTTATTTTCTCTTCGTCATTTCGCTTCTTGCAGGTTTCATTTCTTTATTTTTTGTCTTTTTATTTGTCATTTTTTTATCTAATTTATACTTTTTCCTTTTGTCTTACTTCTAAGTCTTCCTTTACCTGATTCTCTTTATTCTTAATTTTTCTCTTATCCTTATTTTTCATCTTATTCTTACCTTCTTATTATCTTCATGTTTCTCTTCTTCACTCTCATGCTTAATGTTGTTTTCTATTCCACTGTCTTTCCATTATACAACTTGATAATGGTCGAGAGCGGATCAAAACGTCGTCTCTTCACCTTCAGATGTGCGGGTTGTGTAGGAACTCTTCAACCACGCTATTGTCACTCATCATCTGCACATGCTATTATTAGTTTGCTTGAGGAGCCCTTGGCAAGACTGAGTTCCCAACTGACCTCTTTAGTGTACTAAGCAAACTCTTTGATGCCGTAAATAACAAAAACCATCCCACTTAAACTTTATCACTACAGCATTAGAGGCCTTACTCTAAATTATATCCGCACATATTACACCAACAGCTTCTAATACGTATTGATGAATGACACAGCCTCTCCCACTCTTCCATTAACTACAGGGCAACCTTTCATGACCTATACTATTTCAGCATCAATGATTTGCCAAATGCCTCTAACCTTAGGCCTATACTATAGGGTCCCGGTAGAACAGTCGGGTTCGTTCTCAACTCACAGTGACAGCGGTCACAACACATGCCATGTGAGTAACACAAATTTGAGTTACTCACGTAGCCCCAACAGCGAGGTGACGCGATGAAATATATGTACCCTACAATTGACCATAGAGTGCTGTCGGGAGGTTGGGTTAAAAGTCTCACGACTTCCAAGCTTTTTTGTACAGTCAGTATGGTTTAGTTGGTATAGTACTGGATATCCTGGGGTTCATGGAGCTCTGGCTGTCTGGGTTCGAATCTTTCTGGAGTGAGGGGAGATACATATTATATATATCATGGTGTATGGATTACACCATTACTCTCTCTTGATGACCTACAATGGAAACAAACCTCTCTTCCCGTAAGACTTGGGGGCCTCGGAGTTCGAACAGCAACTCAAATCGCTGTACCATCCTTCCTGTCCTCCTCCTCGGCATCCGACGACCTTGTGTAGGAAATTCTACCTGCCTACTTAAATCATCTGGCAGGTGTGAACGATCCCAATTTAACACGCTGTGCCAGCGAGTGGGCCTCTCGTTGCAGGCCCATCACCTCAACCACCATCCTTAAAAGCCCACAAGCAATCCAGCTGGGATGGCCCCATTGTAGACCAAGTTGCTGCAGAGTGCCTGGATGCTGCTACAATACAACGCGACATTGCTCGCCTCACAGCAGTAGCAGCCCCACATGCAGGGGATGTCCTGTTAGCAACCCCAATGTCGGCAACTGGCACACGTCTCACACCACACGCCCTCCGCCTTGCTGCCCCAATCCACACCAAATATAGGTGTATTTGCTGCGAAGTGGTGGCCGACAGGTACGGCCACTATGGCCTACTCTGCCAAAGCACAGGGGGATGGCACTCGAGGCACAGTGAAGTTAACGACATCATCAAGAGGAGCCTCACCACAGCTGGATGTCCAGCTGAAAGAGAGCCCCGTTACCTAACGTTCCGTAACTCTGATGCTCACAAGGTGAGTTGTACTCACCTAGTTGTGCTTGAGGGGGGTGAGTTGTACTCGCCTAGTTGTACTTGCTGGGGTTGAGCTCTGGCTCTTTGGTCCCGCCTCTCAACAGGTGTACAGGTTCCTGAGCCTATTGGGCTCTATCATATCTACACTTGAAACTGTGTATGGAGTCAGCCTCCACCACATCACTGCCTAATGCATTCCATTTGTCAAGCGCTCAGTCTCCAGAGCTGCACTTGTATTATACACAACATTGGTACACCTCAGTTTGTCAGAGGCGGCAGAGATGTTATTTCTCATAGTGAGGCCTGATTATCATGAGTCAGATGGCGGCCCAGCTTCTTACTAACGATTTCGTCGAATTCTGTATTTCTGTAATCATTGTTCACAACAATTTGGCGGATACGTTCAAGTTCGTGTTTCAAGAGCTCCCAAGAAGTGCATGTACGTATTGCACGACGTACTTATGCATTGATGACGCTTCTCTTACACCTGTCAGTGCATTCACTCTTACCGTGCATACATTCACTCTTACCGTTCATACATTTTCTTACGTTCATACATACATTTTCTTATGTTCATACATACATTTTCGTACGTTTCTAGCTGTGCAACATATTTGCATTTTTACGGAGTGAAAATCGAGAGAACGGCTGTTTGTCCCAGCACAACCCGTTCTCGCAAATTTAATAAGTCAATATTGACTTATTAGTTGCGTGCATAGGTGACATACTAAACATAATAGTTTCCCTTGAAAAGCTTCATAGAAAACACCGACCTTACCTAACCTACTTAGTATGTTAAAATAAGCATCTTATAGCTTCGTAATTACAATTGTTACTTAACCTATTATAGGTATAGGTTAGGTAATAATTGTAATTACGAAGCAATAAGATGCTTATCTTAACATACTAAGTAGGTTAGGTAAGGTCGGTGTTTTCTATGAAGCATTTCAAGGGAAACTATTATGTTAAGTATGTCACCTATGCACATATTTAATAAGTCAATATTGACTTATTAAATTTGCGAGAACGGGTTGCCCAGCAGGAGAAGGAACTGGCTGAAACCACTTACCTGGGGAAGCAGAGTCCCAGCGGCGAGGCGGTGTCGGGGCGTACTGCTGTGTACACAGATGTTGGCTCTTAAGTAGCGACGACCAGATGTTCCTCACATCTGTTGATGCTGATCAACAATGTTTAGTAGCTGCCACGCATGTGTTTATCTGATAGTGGTTACAGACGGGGAGGGGAGTTGAGGGGTCGTCGGGGTGCTGTGCGGGCCTCACCGCTATCTCCACATTCGTCTAATCTCACACTATGTAAACACGAATTCACGAACATATCTCATCCCAACACATCGCAGACGCTTGTAATTACCTAAGTGTAGTTACAGGATGAGAGCTACGCTCGTGGTGTCCCGTCTTCCCAGCACTCTTTGTCATATAACGCTTTGAAACTACTGACGGTCTTGGCCTCCACCACCTTCTCCCCTAACTTGTTCCAACCGTCTACCACTCTGCTTGCGAAAGTGAATTTTCTTATATTTCTTTGGCATCTGTGTTTAGCTAGTTTAAATCTATGACCTCTTGTTCTTAAAGTTCCAGGTCTCAGGAAATCTTCCCTATCGATTTTATCAATTCCTGTTACTATTTTGTATGTAGTGATCATATCACCTCTTTTTCTTCTGTCTTCTAGTTTTGGCATATTTAATGCCTCTAACCTCTCCTCGTAGCTCTTGCCCTTCAGTTCTGGGAGTCAGAACTGAAGGGCAAGAGCTACGAGGAGAGGTTAGAGGCATTAAATATGCCTCTAATTTGGGGTGTGTGTGTGTGTGGGGTGTGTGTGTGTGTGGGGTGTGTGTGTGTGTGGGGTGTGTGTGTGTGTGGGGTGTGTGTGTGTGTGGGGTGTGTGTGTGTGTGGGGTGTGTGTGTGTGTGGGGTGTGTGTGTGTGTGGGGTGTGTGTGTGTGTGGGGTGTGTGTGTGTGTGGGGTGTGTGTGTGTGTGGGGTGTGTGTGTGTGTGGGGTGTGTGTGTGTGTGGGGTGTGTGTGTGTGTGGGGTGTGTGTGTGTGTGGGGTGTGTGTGTGTGTGGGGTGTGTGTGTGTGGGGTGTGCGTGTGTGGGGGGTGTGTGTGTGTGGGGTGTGTGTGTGTGGGGTGTGTGTTTGTGTGGGGTGTGTGTGTGTGTGGGGTGTGGGGTGTGTGTGTGTGGGGTGTGTATTTGTGTGGGGTGTGTATTTGTGTGGGGTGTGTGTGTGTGTGGGGTGTGTGTGTGTGTGGGGTGTGTGTGTGTGTGGGGTGTGTGTGTGTGTGGGGTGTGTGTGTGTGTGGGGTGTGTGTGTGTGGGGTGTGTGTGGGGTGTGTATTTGTGTGGGGTGTGTGTGTGTGTGGGGTGTGGGGTGTGTGTGTGTGTGTGTGTGTGGGGTGTGTGTGTGGGGTGTGTGTGTGGTGTGTGTGTGTGTGTGTGGTGTGTGTGTGTGTGTGTGTGTGTGTGTGTGTGTGTGTGTGTGTGTGTGTGTATTCACCTAGTTGTGCTTGCGGAAGTTGAGCTCTGCTCTTTCGGCCCGCCTGTCAACTGTCAATCAACTGTTACTAACTACTAATTTTTTTCTCACACACACACACACACACACACACACACACACACACACACACACACACACACACACACACACACACACACACACACGCGCGCGCGCACACACGCACACGCGAGCCTAGCTCTCATCCTGTAACTACACTTAGGTAATTACACACACACAGGAAGCAGCCCGTAACAGCTGTCTAACTCCCAGGTATCTATGTACGGCTAGGTAACAGGGGCATCAGGGTGAAAGAAACTCTGCCCACTTGTTTTCTGCCAGTGCCGGGGATCGAACCCGGACCCTAGAATTACGAGTTCCAAGCGCTGTCCATTCAGCCACAGGCCCCATTGTGTGTGTGTGTGTGTGTGTGTGTGTGTACTTACCTACTTGTACTTGCGGGGGTTGAGCTCTGGCTCTTTGGTCCCGCCCATTCAATCGTATATCAACTGATATACAGATTCCTGAGCTTACTGGGTTCTATCATATCTACATTTGAAATTGTGTATGGAGTCAGCCTCCACCACATCACTGCCTAATGCATTCCACCTGTTAACTACTCTGAAAAAGTTCTTTCTAATGTCCCTGTGGCTCATTTGGGTACTCATTCTCCACCTGTGTCCCCTTGTTCGCGTACCATCCGTGTTAAACAATTTATCCTTATCTACCCTGCCTCTTCCATTGTGTTTCCTTGTCGTAGTGAGGGGGCTCACGTACACCTACCTCTCTGGGTCCGGTGAGGGTTGCCCCTGCCCCTGTCCCTCTTTGGGTGGTGTACATGCGAATGAACACAAACGTAGGGGTCTTGTGAGCCACGGACCACCCGCTGGAGGGGTCGCCCATAAGTGACTGTTCTAAGTGGATGGCTAGGTGTCCAGGCTGGGGCGAAAGGGAGAATGAGGTTTTTACACGAGTATAGGAGAATGGACGAAGCAGTAGGACTCTCCTGTTAAAAAGGGGAAGCACCGCTAGAGATGACGCACCCCTTCCTGTACTGGCCCGCGGTCAGCTTCCCTGGCTGCCCTGGTAGGTGGTATTCCTTGGTTCCAGGCCTCAGACTTTTTAAAATACATGATATATGGATACTGACACGTCCTCTCTTAGCTAGGCTCATGGGGTGGGCGACCAGGCCCCTAAATCGAAGTGTGATAGAAGACCGGGCTCTGTAGCCCCCACTACATTTAGCCTAGACCGGACTACTCCCCTTCCTCCTCTGTGGCAGGGTTGAGTCCCAAGCCCCCAGTGATGACCACCTCGTCCCCTAGCACGGCTCCGTCTCTCATTGTGACTACTGTGCCTTTTAACTCCTCTCTCTCTGGGGGTTCTCAACGCTGTCCCTGCCACGGCCACACTCACACGATCCCTTCCATACTAATACGTACCCCGCCTTGTTTGGTCCTGCTACATGAGATAAATATTTTGATCTCCACCATCTGGATTCTACTCCTGACGATTTCTCCCTACATAAACACCCTGTTGATTCGGTAGATGCCTCTGTTACTTTTAACCCCACCCGTCTCGGTACACGTGTCGTCGCTGCTCCTTCTCTGGATGCAGCTACCCGTTTAGCCGCATTGTCCTGCATTGGGGAGACCCCTGTTCGGGTCTCCAAAAACGCCCAGTTAAATGACAGTGTTGGCACTGTTCTCCTCCAGCACCATGTTGCAACTGGTGTTAGGGACCTAAATGATTGCCATGAGGATATTTAGCTTATCCTTGAAGCTCAAGGCCATCCTGCCTTCCAGGTGGACACGTTCACTCGACCCCCCTCGTGGTCGTCGCCGTCTACCCCTTCGAGTTGTGAAAATCACCTTTGATAGTAGGACCCTTCTGCCCTCTTGCTGGTGCCAGATGCTCCATTCAGGAATACATTCCCTCTCCTAGACTTTGCAATAAGTGCTGGAAGTTCGGACATGGTGCCCTCAAATGCACCAGTACTGTATATCTATGCTCCATGTGTGGGGACGATGATCACTCTAAGTCCGAGTGCACTTCAACCCAGGCTCGCTGCCTCGATTGCAGTGAGGCCCACCCTACCTTCTCCCGCGCGTGTATACACTATAAACTTGAGGAACCCGTCCTCAACTTGAAACACTAGGGTCGTCTGTCATTTCCTGAAACGAGACGCCAAGTTCGCCGCCTCGCCCCTTTTGCTGGCGTATCCTATGCTCGCAAGTTGCGTTCTACCTCACCTCGTCCTTCCCACCGAGGGAAGGACAACTTACTCAGTCTCACAACCGTTTCCAGGCCTTAGACCTGGACACACCCACCACCTCCTCCCCTGTTCCTTTACGTTCTGTCCCGAAGGGGCCCTCTCCTGGTTCTCCATCTGGAGTTCCCCCCCCCCCCTTCCTACCCAGTTTGCCATGTTTCCTGTGTCTTCTTTCCCCGATCCTTCTTCCCATTCCTCCCCCCCCCCCAGTCTCTTGGCCCTCCATGCTGCTTGTCTGTCCAGGCTGATGTCCATCACCTCCCAGCATTCTTCATGTTGTTTATTCCCGTTCATCTTCTCCTGTTGAGACAACTGAGTCTGTCGCCCAGTACGTTGTTGCTGGAACACCTGTCTCTGAGTCAGAAACGTAAGCCTGGCTCCTCTCCTTCGTCCTCCTCGGCAGGTAAGAATGCATCGCTTTCTTCCTCCCCCCCCCCCCCCACCTCTGACTCTCTCGCTCCGTCCCCTCCCATTTCGGTGGTCGGACCCCCTGTTCCAGGTATGGAGGTTACTTTAGCCCCTGATTCCCTCTCGGTTGCTGTCCTTGCTGAGATGCGCTCCTCGGTTTCTATCCCTCCTCCTCCTGCTGTCCTTGACAGCACCTCTCGGTTGTCTCCTCCTCCGGACTCCATCGGCCTCTGGTCTGTCCTCCCGCTCCCTTCACTCCATCCTTACTCAGTTTACCCATGCCCCGTAACCCTGACTTCGCTGACCCTGATCCTGAGCTTATTTAATATGCTGTGTTCTTCTTTACCTTTGTTTCTTCATTGTTCTCTGTTGCTGTCCCTTCTCTTTTTTGCCAATGTCTATTCTTCAATGGAATTATTCGTGGATTTTATGCCAACTTCCATGAACTCCAACTTCTGATTAAACAGTTTTCACCACTTGGTGTGTGTCTCCAGGAGCCGATGCTTGGTGCTCGTCCTGGTCGCTTTCGTGGTTATTCCTTTCTTCCTCCCCCCCCCCCAGCTTTTGCTCGGGCTCATAACTCTACTTCTCTCTTGATTCGTTCTGATATTCCCTTTGTCCCCCGACTTTTTCAATCGCCTATCCAATATTCTGCTGCCCGTGTCTTTGTGAGTAAATGGTATACGGTTTGTTTCACTTATTTCCCCCCAAATGCCCCACATTCTCTTCCTGATTTTAAGCACCTACTAAACTCCTTGCCAGAGCCAGTGCTCCTGTTGGGTGATTTCAACTGTCGACATACCCTCTGGGGTGATGTTCTGACAAACACCTGAGGCCGCCTTCTCGAACCGTTTGTCCTCTCTTCTTCCCTGTCTCTTCTGAATTCTGGCGAGCCCACCCATGTGAACTCTCGCACTCGCACCCTTTCCTGTCTTGATCTTTCCGTCGTCCTTTTACTTAGATCTCACATGGCGGGTTCTTGATGACCTCCATAACAGTGTCCATTTCCCCATTCTCGTTTCCTTTTTCTCTTTTCACCCTCCCCTTTCCTTCCCTAGGTGGCAGTTTGTCAAGGCTGACTGGAACCTATTCACCCTCCATGCTACTCTCTCTGACCTCTCCTCTCTGTCTCTTTCTCGCGCCCTCCTCCTTTTTCATGACACCGTCTTCGACGCTGCCCTCCGCTCTATTCCTCGCTCTACCTCCCGGGGCACGTGGAAGTGCCTTCCCTGGTGGACTGCGGACTGTGCTCGGGCTGTCCACTGTAAGCGTGCAGCCTGGAAGAAACACCGACGCCGGCAGACGGTTGATTCTTTTATTTTGTTTTGGAAAGCAAGTGTGGTGGCCCTAGGACCATCCGAACAGCTAAGCATGAGAGTTGGGAATTTTATGTTTCCACCATTACGTCCGATAGTCCTCTGCCGCAGATCTGGAAGAAGATCCACAAGATTGCGGGTAAGTTCGTTCCAGATGTTTCACCGTTTCTTCACCTCCGTGGTACTTTTATGGCAGACCCAGTGCAGGTCGCGATCGAACTGGGTTCCCACTTTTCTTTTGTTAGCTCTGGTTCTCATCTACCTCAATCCTTCCTTCTTTGTAAACCCGTTCTTGAATCTCATTCCTTAGATTTCCACACTCATCTCTGCCTTCCCTATAACAATCTCTTCTCTCTCTCAGAATTTCAGTCTGCCCTGACCCTCTGCGGTTCTCCAGCAGCGGGCTCGGATGACATTCATTATGAGATGCTTCGCCATCTCCCTCCTTATATGTCTCGGTATTTACTGAGTTTGTATAACCAGGTCTGGGAGTCGTCGGCAGTCCCTGAGGACTGGCTCGATGCCGTTGTACTTCCTATTCGGAAACCAGGGTCTCACGGGACATCCCCTAAGGACTTCCGCCCTATTGCCCTCACGAGTTGTGTCTGCAAACTCTTTGAGCGTATGGTAAATGTTCGTCTGATGTGGTTCTTGGAACACCATCGCCACCTCTATTTCTCAATTTGCTTTTCTCAAGTGCTGTAGCACTACTGATATCCTTGTGAACTTGGAGGTCTATATTCGTACTGCTTTTGCTGCGAAGACCTCCGTTGTTGCCGTCCTTTTTGACCTGGAAAAGGCTTATGACAACCTGGAGATATCATATTCTGTCCCGCCTTCGGTCTTTTGGCCTTCGTGGTAATCTCCCTCTCTTCCTCCAAGGCTTCCTCTCTCGTCGTTCCTTTCGAGTCAAGCTTGGTGCCACTCTCTCTCTGCCTCTTTTTTTTGGCAATATGAAGGTGTACCCCAAGGTAGTGTTCTGAGCACTACTATTTTTCTGGTTTCCCTCAATGGTCTTCTTTCCTCCCTTCCTTCACCCTTCTTCTCCGGTCTTTATGTCGATGATCTTACTCTTTGCTGTTGAGGTGATGATTCGCCTCTCCTTCAACGGCGGCTTCAACTTGCGATTGATGCCGTGTCGTCTTGGGCCACCAACCATGGCTTCAAGTTCTCTGCAACTAAGGCTTGTGCCATGACCTTTACTCACAAGCATGTCGTCCTTCGTCCTTCTTTGTTGCTTTATTGTCATCCTCTTGTGTACAAAGATTCCGCAAAGCTTTTGGGGTTAATCTTTGACACTTCTTTGTCTTGGTCGTCCCATATCTCTTACTTCCGTGTTGAATGCTCTAAGATCCTTAACCTACTGAAGGTTCTGTCACATACTTCTTAGTGAGCAGATAAGCACACACTCCTCTCTTTGCACTCCTCTCTCATACTGTCTAAACTTGCTTATGGTAGCCCTGCATACTCTTCTGCTTCTCCTACTCTTCGCCGTCTTGATCCTTTGCACCATACTGGGTTGCGCCTCAGCTCTGGTGCTTTTCGTTCGACTCCTACCCTCAGCTTGTACATTAACACTGGCTTCCTGTCTCTCCAGGACCACCGAGATCGCTACTGTCTTCACTACCTTGCGTGGTCCTTACAACACTCACTCTCGTCTGTGTGGTGTTTGACATTCCCCCTCCTGTAGTTCCTGTTCCCCTTCACCACCTCCCTCTTTCTGTTTGGTTGTCTCGCCGACAACATTCTCTTTTGGTTAGTATTATAATAATTCTCGTGTTGTTCCATCCTTGCCCCCGTGGAGGGTCCCCCTTCCTCAATCTTGCAAATCCCTGACCCACATCACTAAAGCTTTTACTCCTCCTACAGTTCTAAAACGCCTTTTCCTTGAGCACTTTTCTTCACACTCCCGCTCTGTTTCCATCTTCACCGATGGGTCTAAGTTTGTGGACGGTGCAGGCTTCTCTGTTGTTTTTCCTGACCGCACTTATGTGTGTCGCCTACCTCCGGAGACTAGCATTTTCACAGCAGAACTTTATGCTATTCTCTATGCTCTTCGTCTCCTACTTTCTCATTGTCAATCCTCCTTTGTGGTTGTAGTTGACTCTCATAGTGCCCTCATGGCTCTCGGGTCCTTTAATCCTGTCCATCCAGTGGTTGAGATTCAACATTGGCTGTTTCTTATCTCTAGTTAATTTAAATCCGTAGAGTTTTGCCGGGTTCCCAGCCATATTGGTGTTTCTTTAAGTGAGCGTGCGGATGTTGCCGCTAGAGAAGCTACCCGCTCTTGTCCCATCTCCCATCAAGGTATTCCTTATTCCGACTTTTACCCAGTTATTCATTCCTCCATCCTTGCTCGTTGGCAAGGTTGTTGGTCTTCTGTTGTTGGTAACAAATTGCATAATCTTAACCATAGTGTGTCCCCGTGGCCTTCCTCCTACCACCATAACCGGCGGTGGGAAACGGTTCTAGCAACGTTGTGTATTGGCCATACTCGCTTAACTCACGGTCATTTAATGGAGCGCCGCCCTGCTCCTTATTGTCCAAATTGCATTGTCCCTTTTACAGTCGTGCATATCCTTGTTGAATGTCCTGACTTCCAGGACGAGCGTGTGTCTTTCTTTCCGACCGTCCCTCGCGGTCACTTGTCCCTCGATAGAATTCTTGGTGAATCGGATACTTCTGATATCGTTCGCCTTGTGCGTTTCTGTTCTCGCATTGGCATCCTTGGTGATATTTAGCGCCCTCTGATTATTCTGCACATTTGATGGTACTACATTGCCTTCCCGGTTTGGTGCCTTCTTTTGATAATTATTTATACAAACAGTAAATTATTAGTTAGATATTACTGTTGACCACATTTTTTTTAAGTTAAATTTAGAATCAGTTTCTCTAATTTAATTGAGATCTTTGTGAGAATAACAGAGACCAGAAATAATAATTATTCCCACAAGATCACTTGTTAGCATCGTTGAAATCTCCGAGGTATCCTTGTGTGTCCAGGGCATCCTTGTGTGTCCAGGGCATCCTTGTGTGTCCAGGGCATCCTTGTGTGTCCAGGGCATCCTTGTTTGTCCAGGGCATCCTTGTGTGTCCAGGGCATCCTTGTGTGTCCAGGGCATCCTTGTGTGTCCAGGGCATCCTTGTTTGTCCAGGGCATCCTTGTGTGTCCAGGGCATCCTTGTTTGTCCAGGGTCATCCTTGTGTGTCCAGGGCATCCTTGTTTATCCAGGGCATCCTTGTTTGTCCAGGGCATCCTTGTTTATCCAGGGCATCCTTGTTTGTCCAGGGCATCCTTGTTTGTCCAGGGTCATCCTTGTGTGTCCAGGGCATCCTTGTGTGTCCAGGGCATCCTTGTGTGTCCAGGGCATCCTTGTGTGTCCAGGGCATCCTTGTGTGTCCAGGGCATCCTTGTGTGTCCAGGGCATCCTTGTTTGTCCAGGGTCATCCTTGTGTGTCCAGGGCATCCTTGTTTGTCCAGGGCATCCTTGTTTGTCCGGGGTCATCCTTGTGTGTCCAGGACATCCTTGTTTGTCCGGGGGCATCCTTGTGTGTCCGGGGGCATCCTTGTTTGTCCGGGGGCATCCTTGTGTGTCCGGGGGCATCATTGTGTGATGCCCCCGGACACACAATGAGAAACATTGTGGTGCATTTGAGGGCACCGTGCCCAAACTTCCAGCACTTATTACAAAGTCTAGGAGATGGAATGTATCCCTGAACGGAGCACCTGGCACCAGCAAGAATGATAGTAGGTCCCTTCCGCCCTCTATCAAAGGCGATTTTCACAACTCGAAGAGGCTGATGGCGGCGACCACGAGGGGGTCGAGTGAACGTGTCCACCTGGATGGCAGGATGGCCTTGGGCTTCGAGGATATGTTTAATATCTTTATGGCCCTTTCAGGTCCCTAACACCAGTTGCAACATGGTGTAGGAGGAGAACGGTGCTAACACTGGCATTTAACCGAGCGTTTTTGGAGACCCAAACAGGGGTCTCCCCAATGCAGGACAATGCGGCTAAGTGGGTAGCTGCATCCGGTGAAGGAGTAGCGACGACACGTGTACCGAAACGGGTGGGGTTAAAAGTAACAGAGGCATCCACCAAATCAACAAGGTGTTTATAGATGGAGAAATCGTCAAGTGTAGAATCCAGAGGGACGAGATCAAAGTATTTAGCCCACGAAGCAGGACCAAACAAGGCCTGGTACGTATTAGTATGGGAAGGGGTCGTGCAAGTGCAGCTGTGGCGGGGGCCTCCCGCTCCTGTGCCAGGTAAGTTACGTGCTCACCATAGCCTGTGCTACTTGGAACTTGTTCCGAGTAGCTGAATCTATAACAACAACAACAACAGCGTGGCGGGGACGGCATTGAGAACCCCCAGAGAGAGAGGGTTTAAAAGGCGCAGTAGTTACAATGAGAGACTGAGCCGTCTCAGAGGACAAGTTAGTCACCGCTGGGGGCGTGTGGCTCGACCCAACCACAGAGGAGGGAGGGGAACTGGGGGGGGGGGGAAGGGAGTAGTCAGGAAGGTCAAAGGAGAACCTTGGTCTGGGCCCAATGTAGCGGGGGCTACAGAGCCCGGTCTTCCAACATAGTCCGACTCGGGGGCTTGGTCGCCCACCCACACGCCTGAGAAGTTATAAGAGGAACAGTATTCAGCGACATGGAAACGAGAGGTAATACTTTTATTCAGGAATGTGCCCCCATACCCACCGCGGCTCCAATTAGATGATTGCATGGGGGGTTTGACTGCAGGGGGGTTTGGGCAAAATATGACCCATCGCCGTTTTCAGTAATTGGCATATTTTCGGTATAAAAAGTCGTAACTTGAAAATGAAAATAGGTGCAGAGAGTCAGAATTCGGCTCAAAAATCACGCTCAGGAGTCAAATTTCGGACATTAGAGACATTTTGAAAACTGCAGGGGGGTTTGGGCAAAATATGACCCATCGCCGTTTTCAGTAATTGGCATATTTTCGGTATAAAAAGTCGTAATCTGAAAATGAAAATAGGTGCAGAGAGTCAGAATTCGGCTCAAAAATCACGCTCAGGAGTCAAATTTCGGACATTTCAGACATTTTGAAAACTGCAGGGGGGTTTGGGCAAAATATGATCCATCGTCGTTTTCAGTAATTGGCATATTTTCGGTATAAAAAGTCGTAATTTGAAAATGAAAATATGTGCAGAGAGTCAGAATTCGGCTCAAAAATCACGCTCCGGAGTCAAATTTCGGACATTTCAGACATTTTGAAAACTGCAGGGGGGTTTGGGCAAAATATGACCCATCGCCGTTTTCAGTAATTGGCATATTTTTGGTATAAAAAGTCGTAATTTGAAAATGAAAATAGGTGCAGAGAGTCAGAATTCGGCTCAAAAATCACGCTCCGGAGTCAAATTTCGGACATTTCAGATATTATGAAAACTGCAGGGGGGTTTGGGCAAAATATGAACCATCGCCGTTTTCTGTAATTGGCATAATTTCGGTATAAAAAGTCGTAATTTGAAAATGAAAATAGGTGCAGAGAGTCAGAATTCGGCTCAAAAATCACGCTCAGGAGTCAAATTTCGGACATTTCAGACATTTTGAAAACTGCAGGGGGGTTTGAGCAAAATATGACACATCGCCGTTTTCAGTAATTGGCATATTTTCGGTATAAAAAGTCGTAATTTGAAAATGAAAATAGGTGCGGAGAGTCAGAATTCGGCTCAAAAATCACGCTCAGGAGTCAAATTTCCGACATTTCAGACATTTTGAAAACTGCAGGGGGGTTTGGGCAAAATATGACCCATCGCCGTTTTCAGTAATTGGCATATTTTCGGTATAAAAAGTCGTAATTTGAAAATGAAAATAGGTGCAGAGAGTCAGAATTCGGCTCAAAAATCACGCTCCGGAGTCAAATTTCGGACATTTCAGATATTATGAAAACTGCAGGGGGGTTTGGGCAAAATATGACACATCGCCGTTTTCAGTAATTGGCATATTTTCGGTATAAAAAGTCGTAATTTGAAAATTAAAATAGGTGCAGAGAGTCAGAATTCGGCTCAAAAATCACGCTCCGGAGTCAAATTTCGAACATTTCAGATATTATGAAAACTGCAGGGGGGTTTGGGCAAAATATGACCCATCGCCGTTTTCAGTAATTGGCATAATTTCGGTATAAAAAGTCGTAATTTGAAAATGAAAATAGGTGCAGAGAGTCAGAATTCGGCTCAAAAATCACGCTCAGGAGTCAAATTTCGGACATTTCAGACATTTTGAAAACTGCAGGGGGGTTTGAGCAAAATATGACACATCGCCGTTTTCAGTAATTGGCATATTTTCGGTATAAAAAGTCGTAATTTGAAAATGAAAATAGGTGCAGAGAGTCAGAATTCGGCTCAAAAATCACGCTCAGGAGTCAAATTTCCGACATTTCAGACATTTTGAAAACTGCAGGGGGGTTTGGGCAAAATATGACCCATCGCCGTTTTCAGTAATTGGCATATTTTCGGTACAAAAAGTCGTAATTTGAAAATGAAAATAGGTCCAGAGAGTCAGAATTCGGCTCAAAAATCACGCTCAGGAGTCAAATTGCGGACATTTCAGACATTTTGAAAACTGCAGAGGGGTTTGGGCAAAATATGACCCATCGCCGTTTTCAGTAATTGGCATATTTTCGGTATAAAAAGTCGTAATTTGAAAATTAAAATAGGTGCAGAGAGTCAGAATTCGGCTCAAAAATCACGCTCAGGAGTCAAATTTCGGACATTTCAGATATTTTGAAAACTGCAGGGGGGTTTGGGCAAAATATGACCCATTGCCGTTTTCAGTAATTGGCATAATTTCGGTATAAAAAGTCGTAATTTGAAAATGAAAATAGGTGCAGAGAGTCAGAATTCGGCTCAAAAATCACGCTCAGGAGTCAAATTTCGGACATTTCAGACATTTTGAAAACTGCAGGGGGTTTTGGGCAAAATATGACCCATCGCCGTTTTCAGTAATTGGCAGATTTTCGGTATAAAAAGTCGTAATTTGAAAATGAAAATAGGTGCAGAGAGTCAGAATTCGGCTCAAAAATCACGCTCAGGAGTCAAATTTCGGACATTTCAGATATTTTGAAAACTGCAGGGGGGTTTGGGCAAAATATGACCCATCGCCGTTTTCAGTAATTGGCATATTTTCGGTATAAAAAGTCGTAATTTGAAAATGAAAATAGGTGCAGAGAGTCAGAATTCGGCTCAAAAATCATGCTCAGGAGTCAAACCTCGGACATTTCAGACATTTTGAAAACTGCAGGGGGGTTTGGGCAAAATATGACCCATCGCCGTTTTCAGTAATTGGCATGTTTTCGGTATAAAAAGTTGTAATTTGAAAATGAAAATATGTGCAGAGAGTCATAATTCGGCTCAAAAATCACACTCAGGAGTCAAATTTCGGACATTTCAGACATTTTAAAAACTGCAGGGGGGTTTGGGCAAAATATGACCCATCGCCGTTTTCAGTAATTGGCATATTTTCGGTATAAAAATTCGTAATTTGAAAATGAAAATAGGTGCAGAGAGTCAGAATTCGGCTCAAAAATCACGCTCAGGAGTCAAATTTCGGACATTTCAGACATTTTGAAAACTGCAGGGGGGTTTGGGCAAAATATGACCCATCGCCGTTTTCAGTAATTGGCATATTTTCGGTATAAAAAGTCGTAATTTGAAAATGAAAATAGGTGCATAGAGTAAGAATTCGGCTCAAAAATCACGCTCAGGAGTCAAATTTCGGACATTTCAGACATTTTGGAAACTGCAGGGGGGTTTGGGCAAAATATGACCCATCGCCGTTTTCAGTAATTGGCATATTTTCGGTATAAAAAGTCGTAATTTGAAAATGAAAATAGGTGCAGTCAGAATTCGGCTCAAAAATCACGCTCAGGAGTCAAATTTCGGACATTTCAGACATTTTGAAAACTGCAGGGGGGTTTGGGCAAAATATGACCCATCGCCGTTTTCAGTAATTGGCATATTTCCGGTATAAAAAGTCGTAATTTGAAAATGAAAATAGGTGCAGAGTCAGAATTCGGCTCAAAAATCACGCTCAGGGGTCAAATTTCGGACATTTCAGACATTTTTAAAACTGCAGGGGGGTTTGGGCAAAATATGACCCATCGCCGTTTTCAGTAATTGGCATATTTTCGGTATAAAAAGTCGTAATTTGTAAATGAAAATAGGTGCAGTCAGAATTCGGCTCAAAAATCACGCTCAGGAGTCAAATTTCGGACATTTCAGATATTTTGAAAACTGCAGGGGGGTTTGGGCAAAATATGACCCATCGCCGTTTTCAGTAATTGACATATTTTCGGTATAAAAAGCCGTAATTTGAAAAAGAAAATAGGTGCAGAGAGTAAGAATTCGGCTCAAAAATCACGCTCAGGAGTCAAATTTCGGACATTTCAGACATTTTGGAAACTGCAGGGGGGTTTGGGCAAAATATGACCCATCGCCGTTTTCAGTAATTGGCATATTTTCGGTATAAAAAGTCGTAATTTGAAAATGAAAATAGGTGCAGTCAGAATTCGGCTCAAAAATCACGCTCAGGAGTCAAATTTCGGACATTTCAGACATTTTGAAAACTGCAGGGGGGTTTGAGCAAAATATGACACATCGCCGTTTTCAGTAATTGGCATATTTTCGGTATAAAAAGTCGTAATTTGAAAATGAAAATAGGTGCGGAGAGTCAGAATTCGGCTCAAAAATCACGCTCAGGAGTCAAATATCCGACATTTCAGACATTTTGAAAACTGCAGGGGGGTTTGGGCAAAATATGACCCATCGCCGTTTTCAGTAATTGGCATATTTTCGGTATAAAAAGTCGTAATTTGAAAATGAAAATAGGCGCAGAGAGTCAGAATTCGGCTCAAAAATCACGCTCAGGAGTCAAATTTCGGACATTTCAGACATTTTGAAAACTGCAGAGGGGTTTGGGCAAAATATGACCCATCGCCGTTTTCAGTAATTGGCATATTTTCGGTATAAAAAGTCGTAATTTGAAAATTAAAATAGGTGCAGAGAGTCAGAATTCGGCTCAAAAATCACGCTCCGGAGTCAAATTTCGGACATTTCAGATATTATGAAAACTGCAGGGGGGTTTGGGCAAAATATGACACATCGCCGTTTTCAGTAATTGGCATATTTTCGGTATAAAAAGTCGTAATTTGAAAATGAAAATAGGTGCGGAGAGTCAGAATTCGGCTCAAAAATCACGCTCAGGAGTCAAATTTCCGACATTTCAGACATTTTGAAAACTGCAGGGGGGTTTGGGCAAAATATGACCCATCGCCGTTTTCAGTAATTGGCATATTTTCGGTATAAAAAGTCGTAATTTGAAAATGAAAATAGGTGCAGAGAGTCAGAATTCGGCTCAAAAATCACGCTCAGGAGTCAAATTTCGGACATTTCAGACATTTTGAAAACTGCAGAGGGGTTTCGGCAAAATATGACCCATCGCCGTTTTCAGTAATTGGCATATTTTCGGTATAAAAAGTCGTAATTTGAAAATTAAAATAGGTGCAGAGAGTCAGAATTCGGCTCAAAAATCACGCTCCGGAGTCAAATTTCGGACATTTCAGATATTATGAAAACTGCAGGGGGGTTTGGGCAAAATATGACCCATCGCCGTTTTCAGTAATTGGCATAATTTCGGTATAAAAAGTCGTAATTTGAAAATGAAAATAGGTGCAGAGAGTCAGAATTCGGCTCAAAAATCACGCTCAATAGTCAAATTTCGGACATTTCAGACATTTTGAAAACTGCAGGGGGGTTTGAGCAAAATATGACACATCGCCGTTTTCAGTAATTGGCATATTTTCGGTATAAAAAGTCGTAATTTGAAAATGAAAATAGGTGCAGAGAGTCAGAATTCGGCTCAAAAATCACGCTCAGGAGTCAAATTTCCGACATTTCAGACATTTTGAAAACTGCAGGGGGGTTTGGGCAAAATATGACCCATCGCCGTTTTCAGTAATTGGCATATTTTCGGTACAAAAAGTCGTAATTTGAAAATGAAAATAGGTGCAGAGAGTCAGAATTCGGCTCAAAAATCACGCTCAGGAGTCAAATTGCGGACATTTCAGACATTTTGAAAACTGCAGAGGGGTTTGGGCAAAATATGACCCATCGCCGTTTTCAGTAATTGGCATATTTTCGGTATAAAAAGTCGTAATTTGAAAATTAAAATAGGTGCAGAGAGTCAGAATTCGGCTCAAAAATCACGCTCAGGAGTCAAATTTCGGACATTTCAGATATTTTGAAAACTGCAGGGGGGTTTGGGCAAAATATGACCCATTGCCGTTTTCAGTAATTGGCATAATTTCGGTATAAAAAGTCGTAATTTGAAAATGAAAATAGGTGCAGAGAGTCAGAATTCGGCTCAAAAATCACGCTCAGGAGTCAAATTTCGGACATTTCAGACATTTTGAAAACTGCAGGGGGGTTTGGGCAAAATATGACCCATCGCCGTTTTCAGTAATTGGCAGATTTTCGGTATAAAAAGTCGTAATTTGAAAATGAAAATAGGTGCAGAGAGTCAGAATTCGGCTCAAAAATCACGCTCAGGAGTCAAATTTCGGACATTTCAGATATTTTGAAAACTGCAGGGGGGTTTGGGCAAAATATGACCCATCGCCGTTTTCAGTAATTGGCATATTTTCGGTATAAAAAGTCGTAATTTGAAAATGAAAATAGGTGCAGAGAGTCAGAATTCGGCTCAAAAATCATGCTCAGGAGTCAAACCTCGGACATTTCAGACATTTTGAAAACTGCAGGGGGGTTTGGGCAAAATATGACCCATCGCCGTTTTCAGTAATTGGCATGTTTTCGGTATAAAAAGTTGTAATTTGAAAATGAAAATATGTGCAGAGAGTCATAATTCGGCTCAAAAATCACACTCAGGAGTCAAATTTCGGACATTTCAGACATTTTAAAAACTGCAGGGGGGTTTGGGCAAAATATGACCCATCGCCGTTTTCAGTAATTGGCATATTTTCGGTATAAAAATTCGTAATTTGAAAATGAAAATAGGTGCAGAGAGTCAGAATTCGGCTCAAAAATCACGCTCAGGAGTCAAATTTCGGACATTTCAGACATTTTGAAAACTGCAGGGGGGTTTGGGCAAAATATGACCCATCGCCGTTTTCAGTAATTGGCATATTTTCGGTATAAAAAGTCGTAATTTGAAAATGAAAATAGGTGCATAGAGTAAGAATTCGGCTCAAAAATCACGCTCAGGAGTCAAATTTCGGACATTTCAGACATTTTGGAAACTGCAGGGGGGTTTGGGCAAAATATGACCCATCGCCGTTTTCAGTAATTGGCATATTTTCGGTATAAAAAGTCGTAATTTGAAAATGAAAATAGGTGCAGTCAGAATTCGGCTCAAAAATCACGCTCAGGAGTCAAATTTCGGACATTTCAGACATTTTGAAAACTGCAGGGGGGTTTGGGCAAAATATGACCCATCGCCGTTTTCAGTAATTGGCATATTTCCGGTATAAAAAGTCGTAATTTGAAAATGAAAATAGGTGCAGAGTCAGAATTCGGCTCAAAAATCACGCTCAGGGGTCAAATTTCGGACATTTCAGACATTTTTAAAACTGCAGGGGGGTTTGGGCAAAATATGACCCATCGCCGTTTTCAGTAATTGGCATATTTTCGGTATAAAAAGTCGTAATTTGTAAATGAAAATAGGTGCAGTCAGAATTCGGCTCAAAAATCACGCTCAGGAGTCAAATTTCGGACATTTCAGATATTTTGAAAACTGCAGGGGGGTTTGGGCAAAATATGACCCATCGCCGTTTTCAGTAATTGACATATTTTCGGTATAAAAAGCCGTAATTTGAAAAAGAAAATAGGTGCAGAGAGTAAGAATTCGGCTCAAAAATCACGCTCAGGAGTCAAATTTCGGACATTTCAGACATTTTGGAAACTGCAGGGGGGTTTGGGCAAAATATGACCCATCGCCGTTTTCAGTAATTGGCATATTTTCGGTATAAAAAGTCGTAATTTGAAAATGAAAATAGGTGCAGTCAGAATTCGGCTCAAAAATCACGCTCAGGAGTCAAATTTCGGACATTTCAGACATTTTGAAAACTGCAGGGGGGTTTGAGCAAAATATGACACATCGCCGTTTTCAGTAATTGGCATATTTTCGGTATAAAAAGTCGTAATTTGAAAATGAAAATAGGTGCGGAGAGTCAGAATTCGGCTCAAAAATCACGCTCAGGAGTCAAATATCCGACATTTCAGACATTTTGAAAACTGCAGGGGGGTTTGGGCAAAATATGACCCATCGCCGTTTTCAGTAATTGGCATATTTTCGGTATAAAAAGTCGTAATTTGAAAATGAAAATAGGTGCAGTGAGTCAGAATTCGGCTCAAAAATCACGCTCAGGAGTCAAATTTCGGACATTTCAGACATTTTGAAAACTGCAGAGGGGTTTGGGCAAAATATGACCCATCGCCGTTTTCAGTAATTGGCATATTTTCGGTATAAAAAGTCGTAATTTGAAAATTAAAATAGGTGCAGAGAGTCAGAATTCGGCTCAAAAATCACGCTCCGGAGTCAAATTTCGGACATTTCAGATATTATGAAAACTGCAGGGGGGTTTGGGCAAAATATGACACATCGCCGTTTTCAGTAATTGGCATATTTTCGGTATAAAAAGTCGTAATTTGAAAATGAAAATAGGTGCGGAGAGTCATAATTCGGCTCAAAAATCACGCTCAGGAGTCAAATTTCCGACATTTCAGACATTTTAAAAACTGCAGGGGGGTTTGGGCAAAATATGACCCATCGCCGTTTTCAGTAATTGGCATATTTTCGGTATAAAAAGTCGTAATTTGAAAATGAAAATAGGTGCAGAGAATCAGAATTCGGCTCAAAAATCAGGCTCAGGAGTCAAATTTCGGACATTTCAGACATTTTGAAAACTGCAGAGGGGTTTGGGCAAAATATGACCCATCGCCGTTTTCAGTAATTGGCATATTTTCGGTATAAAAAGTCGTAATTTGAAAATTAAAATAGGTGCAGAGAGTCAGAATTCGGCTCAAAAATCACGCTCCGGAGTCAAATTTCGGACATTTCAGATATTATGAAAACTCCAGGGGGGTTTGGGCAAAATATGACCGATCGCCGTTTTCAGTAATTGGCATAATTTCGGTATAAAAAGTCGTAATTTGAAAATGAAAATAGGTGCAGAGAGTCAGAATTCGGCTCAAAAATCACGCTCAGGAGTCAAATTTCGGACATTTCAGACATTTTGAAAACTGCAGGGGGGTTTGAGCAAAATATGACACATCGCCGTTTTCAGTAATTGGCATATTTTCGGTATAAAAAGTCGTAATTTGAAAATGAAAATAGGTGCAGAGAGTCAGAATTCGGCTCAAAAATCACGCTCAGGAGTCAAATTTCCGACATTTCAGACATTTTGAAAACTGCAGGGGGGTTTGGGCAAAATATGACCCATCGCCGTTTTCAGTAATTGGCATATTTTCGGTACAAAAAGTCGTAATTTGAAAATGAAAATAGGTGCAGAGAGTCAGAATTCGGCTCAAAAATCACGCTCAGGAGTCAAATTGCGGACATTTCAGACATTTTGAAAACTGCAGAGGGGTTTGGGCAAAATATGACCCATCGCCGTTTTCAGTAATTGGCATATTTTCGGTATAAAAAGTCGTAATTTGAAAATTAAAATAGGTGTAGAGAGTCAGAATTCGGCTCAAAAATCACGCTCAGGAGTCAAATTTCGGACATTTCAGATATTTTGAAAACTGCAGGGGGGTTTGGGCAAAATATGACCCATTGCCGTTTTCAGTAATTGGCATAATTTCGGTATAAAAAGTCGTAATTTGAAAATGAAAATAGGTGCAGAGAGTCAGAATTCGGCTCAAAAATCACGCTCAGGAGTCAAATTTCGGACATTTCAGACATTTTGAAAACTGCAGGGGGGTTTGGGCAAAATATGACCCATCGCCGTTTTCAGTAATTGGCAGATTTTCGGTATAAAAAGTCGTAATTTGAAAATGAAAACAGAAGCAGAGAGTCAGAATTCGGCTCAAAAATCACGCTCAGGAGTCAAATTTCGGACATTTCAGATATTTTGAAAACTGCAGGGGGGTTTGGGCAAAATATGACCCATCGCCGTTTTCAGTAATTGGCATATTTTCGGTATAAAAAGTCGTAATTTGAAAATGAAAATAGGTGCAGAGAGTCAGTATTCGGCTCAAAAATCATGCTCAGGAGTCAAACCTCGGACATTTCAGACATTTTGAAAACTGCAGGGGGGTTTGGGCAAAATATGACCCATCGCCGTTTTCAGTAATTGGCATGTTTTCGGTATAAAAAGTTGTAATTTGAAAATGAAAATATGTGCAGAGAGTCATAATTCGGCTCAAAAATCACACTCAGGAGTCAAATTTCGGATATTTCAGACATTTTAAAAACTGCAGGGGGGTTTGGGCAAAATATGACCCATCGCCGTTTTCAGTAATTGGCATATTTTCGGTATAAAAATTCGTAATTTGAAAATGAAAATAGGTGCAGAGAGTCAGAATTCGGCTCAAAAATCACGCTCAGGAGTCAAATTTTGGACATTTCAGACATTTTGAAAACTGCAGGGGGGTTTGGGCAAAATATGACCCATCGCCGTTTTCAGTAATTGGCATATTTTCGGTATAAAAAGTCGTAATTTGAAAATGAAAATAGGTGCATAGAGTAAGAATTCGGCTCAAAAATCACGCTCAGGAGTCAAATTTCGGACATTTCAGACATTTTGGAAACTGCAGGGGGGTTTGGGCAAAATATGACCCATCGCCGTTTTCAGTAATTGGCATATTTTCGGTATAAAAAGTCGTAATTTGAAAATGAAAATAGGTGCAGTCAGAATTCGGCTCAAAAATCACGCTCAGGAGTCAAATTTCGGACATTTCAGACATTTTGAAAACTGCAGGGGGGTTTGGGCAAAATATGACCCATCGCCGTTTTCAGTAATTGGCATATTTCCGGTATAAAAAGTCGTAATTTGAAAATGAAAATAGGTGCAGAGTCAGAATTCGGCTCAAAAATCACGCTCAGGGGTCAAATTTCGGACATTTCAGACATTTTTAAAACTGCAGGGGGGTTTGGGCAAAATATGACCCATCGCCGTTTTCAGTAATTGGCATATTTTCGGTATAAAAAGTCGTAATTTGTAAATGAAAATAGGTGCAGTCAGAATTCGGCTCAAAAATCACGCTCAGGAGTCAAGTTTCGGACATTTCAGATATTTTGAAAACTGCAGGGGGGTTTGGGCAAAATATGACCCATCGCCGTTTTCAGTAATTGACATATTTTCGGTATAAAAAGCCGTAATTTGAAAAAGAAAATAGGTGCAGAGAGTCAGAATTCGGCTCAAAAATCACGCTTAGGAGTCAAATTTCGGACATTTCAGACATTTTGAAAACTGCAGGGGGGTTTGGGCAAAATATGACCCATCGCCGTTTTCAGTAATTAGCATATTTTCGGTATAAAAAGTCGTAATTTGCAAATGAAAATAGGTGCAGAGAGTCAGAATTCGGCTCAAAAATCACGCTCAGGAGTCAAATTTCGGACATTTCAGACATTTTGAAAACTGCAGGGGGGTTTGGGCAAAATATGACCCATCGCCGTTTTCAGTAATTGGCATATTTTCGGTATAAAAAGTCGTAATTTGAAAATGAAAATAGGTGCAGAGAGTCAGAATTCGGCTCAAAAATCACGCTCAATAGTCAAATTTCGGACGTTTCAGACATTTTGAAAACTGCAAGGGGGTTTGGGCAAAATATGACCCATCGCCGTTTTCAGTAATTGGCATATTTTCGGTATAAAAATCGTAATTTGAAAATGAAAATAGGTGCAGAGAGTCAGAATTCGGCTCAAAAATCACGCTCAGTAGTCAAATTTCGGACATTTCAGATATTTTGAAAAATGCATGGGGGTTTGGGCAAAATAAGACCCATCGCCGTTTTCAGTAATTGGCATATTTTCGGTATAAAAAGTCGTAATTTGAAAATGAAAATAGGTGCAGAGAGTCAGAATTCGGCTCAAAAATCACGCTCAGGAGTCAAATTTCGGACATTTCAGACATTTTGAAAACTGCAGGGGGGTTTGGGCAAAATATGACCCATCGCCGTTTTCAGTAATTGGCATAATTTCGGTATAAAAAGTCGTAATTTGAAAATGTAAATAGGTGCAGAGAGTCAGAATTTGGCTCAAAATTCACGCTCAGGAGTCAAATTTCGGACATTTCAGACATTTTGAAAACTGCAGGGGGGTTTGGGCAAAATATGACCCATCGCCGTTTTCAGTAATTGGCATATTTTCGGTATAAAAAGTCGTAATTTGAAAATGAAAATAGGTGCAGAGAGTCAGAATTCGGCTCAAAAATCACGCTCAGGAGTCAAATCTTGGACATTTCAGACATTTTGAAAACTGCAGGGGGGTTTATGCAAAATATGACCCATCGCCGTTTTCAGTAATTGGCATATTTTCTGTATTAAAAGTCGTAATTTGAAAATGAAAATAGGTGCAGAGAGTCAGAATTCGGCTCAAAAATCACGCTCAGGAGTCAAATTTCGGACATTTCAGACATTTTGAAAACTGCAGGGGGGTTTGGGCAAAATATGACCCATCGCCGTTTTCAGTAATTGGCATATTTTCGGTATAAAAAGTCGTAATTTGAAAATGAATATAGGGGCAGAGAGTCAGAATTCGGCTCAAAAATCACGCTTAGGAGTCAAATTTCGGACATTTCAGACATTTTGAAAACTGCAGGGGGGTTTGGGCAAAATATGACCCATCGCCGTTTTCAGTAATTGGCATATTTTCGGTATAAAAAGTCGTAATTTGAAAATGAAAATAGGTGCGGAGAGTCAGAATTCGGCTCAAAAATCACGCTCAGGAGTCAAATATCCGACATTTCAGACATTTTGAAAACTGCAGGGGGGTTTGGGCAAAATATGACCCATCGCCGTTTTCAGTAATTGGCATATTTTCGGTATAAAAAGTCGTAATTTGAAAATGAAAATAGGTGCAGAGAGTCAGAATTCGGCTCAAAAATCACGCTCAGGAGTCAAATTTCGGACATTTCAGACATTTTGAAAACTGCAGAGGGGTTTGGGCAAAATATGACCCATCGCCGTTTTCAGTAATTGGCATATTTTCGGTATAAAAAGTCGTAATTTGAAAATTAAAATAGGTGCAGAGAGTCAGAATTCGGCTCAAAAATCACGCTCCGGAGTCAAATTTCGGACATTTCAGATATTATGAAAACTGCAGGGGGGTTTGGGCAAAATATGACACATCGCCGTTTTCAGTAATTGGCATATTTTCGGTATAAAAAGTCGTAATTTGAAAATGAAAATAGGTGCGGAGAGTCATAATTCGGCTCAAAAATCACGCTCAGGAGTCAAATTTCCGACATTTCAGACATTTTGAAAACTGCAGGGGGGTTTGGGCAAAATATGACCCATCGCCGTTTTCAGTAATTGGCATATTTTCGGTATAAAAAGTCGTAATTTGAAAATGAAAATAGGTGCAGAGAGTCAGAATTCGGCTCAAAAATCAGGCTCAGGAGTCAAATTTCGGACATTTCAGACATTTTGAAAACTGCAGAGGGGTTTGGGCAAAATATGACCCATCGCCGTTTTCAGTAATTGGCATATTTTCGGTATAAAAAGTCGTAATTTGAAAATGAAAATAGGTGCAGAGAGTCAGAATTCGGCTCAAAAATCAAGCTCCGGAGTCAAATTTCGGACATTTCAGATATTATGAAAACTCCAGGGGGGTTTGGGCAAAATATGACCGATCGCCGTTTTCAGTAATTGGCATAATTTCGGTATAAAAAGTCGTAATTTAAAAATGAAAATAGGTGCAGAGAGTCAGAATTCGGCTCAAAAATCACGCTCAGGAGTCAAATTTTGGACATTTCAGACATTTTGAAAACTGCAGGGGGGTTTGGGCAAAATATGACCCATCGCCGTTTTCAGTAATTGGCATATTTTCGGTATAAAAAGTCGTAATTTGAAAATGAAAATAGGTGCATAGAGTAAGAATTCGGCTCAAAAATCACGCTCAGGAGTCAAATTTCGGACATTTCAGACATTTTGGAAACTGCAGGGGGGTTTGGGCAAAATATGACCGATCGCCGTTTTCAGTAATTGGCATAATTTCGGTATAAAAAGTCGTAATTTGAAAATGAAAATAGGTGCAGAGAGTCAGAATTCGGCTCAAAAATCACGCTCAGGAGTCATATTTCGGACATT
Organism: Procambarus clarkii; assembly: GCF_040958095.1. Lineage (NCBI taxonomy): Eukaryota > Metazoa > Arthropoda > Malacostraca > Decapoda > Cambaridae > Procambarus > Procambarus clarkii. The sequence goes on along the minus strand of NC_091151.1, from coordinate 38,258,520 downwards.
TCAGACATTTTGAAAACTGCAGGGGGGTTTGAGCAAAATATGACACATCGCCGTTTTCAGTAATTGGCATATTTTCGGTATAAAAAGTCGTAATTTGAAAATGAAAATAGGTGCAGAGAGTCAGAATTCGGCTCAAAAATCACGCTCAGGAGTCAAATTTCGGACATTTCAGACATTTTGAAAACTGCAGGGGGGTTTGGGCAAAATATGACCCATCGCCGTTTTCAGTAATTGGCATATTTTCGGTATAAAAAGTCGTAATTTGAAAATGAAAATAGGTGCAGAGAGTCAGAATTCGGCTCAAAAATCACGCTCAGGAGTCAAATTGCGGACATTTCAGACATTTTGAAAACTGCAGAGGGGTTTGGGCAAAATATGACCCATCGCCGTTTTCAGTAATTGGCATATTTTCGGTATAAAAAGTCGTAATTTGAAAATGAAAATAGGTGCAGAGAGTCAGAATTCGGCTCAAAAATCACGCTCAGGAGTCAAATTTCGGACATTTCAGACTATTTTGAAAACTGCAGGGGGGTTTGGGCAAAATATGACCCATCGCCGTTTTCAGTAATTGGCATATTTTCGGTATAAAAAGTCGTAATTTGAAAATGAAAATAGGTGCAGAGAGTCAGAATTCGGCTCAAAAATCACGCTCAGGAGTCAAACTTCGGACATTTCAGACATTTTGAAAACTGCAGGGGGGTTTGGGCAAAATATGACCCATCGCCGTTTTCAGTAATTGGCATATTTTCGGTATAAAAAGTCGTAATTTGAAAATGAAAATAGGTGCAGAGAGTCAGAATTCGGCTCAAAAATCACGCTCAGGAGTCAAATTTCGGACATTTCAGACATTTTGAAAACTGCAGGGGGGTTTGGCCAAAATATGACCCATCGCCGTTTTCAGTAATTGGCATATTTTCGGTATAAAAAGTCGTAATTTGAAAATGAAAATAGGTGCAGAGAGTCAGTAATTCGGCTCAAAAATCACGCTCAGGAGTCAAACTTCGGACATTTCAGACATTTTGAAAACTGCAGGGGGGTTTGGGCAAAATATGACCCATCGCCGTTTTCAGTAATTGGCATATTTTCGGTATAAAAAGTCGTAATTTGAAAATGAAAATAGGTGCAGAGAGTCAGAATTCGGCTCAAAAATCACGCTCAGGAGTCAAATTTCGGACATTTCAGACATTTTGAAAACTGCAGGGGGGTTTGGGCAAAATATGACCCATCGCCGTTTTCAGTAATTGGCATATTTTCGGTATAAAAAGTCGTAATTTGAAAATGAAAATAGGTGCAGAGAGTCAGAATTCGGCTCAAAAATCACGCTCAGGAGTCAAATTTCGGACATTTCAGACATTTTGAAAACTGCAGGGGGTTTGGGCAAAATATGACCCATCGCCGTTTTCAGTAATTGGCATATTTTCGGTATAAAAAGTCGTAATTTGAAAATGAAAATAGGTGCAGAGAGTCAGAATTCGGCTCAAAAATCACGCTCAGGAGTCAAATTTCGGACATTTCAGACATTTTGAAACTGCAGGGGGGTTTGGGCAAAATATGACCCATCGCCGTTTTCAGTAATTGGCATATTTTCGGTATAAAAAGTCGTAATTTGAAAATGAAAATAGGTGCAGAGTCAGAATTCGGCTCAAAAATCACGCTCAGGAGTCAAATTTCGGACATTTCAGACATTTTGAAAACTGCAGGGGGGTTTGGGCAAAATATGACCCATCGCCGTTTTCAGTAATTGGCATATTTTCGGTATAAAAAGTCGTAATTTGAAAATGAAAATAGGTGCAGAAGTCAGAATTCGGCTCAAAAATCACGCTCAGGAGTCAAATTTCGGACATTTCAGACATTTTGAAAACTGCAGGGGGGTTTGGGCAAAATATGACCCATCGCCGTTTTCAGTAATTGGCATATTTTCGGTATAAAAAGTCGTAATTTGAAAATGAAAATAGGTGCAGAGAGTCAGAATTCGGCTCAAAAATCACGCTCAGGAGTCAAATTTCGGACATTTCAGACATTTTGAAAACTGCAGGGGGGTTTGGGCAAAATATGACCCATCGCCGTTTTCAGTAATTGGCATATTTTCGGTATAAAAAGTCGTAATTTGAAAATGAAAATAGGTGCAGAGAGTCAGAATTCGGCTCAAAAATCACGCTCAGGAGTCAAATTTCGGACATTTCAGACATTTTGAAAACTGCAGGGGGGTTTGGGCAAAATATGACCCATCGCCGTTTTCAGTAATTGGCATATTTTCGGTATAAAAAGTCGTAATTTGAAAATGAAAATAGGTGCAGAGAGTCAGAATTCAGGCTCAAAAATCACGCTCAGGAGTCAAATTTCGGACATTTCAGACATTTTGAAAACTGCATGGGGGTTTGGGCAAAATATGACCCATCGCCGTTTTCAGTAATTGGCATATTTTCGGTATAAAAAGTCGTAATTTGAAAATGAAAATAGGTGCAGAGAGTCAGAATTCGGCTCAAAAATCACGCTCAGGAGTCAAATTTCGGACATTTCAGACATTTTGAAAACTGCAGGGGGGTTTGGGCAAAATATGACCCATCGCCGTTTTCAGTAATTGGCATAATTTTCGGTATAAAAAGTCGTAATTTGAAAATGTAAATAGGTGCAGAGAGTCAGAATTTCGGCTCAAAATTCACGCTCAGGAGTCAAATTTCAGGACATTTCAGACATTTTGAAAACTGCAAGGGGGTTTGGGCAAAATATGACCCATCGCCGTTTTCAGTAATTGGCATATTTTCGGTATAAAAAGTCGTAATGTGAAAATGAAAATAGGTGCAGAGAGTCAGAATTCGGCTCAAAAATCACGTTTAGGAGTCAAATTTTGGACATTTCCGACATTTTGAAAACTGCAGGGGGGTTTTATGCAAAATATGACCCATCGCCGTTTTCAGTAATTGGCATATTTTCGGTATAAAAAGTCGTAATTTGAAAATGAAAATAGGTGCAGAGAGTCAGAATTCGGCTCAAAAATCACTCTCAGGAGTCAAATTTCGGACATTTCAGACGTTTTGAAAACTGCAGGGTGGTTTGGGCAAAATATGACCCATCGCCGTTTTCAGTAATTGGCATATTTTCGGCATAAAAAGTCGTAATTTGAAAATGAAAATAGGTGCAGAGAGTCAGAATTCGGCTCGAAAATCACGCTCAGGAGTCAAATTTCGGACATTTCAGACATTTTGAAAACTGCAGGGGGGTTTGGGCAAAATATGACCCATCGCCGTTTTCAGTAAGTGGCATATTTTCGGTATAAAAATTCGTAATTTGAAAATGAAAATAGGTGCAGAGAGTCAGAATTGGGCCACAAATCACTCTCAGGAGTCAAATTTCGGACATTTCAGACATTTTGAAATCTGCAGGGGGGTTTGGGCAAAATATGACCCATCGCCGTTTTCAGTAATTGGCATATTTTCGGTATAAAAAGTCGTAATTTGAAAATGAAAATAGGTGCAGAGAGTCATAATTCAGCTCAAAAATCACGCTCAGTAGTCAAATTTCGGACATTTCAGATATTTTGAAAAATGCATGGGGGTTTGGGCAAAATATGACCCATCGCCGTTTTCAGTAATTGGCATATTTTCGGTATAAAAAGTCGTAATTTGAAAATGAAAATAGGTGCAGAGAGTCAGAATTCGGCTCAAAAATCACGCTCACGAGTCAAATTTCGGACATTTCAGACATTTTGAAAACTGCAGGGGGGTTTGGGCAAAATATGACCCATCGCCGTTTTCAGTAATTGGCATAATTTCGGTATAAAAAGTCGTAATTTGAAAATGTAAATAGGTGCTGAGAGTCAGAATTTGGCTCAAAAATCACGCTCAGGAGTCAAATTTCGGACATTTCAGACATTTTGAAAACTGCAGGGGGGTTTGGGCAAAATATGACCCATCGCCGTTTTCAGTAATTGGCATATTTTCGGTATAAAAAGTCGTAATTTGAAAATGAAAATAGGTGCAGAGAGTCAGAATTCGGCTCAAAAATCACGCTCAGGAGTCAAATTTTGGACATTTCAGACATTTTGAAAACTGCAGGGGGGTTTTATGCAAAATATGACCCATCGCCGTTTTCAGTAATTGGCATATTTTCGGTATAAAAAGTCGTAATTTGAAAATGAAAATAGGTGCAGACAGTCAGAATTCGGCTCAAAAATCACGCTCAGGAGTCAAATTTCGGACATTTCAGACATTTTAAAAACTGCAGCAGGGTTTGGGCAAAATATGACCCATCGCCGTTTTCTGTAATTGGCATATTTTCGGTATAAAAAGTCGTAATTTGAAAATGAAAATAGGTGCAGAGAGTCAGAATTCGGCTCAAAAATCACGCTCAGGAGTCAAATCTCGGACATTTCAGACATTTTGAAAACTGCAGGGGGGGTTTGGGCAAAATATGACCCATCTCCGTTTTCAGTAATTGGCATTTTTTTCGGTATAAAAAGTCGTAATTTGAAAATGAAAATAGGTGCAGAGAGTCAGAATTCGGCTCAAAAATCACGCTCAGGAGTAAAATTTCGGATATTTCAGACATTTTGAAAACTGCAGGGGGGTTTGGGCAAAATATGACCCATCGCCGTTTTCAGTAATTGGCATATTTTCGGTATAAAAAGTCGTAATTTGAAAATGAAAATAGGTGCAGAGAGTCAGAATTCGGCTCAAAAATCACGCTCAGGAGTCAAATTTCGGACATTTCAGACATTTTGAAAACTGCAGGGTGGTTTGGGCAAAATATGACCCATCGCCGTTTTCAGTAATTGGCATATTTTCGGCATAAAAAGTCGTAATTTGAAAATGAAAATAGGTGCAGAGAGTCAGAATTCGGCTCGAAAATCACGCTCAGGAGTCAAATTTCGGACATTTCAGACATTTTGAAAACTGCAGGGGGGTTTGGGCAAAATATGACCCATCGCCGTTTTCAGTAATTAGCATATTTTCGGTATAAAAATTCGTAATTTGAAAATGAAAATAGGTGCAGAGATTCAGAATTCGACTCAAAAATCACGCTCAGGAGTCAAATTTCGGACATTTCAGACATTTTGAAAACTGCAGGGGGGTTTGGGCAAAATATGACCCATCGCCGTTTTCAGTAAGTGGCATATTTTCGGTATAAAAATTCGTAATTTGAAAATGAAAATAGGTGCAGAGAGTCAGAATTGGGCCACAAATCACTCTCAGGAGTCAAATTTCGGACATTTCAGACATTTTGAAATCTGCAGGGGGGTTTGGGCAAAATATGACCCATCGCCGTTTTCAGTAATTGGCATATTTCCGGTATAAAAAGTCGTAATTTGAAAATGAAAATAGGGGCAGAGAGTCAGAATTCGGCTCAAAAATCACGCTTAGGAGTCAAATTTCGGACATTCCAGACATTTTGAAAACTGCAGGGGGGTTTGGGCAAAATATGACCCATCGCCGTTTTCAGTAATTGGCATATTTTCGGTATAAAAAGTCGTAATTTGAAAATGAAAATAGGTGCAGAGAGTCAGAATTCGGCTCAAAAATCACGCTCAGGAGTCAAATTTCGGACATTTCAGACATTTTGAAAACTGCAGGGGGGTTTGGGCAAAATATGACCCATCGCCGTTTTCAGTAATTGGCATTTTTTCGGTATAAAAAGTCGTAATTTGAAAATGAAAATAGGTGCAGAGAGTCAGAATTCGGCTCAAAAATCACGCTCAGGAGTAAAATTTCGGACATTTCAGACATTTTGAAAACTGCAGGGGGGTTTGGGCAAAATATGACCCATCGCCGTTTTCAGTAATTGGCATATTTTCGGTATAAAAAGTCGTAACTTGAAAATTAAAATAGGTGCAGAGAGTCATAATTCGGCTCAAAAATCACGCTCAGGAGTCAAATTTCGGACATTTCAGACATTTTGAAAACCGCCGAAAAACGGTTTTCGACGCTAGCGGCCAGAAACCATGCGATTTTTGCAGCTGGCGGGCAGAAATCACGCGAATTTCGCCGCTACCTGCCAAAAATCGACCGATTTTCGCCGCCAGCTGCCAAAAACGGGGCTATTTTCGCCGCTAGCGGCCAAAAATCGTGCGAATTTCGCCGCTAGCGGCCAAAAATCGTGCGAATTTCGCCGGTAGCGGCAAAAAATCGCGCGATTTTTGCCGCTAGCGGCCAGAAACTATGCGATTTTTGCAGCTGTTGGGCAAAAATAGCGCGATTTTCGCCGCTACCGGCCAAAAACCGCGCGATTTTCGCCGCTAGCGGCCAAAAACCATGCGATTTTCGCAGCTGGCGGGCAAAAATCGCGATTTTCGCCGCTAGCGGCCAAAAACCGTTCGATTTTCGCCGCTAGCGGCCAAAAATCGGGCTATTTTTGCCGTTAACAGCCGAAAACCGCGCTATTTTCGACGCTAGCGGCCAGAAACCATGTGATTTTTGCAGCTGGCGGGCAGAAATCGCGCGAATTTCGCCGCTACCTGTCAAAAATCGACCGATTTTCGCCGCTAGCGGCCAAAAAAGGGGCTATTTTCGCCGCTAGCGGCCAAAAACTGGGCGATTTTCGCCGCTAGCAGCCAAAAATCGTGCAAATTTCGCCGCTAGCGGCCAAAAATCGTGCGAATTTCGCCGCTAGCGGCCAAAAGTCGCGCGATTTTTGACGCTAGCGGCCAGAAACTATGCGATTTTTGCAGCTGTTGGGCAAAAATGGCGCGATTTTCGCCGCTACCGGCCAAAAACCGCGCGATTTTCGCCGCTAGCAGCCAAAAACCATGCGATTTTCGCAGCTGGCGGGCAAAAATCGCGATTTTCGCCGCTACCTGCCAAAAACCGTTCGATTTTCGCCCCTAGCGGCCAAAAATCGGGCGATTTTTGCCGCTAATGGCCGAAAACTGCGCTATTTTCGACGCTAGCGGCTAGAAACCATGCGATTTTTGCAGTTAGCGGGCAAAAATCGCGCAAATTTCGCCGCTACCTACCAAAAATCGACCGATTTTCGCCGTTAGCGGCCAAAAACCATGCGATTTTCGCAGCTGGCGGGTAAAAATCGCGATTTTCGCCGCTACCGGCCAAAAATAGCGCGATTTTCGCTGTTGGCGGCCAAAAACCGTTCGATTTTCGCCCCTAGCGGCCAAAAATCGGGCGATTTTTGCCGTTAACAGCCGAAAACCGCGCTATTTTCGACGCTAGCGGCCAGAAACCATGCGATTTTTGCAGCTGGCGGGCAGAAATCGCGCGAATTTCGCCGCTACCTGCCAAAAATCGACCGATTTTCGCCGCTAGCGGCCAAAAAAGGGGCTATTTTCGCCGCTAGCGGCCAAAAAACGTGCAAATTTCGCCGCTAGCGGCCAAAAATCGTGCGAATTTCGCCGCTAGCGGCCAAAAATCGCGCGATTTTCGCCGCTAGCGGCCAGAAACTATGCGATTTTTGCAGCTGGCGGGCAAAAATAGCGCGATTTTCGCCGCTACCGGCCAAAAACAGCACGATTTTCGCAGCTGGCGGGCAAAAATCGCGATTTTCGCCGCTACCGGCCAAAAATAGCGCGATTTTCGCCGCTGGCGGCCAAAAACCGTGCGATTTTCGCCGCTAGCGGCCAAAAATCGGGCGATTTTTGCCGCTAATGGCCGAAAACCGCGCTATTTTCGACGCTAGCGGCTAGAAACCATGCGATTTTTGCAACTAGCGGGCAAAAATCGCGCAAATTTCGCCGCTACCTACCAAAAATCGACCGATTTTCGCCGCTTGCGGCCAAAAACCATGCGATTTTCGCAGCTGGCGGGCAAAAATCGCGATTTTCGCCGCTACCGGACAAAAATAGCGCGATTTTCGCCGCTAGCGGCCAAAAACCGTGCGATTTTCGCCGCTAGAGGCCAAAAATCGGGCGATTTTTGCCGCTAACGGCCGAAAACCGCGCTATTTTCGACGCTAGCGGCCAGAAACCATGCGATTTTTACAGCTGGCGGGCAAAAATCGCGCGAATTTCGCCGCTACCTGCCAAAAATCGACCGATTTTCGCCGCTAGCGGCCAAAAAAGGTGCTATTTTTGCCGCTAGCGGCCAAAAATGGGGCGATTTTCGCCGCTAGCGGCCAAAAATCGTGCAAATTTCGCCGCTAGCGGCCAAAAATCGTGCGAATTTCGCCGCTAGCGGCCAAAAATCGCGCCATTTTCGCCGCTAGCGGCCAGAAACTATGCGAATTTTGCAGCTGGCGGGCAAAAACAGCGCGATTTTCGCCGCTACCAGCCAAAAACCGCGCGATTTTCGCCGCTAGCGGCTAAAAGTCTCCGTGGTGTAGTGGTAAGACACTCGCCTGGCGTTCCGCGAGCGCTATGTCATGGGTTCGTATCCTGGCCGGGGAGGATTTACTGGGCGCAATTCCTTAACTGTAGCCTCTGTTTAACGCAACAGTAAAATGTGTACTTGGATGAAAAAACGATTCTTCGCGGCAGGGGATCGTATTCCAGGGACCATAGGATTAAGGACTTGCCCGAAACGCTACGCGTACTAGTGGCTGTACAAGAATGTAACAACTCTTGTATATATCTCAAAAAAAAAAAAAAAAAAAAAAAAAGCCATGCGATTTTCGCAGCTGGCGGGCAAAAATCGCGATTTTCGCTGCTACCGGCCAAAAATAGCGCGATTTTCGCCGCTAGTGGCCAAAAACCGTGCGATTTTTGCCGCTAACGGCCGAAAACCGCGCTATTTTCGACGCTAGCGGCCAGAAACCAAGCGATTTTTAAAGCTGGCGGGCAAAAATCGCGCGAATTTCGCCGCTATCTGCCAAAAATCGACCGATATTCGCCGCTAGCGGCCAAAAAAGTGGCTATTTTCGCCGCTACCAGCCAAAAATGTGGCGATTTTCGCCGCTAGCGGCCAAAAATAGTGCAAATTTTGCCGCTAGCGGCCAAAAATCGTGCGAATTTCGCCGCTAGCGGCCAAAAAAGGGGCTATTTTCGCCGCTAGCGTCCAAATACGGGGCGAATTTCGCCGCTAGCGGCCAAAAACCGTGCGATTTTCGCCGCTAGCGGCCAAAAACCGTGCGATTTTCGCCGCTAGCGGCCAAAAATCGGGCGATTTTTGCCACTAACGGCCGAAAACCGCGCTATTTTCGAGGCTAGCGGCCAGAAACCATGCGATTTTTGCAGCTGGCGGGGAAAAATCGCGCGAATTTCGCCGCTGCCTACCAAAAATCGACCGATTTTCGCGGCTAGCGGCCAAAAAAGGGGCTATTTTCGCCGCTTGCGGCCAAAAACCGTGCAAATTTCGCCGCTAGCGGCCAAAAATCGTGCGAATTTCACCGCTAGCGGCCAAAAATCGCGCGATTTTCGCCGCTAGCGGCCAAAAACCGTGCGATTTTCGCCGCTAGCGGCCAAAAATCGGGCGATTTTTGCCGCTAACGGCCGAAAACCGCGCTATTTTCGACGCTAGCGGCCAAAAACCATGCAATTTTTTCAGCTGGCGGGCAGAAATCGCGCGAATTTCGCCGCTACCTGCCAAAAATCGACCGATTTTCGCCGCTTGCGGCCAAAAATGGGGCGATTTTTGCCGCTAGCGGCCAAAAACCGTGCAAATTTCGCTGCTAGCGGCCAAAAATCGTGCGAATTTCACCGCTAGCGGCAAAAAATCGCGCGATTTTCGCCGCTAGCGGCCAGAAACTATGCGATTTTTGCAGCTGGCGGGCAAAAATTGCGCGATTTTCGCCGCTACCGGCCAAAAACCGCGCGATTTTCGCCGCTAGCGGCCAAAAACCATGCGATTTTCGCAGCTGGCGGGCAAAAATCGGCCGATTTTTGCTGCTAACGGCCGAAAACCGCGCTATTTTCGACGCTAGCGGCCAGAAACCATGCGATTTTTGCAGCTGGCGGGCAGAAATCGCGCGATTTTCGCCGCTACAGGCCAAAAACCGCGCGATTTTCGCCTGTAGCGGCCAAAAACAAAGCAATTTTCGCAGCTGGCGGGCAAAAATCGCGATTTTCGCCGCTACCGGCCAAAAATAGCGCGATTTTCGCCGCTGGCGGCCAAAAACCGTGCGATTTTCGCCGCTAGCGGCCAAAAATCGGGCGATTTTTGCCGCTAATGGCCGAAAACCGCGCTATTTTCGACGCTAGCGGCTAGAAACCATGCGATTTTTGCAACTAGCGGGCAAAAATCGCGCAAATTTCGCCGCTACCTACCAAAAATCGACCGATTTTCGCCGCTAGCGGCCAAAAACCATGCGATTTTCGCAGCTGGCGGGCAAAAATCGCGATTTTCGCCGCTACCGGCCAAAAATAGCGCGATTTTCGCCGCTAGCGGCCAAAAACCGTGCGATTTTCGCCGCTAGAGGCCAAAAATCGGGCGATTTTTGCCGCTAACGGCCGAAAACCGCGCTATTTTCGACGCTAGCGGCCAGAAACCATGCGATTTTTACAGCTGGCGGGCAAAAATCGCGCGAATTTCGCCGCTACCTGCCAAAAATCGACCGATTTTCGCCGCTAGCGGCCAAAAAAGGTGCTATTTTTGCCGCTAGCGGCCAAAAATGGGGCGATTTTCGCCGCTAGCGGCCAAAAATCGTGCAAATTTCGCCGCTAGCGGCCAAAAATCGTGCGAATTTCGCCGCTAGCGGCCAAAAATCGCGCCATTTTCGCCGCTAGCGGCCAGAAACTATGCGAATTTTGCAGCTGGCGGGTAAAAACAGCGCGATTTTCGCCGCTACCGGCCAAAAACCGCGCGATTTTCGCCGCTAGCGGCCAAAAGCCATGCGATTTTCGCAGCTGGCGGGCAAAAATCGCGATTTTCGCTGCTACCGGCCAAAAATAGCGCGATTTTCGCCGCTAGTGGCCAAAAACCGTGCGATTTTTGCCGCTAACGGCCGAAAACCGCGCTATTTTCGACGCTAGCGGCCAGAAACCAAGCGATTTTTAAAGCTGGCGGGCAAAAATCGCGCGAATTTCGCCGCTATCTGCCAAAAATCGACCAATATTCGCCGCTAGCGGCCAAAAAAGTGGCTATTTTCGCCGCTACCAGCCAAAAATGTGGCGATTTTCGCCGCTAGCGGCCAAAAATAGTGCAAATTTTGCCGCTAGCGGCCAAAAATCGTGCGAATTTCGCCGCTAGCGGCCAAAAAAGGGGCTATTTTCGCCGCTAGCGTCCAAATACGGGGCGAATTTCGCCGCTAGCGGCCAAAAACCGTGCGATTTTCGCCGCTAGCGGCCAAAAATCGGGCGATTTTTGCCACTAACGGCCGAAAACCGCGCTATTTTCGAGGCTAGCGGCCAGAAACCATGCGATTTTTGCAGCTGGCGGGGAAAAATCGCGCGAATTTCGCCGCTGCCTACCAAAAATCGACCGATTTTCGCGGCTAGCGGCCAAAAAAGGGGCTATTTTCGCCGCATGCGGCCAAAAACCGTGCAAATTTCGCCGCTAGCGGCCAAAAATCGTGCGAATTTCACCGCTAGCGGCCAAAAATCGCGCGATTTTCGCCGCTAGCGGCCAAAAACCGTGCGATTTTCGCCGCTAGCGGCCAAAAATCGGGCGATTTTTGCCGCTAACGGCCGAAAACCGCGCTATTTTCGACGCTAGCGGCCAAAAACCATGCAATTTTTTCAGCTGGCGGGCAGAAATCGCGCGAATTTCGCCGCTACCTGCCAAAAATCGACCGATTTTCGCCGCTTGCGGCCAAAAATGGGGCGATTTTTGCCGCTAGCGGCCAAAAACCGTGCAAATTTCGCCGCTAGCGGCCAAAAATCGTGCGAATTTCACCGCTAGCGGCAAAAAATCGCGCGATTTTCGCCGCTAGCGGCCAGAAACTATGCGATTTTTGCAGCTGGCGGGCAAAAATTGCGCGATTTTCGCCGCTACCGGCCAAAAACCGCGCGATTTTCGCCGCTAGCGGCCAAAAACCATGCGATTTTCGCAGCTGGCGGGCAAAAATCGCGATTTTCGCCGCTACCGGCCAAAAATAGCGCGATTTTCGCCGCTAGCGGCCAAAAACCGTGCGATTTTCGCCGCTAGCGGCCAAAAATCGGGCGATTTTTACCGCTAACGGCCGAAAACCGCGCTATTTTCGACGCTAGCGGCCAAAAACCATGCAATTTTTTCAGCTGGCGGGCAGAAATCGAGCGAATTTCGCCGCTACCTCCCAAAAATCTACCGATTTTCGCCGCTAGCGGCCAAAAAAAAGGCTATTTTCGCCGCTAGCGGCCAAAAACGGGGCGATTTTCGTTGCTAGCGGCCAAAAATCGCGCGATTTTCGCCGCTAGCGGCCAGAAACTATGCGATTTTTGCAGCTAGCGGGCAAAAATAGCGCGATTTTCGCCGCTACCGGCCAAAAACCGCGCGATTTTCGCCTCTAGCGGCCAAAAACAATGCAATTTTCGCAGATGGCGGGCAAAAATCGCGATTTTCGCCGCTAGCGGCCAAAAACCGTACGATTTTCGCCGCTAGCGGCCAAAAATCGGCCGATTTTTGCTGCTAACGGCCGAAAACCGCGCTATTTTCGACGCTAGCAGCCAGAAACCATGCGATTTTTGCAGCTGGCGGGCAGAAATCGCGCGAATTTCGCCGCTACCTCCCAAAAATCTACCGATTTTCGCCGCTACCGGCCAAAAACCGTGCGATTTTCGCCGCTAGCGGCCAAAAAAGGGGCTATTTTCGCCGCTACCGGCCAAAAATGTGGCGATTTTCGCCGCTAGCGGCCAAAAATAGTGCAAATTTCGCCGCTAGCGGCCAAAAATCGTGCGAATTTCGCCGCTAGCGGCCAAAAATCATGCGATTTTCGCCGCTAGCGGCCAAAAATCGCGCGATTTTCGCCGCTAGCGGCCAGAAACTATGCGATTTTTGCAGCTGGCGGGCAAAAATCGCGATTTTCGCCTCTACCGGCCAAAAATAGCGTGATTTTCGCCGCTAGCGGCCAAAAACCGTTCGATTTTCGCCGCTAGCGGCCAAAAATCGGGCAATTTTTGCCGCAAATGGCTGAAAACCGCGCTATTTCAACGCTAGCGGCCAGAAACCATGCGATTTTTGCTGCTGGCGGGCAAAAATCGCGCGAATTTCGCCGCTACCTACACAAAATCGACCGATTTTCGCCGCTAGCGGCCAAAAAAGGGGCTATTTTCGCCGCTTGCGCCAAAAAATGGGGCGATTTTTGCCGCTAGCGGCCAAAAACCGTGCAAATTTCGCCGCTAGCGGCCAAAAATCGGCGAATTTCGCCGCTAACGGCCGAAAACCGCGCTATTTTCGACGCTAGCGGCCAAAAACCATGCGATTTTCGCAGCTGGCGGGCAAAAATAGCGCGATTTTCGCCGCTAGCGGCCAAAAACCGCGCGATTTTCGCCGCTAGCGGCCAAAAACCATGCGATTTTCGCAGCTGGCGGGCAAAAATCGCGATTTTCGCCGCTACCAGCCAGAAATAGCGCGATTTTCGCCGCTAGCGGCCAAAAACCGTGCGATTTTCGCCGCTAGCGGCCAAAAATCGGGCGATTTTTGCCGCTAACGGCCGAAAACCGCGCTATTTTCGACGCTAGCGGCCAAAAACCATGCAATTTTTTTCAGCTGGCGGGCAGAAATCGCGCGAATTTCTCCGCTACCTGCCAAAAATCGACCGATTTTCGCCGCTAGCAGCCAAAAAAGGGGCTATTTTCGCCGCAAGGGGCCAAAAACAGCGCGATTTTTGCCGCTAGCGGCCAAAAACCGTGCGATTTTCGCCGCTAGCGGCCAAAAATAGTGCAAATTTCGCCGCTAGCGGCCAAAAATCGTGCGAATTTCGCCGCTAGCGGCCAAAAATAGCGCGATTTTTGCCGCTACCGGCCAAAAACCGCGCGATTTTAGCCGCTAGCGGCCAAAAACCATGCGATATTCGCAGCTGGCGGGCAAAAATCGCGATTTTCGCCTCTACCGGCCAAAAATAGCGCGATTTTCGCCGCTAGCGGCCAAAAACCGTTCGATTTTCGCCGCTAGCGGCCAAAAATCGGGCGATTTTTGCCGCTAATAGCTGAAAACCGCGCTATTTTCGACGCTAGCGGCCAGAAACCATGCGATTTTTGCAGCTGGCGGGCAGAAATCGCGCAAATTTCGCCGCTACCTGCCAAAAATCGACCGATTTTCGCCGCTAGCGGCCAAAAAGGGGCTATTTTCGCCGCTAGCGGCCAAAAACGGGGCGATTTTCGCCGCCAGCGGTCAAAAATCGTGCAAATTTCGCCGCTAGCGGCCAAAAATCGTGCGAATTTCGCCGCTAGCAGCCAAAAATCGCGCGATTTTCGCCGCTACCGGCCAGAAACTATGCGATTTTTGCAGCTGGCGGGCAAAAATAACGCGATTTTCGCCGCTACCGGCCAAAAACCGCACGATTTTCGCCTCTAGTAACCAAAAACAATGCGATTTTCGCAGCTGGCGGGCAAAAATCGCGATTTTCGCCGCTACCGGCCAAAAATAGCGCGATTTTCGCCGCTAGCGGCCAAAAACCGTGCGATTTTCGCCGCTAGAGGCCAAAAATCGGGCGATTTTTGCCGCTAACAGCCGAAAACCGCGCTATATTCGACGTTAGCGGCCAGAAACCATGCGATTTTTGCAGCTGGCGGGCAGAAATCGCGCGAATTTCACCGCTACCTCCCAAAAATCTACCGATTTTCGCCGCTAGCGGCCAAAAAAGGGGCTATTTCGCCGCTAGCGGCCAAAAACGGGGCGATTTTCGTTGCTAGCAGCCAAAAATCGTGCAAGTTTCGCCGCTAGCGGCCAAAAATCGCGCGATTTTCGCCACTAGCGGCCAGAAACTATGCGATTTTTGCAGCTAGCGGGCAAAAATAGCGCGATTTTCGCCGTTACCGGCCAAAAACCGCGCGATTTTCGCCTCTAGCGGCCAAAAACAATGCAATTTTCGCAGCTGCCGGGCAAAAATCGCGATTTTCGCCGCTACCGGCCAAAAATAGCGCAATTTTCGCCGCTAGCGGCCAAAAACCGTACGATTTTCGCCGCTAGCGGCCAAAAATCGGCCGATTTTTGCCGCTAACGGCCGAAAACCGCGCTATTTTCGACGCTAGCGGCCAGACACCATGCGATTTTTGCAGCTGGCGGGCAAAAATCGCGCGAATTTCGCCGCTACCTGCCAAAAATCGACCGATTTTCGCCGCTAGCGGCCAAAAAAGGTGCTATTTTTGCCGCTAGCGGCCAAAAATGGGGCGATTTTCGCCGCTAGCGGCCAAAAATCGTGCAAATTTCGCCGCTAGCGGCCAAAAATCGTGCGAATTTCGCCGCTAGCGGCCAAAAATCGCGCCATTTTCGCCGCTAGCGGCCAGAAACTTTTCGAATTTTGCAGCTGGCGGGCAAAAACAGCGCGATTTTCGCCGCTACCGGCCAAAAACCGCGCGATTTTCGCCGCTAGCGGCCAAAAACCATGCGATTTTCGCAGCTGGCGGGCAAAAATCGCGATTTTCGCCGCTATTGGCCAAAAAAGGGGCTATTTTCGCCGCTACCGGCCAAAAATGTGGCGATTTTCGCCGCTAGCGGCCAAAAATAGTGCAAATTTCGCCGCTAGCGGCCAAAAATCGTGCAAATTTCGCCGGTAGCGGCCAAAAAAGGGGCTATTTTCGCCGCTAGCGTCCAAATATGGGGCGATTTTCGCCGCTAGCGGCCACAAATCGTGCAAATTTCGCCGCTAGCGGCCAAAAACCGTGCGATTTTCGCCGCTAGCGGCTAAAAATAGTGCAAATTTCGCCGCTAGCGGCCAAAAATCGTGCGAATTTCGCCGCTAGCGGCCAAAAATCGCGCGATTTGCGCCGTTATGCCCAGAAACTATGCGATTTTTGCAGCTGGCGGGCAAAAATAGCGCGATTTTCGCCTCTAGCGGCCAAAAACCATGCAATTTTCGCAGCTGGCGGGCAAAAAGTGCGATTTTCGCCGCTTCCGGCCAAAAATAGCGCGATTTTCGCCGCTAGCGGCCAAAAACCGTGCGATTTTCGCCGCTAGCGGCCAAAAATTGGGCGATTTTAGCCGCTAATGGCCGAAAACCGCGCTATTTTCGACGCTAGCGGCCAGAAACCATGCGATTTTTGCAGCTGGCGGGCAAAAATCGCGCGAATTTCGCCGCTACCTACCAAAAATCGACTGATTTTCGCCGCTAGCGGCCAAAAAAGGGGCTATTTTCGCCGCTTGCGGCAAAAAATGGGGCGATTTTTGCCGCTAGCGGCCAAAAACCGTGCAAATTTCGCCGCTAGCGGCCAAAAATCGTGCGAATTTCGCCGCTAGCGGCCAAAAATCGCGCGATTTTCGCCGCTACCGGCCAGAAACTATGCGATTTTTGCAGCTGGCGGGCAAAAATAGCGCGATTTTCGCCGCTACCGGCCAAAAACCGCGCGATTTTCGCCGCTAGCGGCCAAAAACCATGCGATTTTCGCAGCTGGCGGGCAAAAATCGCGATTTTCCCCGCTACCGGCCAAAAATAGCGCGATTTTCGCCGCTAGCGGCCAAAAACCGTGCGATTTTCGCCGCTAGCGGCCAAAAATCGGGCGATTTTTGCCGCTAACGGCTGAAAACCGCGCTATTTTCGACGCTAGCGGCCAGAAACCATGCGATTTTTGCAGCTGGCGGGCAAAAATAGCGCGATTTTCGCCGCTACCGGCCAAAAAAGGGGCTATTTTCGCCGCTAGCGGCCAAAAACCATGCGATTTTCGCAGCTAGCGGCCAAAAACCGTGCGATTTTCGCCGCTAGCGGCCAAAAATAGGGCGATTTTTGCCGTTAACGGCCGAAAACCGCGCTATTTTCGACGCTAGCGGCCAGAAACCATGCGATTTTTGCAGCTGGCGGGCAGAAATCGCGCGAATTTCGCCGCTACCTACCAAAAATCGACCGATTTTCGCCGCTAGCGGCCAAAAAAGGGGCTATTTTCGCCGCTAGCGGCCAAAAACGGGGCGATTTTCGCCCCGTTGGTGAAGATGGCAGCAGGAGTATAAGGCTTCAAAAGGACAGAGAACTGACTCATGGAGCATCACACTCCTGGAGCCGCCTACCAAGCCCCCTCACGACGACAACGGGCCAGGTGTGTTTGTAAAAAATATATATTTTAAAACCATTTAAAAATTTCCATCAAAACAAAGCAGCCGATCAACTTTAATACTCTTTGAATAAGTTATCAAAATCAAATTAAAGAATATATGTCGCAAGTGCCATGTTCACCAGCTACAATTAGAACAAAATTTTCATCTTATTTAGATTTCATGACGTTTTAAATTACTTAACACCGTAAAATAGACTGTAAACGCTTTGGAAAGATATTTAATCCTTAATGACATTGTGAACATCGCCGGAGATCGTTTGTCACACCCTACCTAGAAACCTCATACTAGATATTTCGGTTATTTATTATGAGCCAGGTTATTGTGACTGTGTAATTGTTATTTGTCGTATTATATACTTACTGGCCTCAGCTTACCTCAGTGCCACATATAGCAGCCCGAGTTGACCTCAGTGCCACATTTACTGGCCTGAGTTTACCTCTGTGCCATATTTACTGGCTTGAGTTTACCTCGGTGTCATATATACCAGCCTGAGTTTACCTCAGTGCCACATTTACCAGTTTAAGTTTACCTCAGTGCCACATATTGGCCTGAGTTTACCTTAGTGCCACAAGAAGCCTGTGGCTTATGAAAGGTCTTCACATTATTCAAGTGGATTGTTTTCCAGTTGTATTTTAAACAGGAGTAATATTTGGCTCTGGCGGGTAATACAGGAATGCAGTCTTGGCTCCGGTAGGTAACACAGGAATGCAGTCTTGGCTCCGGCAGGTAACACGGGAATGTAACACGGGAGGTAACGAAACTTTGGGATGAATGGAGGCGGCCGTTTAATCCCCTTAAGCAAAAATGCCTGGGGCCAAGTACGAGCTTGGGAAAAACAATAAAAAAAAAACAGGGGCCAAGTACAGGCTTGGGAAAAAAGTACTTTGGAAACAAATTTGAGAAAACCCAGGGACCAAGTACGGGCTTGGGAAAAAATTCGAGAAAACCCAGGGGCCAAGTACGGGCTTTTCGGAAAAAGCCAAAAGCACGTACTTGCCCCGATATCCACTACATCCCATTGGCTAGATAGGATCCAGCTGAAGTAGGATCAAAGGATAAAGCAGGTAAAATTCGTGCCACAGGAAGGGTGGACCAGAAGGGACATGGAACCGAACCCAGGGAGGGCCCGACACCAAAAACCTAGAGGGAAGGAAAAGTAAACCCCACTCCACGTAACAGGAAACCCCACCTGGAGGGGTCGAATGGGGCGCAAGGGATCCCCAGTCAGCCCCCCTCCCCAACCCCGGGAACCTCCACACCAGGACCCGGGGCCGAATCATCCCCCAAAGCCCTGGCCTCTAAAGAAAAAACTGGAGCAGCCGTAAAAACACTAAGGAAGGGGGCCCCACTGGTGAAACGTATACGCAACGGCTGGAGGAACCGACTCGAATGCCTCCGTCGCCACCCCGGAAGGGGCATCCCCGAAAATGCCAGTCTCAAAATCAGCTAAACCCTGCCCCGATCCCGAAGCCTTCAGACGCTTCTGAGCCGGAAGCAAGAGGGGGGGACCAGAAAGCACCACAGCAGGGGAAGAACAAGGGGGAGCCAACCAAACCAAGGCCGAAACGACCCCACACCCCCAAGTCCGGGACCTTATAAGCAAAACGGGGCGGCTACGGGGCTTTCGGGGTAGCAAACAACCTAGCGCGTTGCAGCAATATACCAAGCACGCAATGCCAGAGGCGCCAGCACCCAGAGTGTATCATCAGCGGACTGGATGAACAGAGTCACAAACAAGCAACAACTCTCAGGACTCTGGGTCGAAAGTGTAACCGACCCAACAGGTATCTGGACGGAGGCAAAACCGTGAGCACCACCCCGAGACAAAGGGACAGAGCAACCCCCCAATCAAACTCCCAAAATGTGAGTGGGGACTCAGGGGTCACATCCAATGGACCCACTCGCCCCTGTGGGGGTTTCACAGGGCCCTTAGCTTTACAATCTCCACTAAGGAAAGCCCAGGCAGGGTACTACTAACCAGCTCCCAATATTACCAAACTTTTAAGACTGCACCCCCGGGACGTGTTTGCACATGGGGGGAGCCTAGTGGAGGTACCACCAATATATATACAGAGGGTGTGACCCAACCCAAGGGCAGACCCCTGAAGGCAAGGAACAAAAAAAATTAAAAAAAAAAAACGCAAAAGTGTACTTAAAGGATGCAGAGCCGGCCACTGTGAGAGGCGAAAACTAGCTGCGTAATAACCCTGCGCCCCTACCAGTGACAAATACTACCTCCTACCCAGAGACAGAGTGAAAAAAAAAAACAAAAAACAGCTGACTCCAAGGGCGGACAAGTAGTAGTAGGCCTCCATCAGTCTCAGGAGACTATGGAGTTGCACTCTGGTTGTCGGTCTGGAGTGGCCTCTCCAGGGTAGGTTGATAGGGAGTAGAAGCTGTTACCCATACAGCAGGTCCCCCCCCTCTCCACGGCGCCAAAAGTCTCCAATGGGAAGGCAAACGCCAATACGATTGATTCCAGCACCGCCGCAGGAACTGATAGCTCTGGAGTTGACCTTAAAATTTGTGAAAAAAGGAATTGGGACTCCAAACCCGGAGACCGCCGTGGTCGTGGCCAGAGAAGAACCACCCCATCAAGGGTATGAATGACCCCAACCTCCTGCAGTAGAGCCTGGGCCG
Organism: Procambarus clarkii; assembly: GCF_040958095.1. NCBI lineage: Eukaryota > Metazoa > Arthropoda > Malacostraca > Decapoda > Cambaridae > Procambarus > Procambarus clarkii. The sequence goes on along the minus strand of NC_091151.1, from coordinate 38,238,880 downwards.
CATGACCCCCTGGGATGTGGACGTTCCGGTCCCACACCTACGGGTTCCAGGCAGAGATCGTCATGAAGGAAGCCGGCCTCGGGTGAAAGAGGGCTGTGACGATCTCTGCCTGGAACCTGTAGGTGCGGGACCGGGATGTCCACCTCCCGGGGGTCGTGCAGCCCAGGCTCTCATTCAGGAGTCGATTACAAGCAGTAATTGACACAACGTAGGTAGCTCCCAAAGCGACTTGTGGAAGGAGGCCCCAAGCCCTAAGGGCAGTACTTACAGGGTGCTGAGGGAAGGGGACCCTAAGTGTATACAGCCCAAGTACTTGTGAATATACTCCCAGCTCGCACACCACCGAAGCAAGAACAGAAGAAGAACCAGAACTGGAGGTACACAACCGAAGCCCACCGACATCAGCCAAGAACTGACAGGCTCGGCTAGCCGGCAGGGGATCTGGGACTCCCCGTCCCCCCTCCCATGGAGGGGGGGGGGTGCGCAGACGGCAGCGCGTTAGTAGAGATGACGTCATGGTCGTTTGATCGTTTTTCTTCATGGAGTTCTATCCTCTTGTATGGCGTTTGATAGCACCAGAATGGGGGGTGGTTTATCGCGCCTATCTTTGTGGGTGCCCGACCCGGTCAATGGCAGACAGAGTACATAGAGTACACCATATACAGTATAAGGTGTGTCTATAGGCCATTGTTCCTCGCTCCACTCTGAGGGGGCCAGGTTCTGGCTCGTGGTCCCCGGTAGGCCTAGAACTCCATGTACATTGACTGATGCCCAAAGCTTATACATCCGTATCAGCTGGATAGCTCCGGGGAGCCGAAGGGGCTCCCCCAGAAATGTTGTATTTTTTGTTATATTGGCAATTCTGTTATACAAATATCCTGCATTACTGGGTGACAAAGATTTTGCATATGTAAGTTTCTTCATGTGCGCCAACAGCCTTCTAAATTTTCTTATGTAAATCTGAGATAGTCGGGCTGGTAGCTGAAATTATTTGACATGGAATGAAAGATACTGAATTTAAATGTGACAATCTTTATCCCTGATCATTACTCTTCACTGTTGCATTATATCTCTGAGATCATCTATTACAGTACTTTCTCAACATCACCCACAGCTTCATGACCTCTTAAACTTCATTCTGTCATTATTATTGATCTTAAAACACAAATGACAAGCTTATTACTAAATATTAAGGAAAACAACAAGCTGCCATAGCAGATCATTTATTGTTAATATTCTATTTCCACATGTACACTTAAAAGATAAGACAACTCTATGAACAAAAATCAAAGAAAAGAATGAATGACAAAAAAAAAAAAAAAAAATAATGATCTGACATGTTGATATGGCATGATGATATACAGAACACAGGGGTTGAACACCAAATGGTAATATCATCAAGACCAAGAATAGGGTTAAATATTGTGCTATTATCAGATTTAGATTATGCCAATAATAGTGCAACGCCAAACAATGTCCTTCCTTGAGTCGTCAGGAATTACAGGCTTGCCAATCACATCAAGTGCACCCCATTCCTCGTAACTTGCAGTAGTAAGAACACAACACTAATCGTGACATCCTGATGCACAATATAAATCCCATTCTTGGCCTCAACACAAATTTGGCATAAAATGTATTATTAATGGCCATCTATGAACATAAGATAAATTTTCATCAGCAAATTTACAGTAGCTGTTTTGAGAAAAGAATGTCACCCTACATTCTTGTACTTGCCTCAGTAAACATATTAGTGACCTTATCCACTAACTCAATTTTGTTTTTGTACTGCACAAGTGCAGCAGCCACACTTCTACAAGGGTAGACTTTTGGGACAAAATGTTAGCTTGTTAACCATTCTCTTACCACTGACAAAGCATCTTTCTTTTCTTAAACCAGCATAGAGGCACTGGACATAAAGTAGTATTGTTACAATGAAAGTTACTTAGCTTCATGAATACCAAAACATGATTTCTGATAGTATTGATGGTTCCCTAAGAAGAGCAAGAGAGAGAGAGAGAGAGAAGGAAACTGTCAAGTGTCAAGTAGCACAAAAGACATCCGAGTGACATTCAAGAAAGACTGAGTATTCTAGGTGATGGAAGCATATAAGAAACTTTATGAAATTAACAGTCACCTCTCCTTACCTGGCTTCTAGTGAATTTGCAAGAAATTACAGGCTTCAATACATTTTAATACATTATTCACCTTAATGCAGTATGCATACAAGGAATTTGAAGTTTTGGTGGAGAGAAAGTGATGCACATGATATATGAATATAGCAACAAAGAATTATTGTGTGGTATGTTTGAATTATGTTTGTGTACACATAACCAAAATATAGTTTTGATTCTCCTTAAATTACAGCACTAATTGGTACTTTGAGTACCGCAACAATTTATAAGAAAGAAACAGGACAAACATTTGGGCAACAGCATAATCCTAAACATGTTTGACAACTTTGTTTTAGAACATCAGTTTAATAACATTTGATAGAATTAGAACTTAAAACACAGTTTAATTAAGCAGCCAGAAAAAAATAAAAAATGAGTAATCCAGTTACAGTATATCTTTAACCTCATTATACCAATATACCAGGCACTAATGATAAATCAATTGCAGATAGATCCATTTATCACACTAAGAAATATGGCTTTCTTGTTCCATTAACATTTTGAAATGTAAACCAAAAATAAAGAGTAACACAGCCATAGGGAAGACAAGGGAATACAAACACAAAGACTGGAATGTGTAAGTAAACTTGTTCAAAGTGTTTGCATACAAATTAACAGTCGCACTGCTTTACACAGTGAACTCTCAAACAGTGTAGTGAAGTACAAGATGTAAACTTGTTTGGTTTCTCCCCAAAAAAGAAACAAAAACTGCATTTTGATATTCAGGGAAAGGTCAGATAAACAACCTGCTCTTCCAGTGGAGTCATTACAAGATCTGCATCACTAACAGCACCAACGCAAAGGATAAGACAGTACAGTGAGAAGTTTCACAACATTCTCAACTATACTTCAAAGTTATTACTTTACATACATTGGTTATGATTTCAACACATTAAGTGTATACATATTTATGACTATCAATCAACTGCAGTACTGAAGATGCAACAAGTGCTATTAAGCATTTTTGCTTAACAGACGTAGTGTAATTTTGACCTGCTGGTGTATTTTTTGACCTGCTAAGAACGTATACACTGGACAGACAACAGTAACTGAGGCAGTGTCCTCCCACCTCCCTTTCACAATTCTAATTAAATTTGTGTGTTACCACAGAGTACAACTAAACAAATAGTTGTATATAAATGCTTTGATGAAATTTTCATATTTTTACAAAAACTTTTCTTCCTATTTTGATTATAAAGAAAAGCAATTATATTTTAAATTTAATTACTACCCATGAGAACTACAGCCTACATATACTTGCATTGCATTTATGACACAAGCATTACACAGGACGGATAAGCGAGAGGTGACTTTCCTAAAATATGGAAAGGAACTTCATTTGAAGCAAGTTAAATAATTTATAAAAACAATGTTCAGTCCTCCTTTGAAAACAAAAAAATAAGGAATGTCAATTTAGCTTTCTCAACGTAAGTCTTATCTGACACCACAGTTTCTGGAATGTAATACAATCAAAATTAAAAAAAGGTGACTTAAGGCAAGAAGTCACAAGTCTTTCTACAGGAATGCACACTCCTCAGCCTTTACCAACCGGTCTCTGGGTGTAGAATTGGAAGGGAAAGGATGTTAAACCCAAGTTGCTTCCACTACATGTGTGACAATATCAATGATGCCCAGTGTAACTTATGATGATGCCAATTTAATATTTTTGACAGAAAAACATCATTACAGGCAAATTATTAATTAACACCGAGTACACTGATCTCGTCACACTGCATACATTGGCTTTTCACACAGGAAGAAATATACAGAGAAAGTATTGTACCAAATGTGAATGTTGATAATGTAATGGAACTACAGAGTACGGGCGGCCACCACTGCAGGGCTACAAAAGGTGCCTGGGCTGCAATGATAGTATCAATGTAAAAACTTGGCTTCTTATGGACTTACCAAGGTCACAAATGGCTTACCTCAGTGTCACTTAAATATTACAAGTACTGTAATCCAACACACCTAATTCTAGGTCACATTATACCTGCGGCATTTTGTGTTTTCATGAAGAAAAAACATTGAGCAGTTTCTCATACTATCAAAATAGAAATGGTAGCTTTGGAAGCAACTGAGTCATAGTCCAGTCATATTTTCAAAAATACAAGAAGCAAGAATGAGATATCTTAACAGTTTCATACTCATCTAACAAAAGGTTATACTAATTTATGTCTTTACAAGGCTTATACACTTACTCATTTATTGTGACTACCAGTAAAGCCTATCAATACATAGTGGCTTGTCTACTGTTAGCCTTTTATATTACAATATTTATCATCTCACAGCATCTTGGGTTCCTAACACTTAGGGTAAGACAGCACCGAAATAAAATTGTGGGTGATATGACAGGGTTCTGGGCTAAAGAGGTATCCAATGCAGAAATATTGTATGTAATAATTGGCAAAACTGTTCTCTGTACTGCTCCACAATAAAAGCTTATTTGCAATATGTTGTATTAAAAAAGCAAGGTCTTATTGAAGCATTTAACAGTTCAGATGTGCCAGTCATGACATGAAGTGATGTGCTGGGGATGCACTGGTGGTAACAAAAAGATGACAATTCAATGACATGAGTTTGAGGTAGGATGAGCAACTGATGAGGCTGAAGGAGCCAAAGATGAGCTGGGCATAGGAGGAGAAATTAACAAGTTGTCTATTAAATTAATTAGTGCGAGATGAAACTTTATTCTCATTTATACACGATGAATGCATTATATTATGAAATTCAAATATCACTTTTAGAATATGTGAAGGACATGAATGTGTATGCAATAATGATGAATAAAAATGATAATCATGAATATGGATAATACAGCATTAAAATTTACAGGATACAATATTATTAGAACACTAGTTACAATATTTTTGTTGAGGTTCAAAGCTCTGATTCCCATTTCATAATCCAAGTTTTGGGAACTGTACGAGGTAAATGCGAACTGGGCAAGAAACAATTTCCCGATGAGGGTCTCGCTACTTGGATCCCCCCCCCCCCTCCCCATCGTGACAGTGATTTCAATGGAAAAATAGAACTGAGCATGAAACATGGAATGGGCAGAACAAGTTAGCATAAAATGCTTATCATGAATAACACACAAAAATGCTTATCATGAATAACACACAAAAATGCTTATCATGAATTATGCTCCCTCATTGTCAACATGCAATCATTAATTCTCTATCATGAAAATCATCTAAAGGAGCAAAGAAAAATAGCAGGAACAATCTTAACTATGGATAAGGCTCGGATTTTAACTCTATGGTTCATAGACAATTAAATATGAGAATGAAGGGGTTACTGCAACAGGCAAGAGGGAGAGCATGATACTTAGCAAAGGGAGGAAGAGCATAACTTGCATCAAGTGAGAGAGAGAGATCGCAAAACACTTAGGAAGAGGACAAAGATCAACCAAAGAAGCACTGTCAGAATGTCACTCGTTCACTACACGGGCCTTTGGTCTACACAAGTTCCAATATATATATGTGATGATCGATTAAGCAGAGCCCGAGAAGATAATTCACCAAGGCTCTGAGTGTGTGTGACACCAAAACAAGCCTCACAGGACTACTACTGCAAGATCTAATGCAATGATCAATTACACGTGCATAATGCTCGGCAATCACTACCACTTATCAGGGTCTTGCTACTACATACAGCACGCACATGCATACACTCACGTGGCGGTCAAAGCAACCTTGCTGTACGTCCTACACCCTGGAGTGCAGCTCATTTTATGGCAATTTAATCAGGACTTTGCTAAATCAGTATATAATGGGCAATCTGCAGTTATACTTCTAAAAATATTGTACAACATAATCTTCCAATAAACTCTGGTTATAGCTATCTGAACATAATAACACAACATATTCCACATGAGTTATCTAATACTATCTGTTAAATGTTTATTACCTAAAATTTAATTCTTAAATCATTGCAGCACTATCTATATCAGGTTATTTAAAGTTCATGTCAGAAATCCAGTAAAATGCAACTCCCAGTTTCTTATAAACTTGTGAAGGACACTAATACCTGCTATGGTTTAGCCATCACTACATCAACTCCCAGCGAGGCAATTAATGATGTTGACCCTGCAAGATAATCTATCAAGGCTCGCACTTAATTCACTTGGTTAACTAACAACCTTTACAAGAAACAAACATACAGCTATAATGGCATTTAATCATCACAGTAATCAGTTGACAGGATGTTGAATCATGAAATAGGCTGTTTCAATTATCTTCAAAACAAAAAATTGGGCATGCCTATTTACGAACACAAATGGGCCTATTAGGTCTCTCAAAATACAACTGCATCATAAATGAACAAGCATTCACAAATATATATAAGAAAATAATTATATGACAATCACTCAGATTGCAAAGGCATATGGTAGGATGTGCAAACATTCCCTGCAACCAAGTTCTGAATTATTTGACCACGAATACTCAGCTTAAATTGAAGTTCAAATTTGGTTTGCAATTTGAGTGGTTCCACTTGGAATACCTGAATGTAAGTTGCATCTGAAATACACACCCATTCATAATTTCTCTACTGAAAAAGAAGCAGCCATTCATACAGTTAACACCACCACAATGAACTGAACACATTAAAATAACACAGTAATGGCAGACAAGTCTATTGATATGGCCCATAGCTGCATAGAAGGACATACTATCTTTCATAACCATCAAATATACATCCCATTACATGCTAAACAGACATGCCCATATAAAACCATTCTCATTACATTGTAGATATAATCTACGGAAGAAATGGATCCAGATCACAACAACCAAATGCAAGACATTCACTCATTAATGTCCTTGGCTCTAGCGAGCACTTCATTATGCAAGACATCACAGTTACACTTTTGGATAAATTTCACTGTAAAAGACGTATACAGTATGAGAGTTTGGTTCTTTGATAGATCAAGAGTCTGGTCTTGAATGATTGAAGAAATCCTGCACTGCAGCTTCATACTGGCTCTCTGGGTTTGATAAATGGCCACACTGACAACCGCACACTTCCTGAATTCAGTCTAGCTAACTAGATGAGTGTTTGTGTATAAACTCATTATATGCTAAAAAGTGCACACTGTGAAGATTCCTAGAGATATCTCCAGAGTTTAACTTCAGATTCTCGCAAGTTCAAAAATATCAGGAAATCTGTGTTACTGTACATCATCACAATAATAGATTAGGTTTGGCTCATGATTCATTTTGATCTATAAAATGCAAAATTCCTTAGCTGAAAGTAAAATATGGGATACAACCTGTTAACTTAAAAATTTCCCATGAAATTTATTAAATGAATTATAACATTAGATACATGTATTTGACATTGGTTTAGGTATGGAAAACAGAGACAAATCTCGTGTCATTTCCACTTTGGTTTTAAATAAGTAGAGCTATAGTAACTTTTAACCAAAATATAAGTGTTTTACCTGTTGGAAATATTTTTAACTTGTTTCCTTTGCTAGGTAGGCTGACACAAACTTAACATTCTGCAAAAAAATTAAAACCTTTAATAAATTAATGACCTCCTGAGTCAAGAAAATTGATCAAGATGCATTACTCGGCACTACTCCATACTGCCACTACTCTGGGTCATTAAATAACCACGGTAATGCAGGTCGGTAGTGCACCACTTTTACGATTATCTTGGGCACCTAGTTAACGCAGACATATCAAGCGATCTAGCTTGTTGTGGCAGCCAGTTCTGGTGATGTAGTGAGATAGTCATCGGCTCGCTTGTGGTCGCTCAGAGCCTTGATTGTATACTGGTCATGCGGTAGTTCACTCTTCCTTCGCAGTAATGGCTTCTCTTTATTGCGCACCTTTTTCACTTGCTGTGGAAAATAAAAGTTTTTTTTTTTTTTTTTAAATACTGTGTGACCCTTAATCTAGTTATAAAAAACTAGGATGCATCTATCAAATCTAAATCATTCCTTCTAAATAAATGAAGTACTGTATAATCAATTTTAAAAGTGCAGTGCAATTTGAGCCGGCATCTAAGATGTACATGGTTAATATGCCACCACAGCACATTAAGGGTGTCTAACCATGTTTTCTCAACATTTGTTACTTTTTTAACTATAAAAGTCTAGATACTGGCTATATTTTGAGTTATATTTGAAAGAAATATGACAATTCTATTTGTATTTGATTCTTTAAGCCTTAAACTGCGCAATATATTTATAGCTGGGGTGAGTAACTATTGCAGGACTGCGTACCACAGCTATATATGGTTGGGAGTACCACGCAAGATTTACAAGTCCCATTTAAAAAAAAAAAAAATCATGGGGTAACATTCCCGGGTGTGAGAGCCTCAGTACCGAGTGAGCAACCAGGGCTGGCGCACGCAGCATGAGCTAACAGCACTGCTGTTCAGCGTGTGACCACAGCATCGCCTAAAAATGTCAAAATATATATATTCCTGCTATTATTTAGCGATGACAGTATTACAGAAGACTCCTGGCTATGATAAAAATTACCAGGATTTTGATAATTAGTGCTGTGCATAGTATGGTGGGAGGAGTAATCTTGGTGAGGGAGGTAGCGTCATCTGCCGACTCTGTATTCACCTAGTTGTGTTTGCGGAGGTTGAGCTTTGCTCTTTCGACCCGCCTCTCAACTGTCAATCAACTGTTTACTAACTACTTTTTTTTTTCCACACCACACACACATACACACCCCAGGAAGCAGCCCGTGACAGCTGACTAACTCCCAGGTACCTATTTACTACTAGGTAACAGGGGCATTCAGGGTGAAAGAAACTTTGCCCATTTGTTTCTGCCTGGTGTGTGAATCGAACCCGAGCCACAGAATTACAAGTCCTGCACGCTATCCACCAGGCTACCAGGCCCCCCCCCCAGACCCTCTGTGTGGCCACCTGTTACTGTCTGCACTCATCATATCAGCTTAGTGGTTCTCTATGAACACAAATAATAACAGCAAAAGGAGTATGTTGAGAGGAGCCATTTTGGTGAGGGAGGTGGTGTCTGACTTGTCATGCTGTGTAAGGTGGCCATTATGCTGTTTGGACACCATACCAGTTTAGTTGTACAGTTATGGTGAATAAAACATGTAGATACTTATATATAATGTGTGTATGTAGTGTAATAACACCACAAACAGTATGGTTGGGGGAGGAATGTCAGTGTGTCTGGCCTTGAACGAATGAGGGTGGGAGAGCGCGTCAGCTGACTCTGGCGACCTCTGTTATTGTCTGAACTCATCATACATGCTTAGTTGTACAGTTATGGTGAAAAAAACATGCAGATACTTATATATAACCTGTGTATATAGTGTAATAACAGCAAAATTATTTGTTTATTGTTTTATGAACATAATAACTGAATCACTAATATGCACACAATACTTTTGAATACTGTATAGCAATGATTCACACACATTTTATTATGTAAATATATCATACTACACACTATTGAATAATATTAATAAAAAAAATGGAAAAAAATCAGACATTGAAATAATTATGTAATACATATCTTTGTGGCAACTCCCGCCTGACAGCTCGCGCAGAGCTGACTGCCTCCGATGATTACTCTGTCAATGCCTCACTTTTGCCAGACTTCCTCGCCCTATTGCAGCCAAAATATGTCGCCTACGATTTTTTTCCCCATTATCAGGGAACACAAACACTTTTATAAAATTATTTTTTTTATTTATTGCGCCAGGGCGTGTTGCAGGCTATACTTGCAAGAGCAGCCCAGGAGTTAAAGTTACCATCAACTGTGCAAAAATAAGTGGCAATACTAGCAAGTTGCCAACTAGTCATTTAATCTGAGTTTGATAAAAACTTCACAATACACAAATGAACAGGCCTTGCAAACAAAATGCTGAAAAAGTTACTTTATTATGCAATTATTTTTTTATAAAAATATTTATGAAAAATCTAACGAAACAAATTATTATTGTACATAAAATTTTGTTTGGTCTTTCTAGTGATACCAAACAAATGACATGGTAATATTATTTCTTTAAAATGTGGACAAAAGAAAAAATTACTTTTGTTTTTTAAACTCTAGTCATAGTAAACATGTTTATGTTTTAAAAGTTAAATATTACAGAATAGAAGTCATTAAAACATTTGAGAGAAAATATGGTTAACCACTGTTATCTTCTTGAGATGTTATCTTGAAATGATTTCGGGGCTTAGCGTCCCCACGGTCCGGTCCTCGACCAGGCCTCCTTTTTTTTTACACCCCCCCCCCTCCCCCCAGGAAACAGCCCGTAGCAGCTGTCTAACTCCCAGGTACCTATTTACTACTAGATAACAGGGGCATCAGGGAGAAAGAAACTTTTTGCCCCTTTGTCTCCTCCTCCACCGGGGATCGAACCCGGAACCTCAGGACTACGAATCCAAAGTGCTGTCCACTCAGCTGTCAGGCGCCTGTTAAGTACAACAGATGCAGCCAGCCTAAAATACCAAGCTCATATTCCTTGTCTGCACAACTCCTTCTTCCCTGCATACCTCTACATCTTACCAAGTGTGCAATTAAATCAAACTCGCACATTTCCAGAGACCCATCATGCAATCTGCGAGTTTTTATTTAATTTTTTTTTTTAGACTGTTTCTAGGGGTTTCTTCTTCCTTATACATAATTTTCGAGGTGTTATAATGGCACTATTGTAACATTACATGAAAAGATGCTAGTGGGATTCATAACTGTGTGAAGTATATCTTTTGCCTGTCAATTATGGTGAAATTTATCCAGTTAGAGCTTCATATCCATTCACAAGGTTTGGTACACAAACACCTGCAAGCCGCTAACAATAAAAAAAAAGTAGATGCAGGACTCTGAAGAATGTAATACACAAATAAATGAAATACAAATATTTTTCCTTAGGACAAAAATTAAGACGGTGGCAAAATCCAAAACGATAAGACTTAGGAATCATAAACATGATTGCTAAGAATCACAGCATTTAAAAGAAGTAGAAGGAAGGCAGGATAAAACAAGAATTCATAGAGAACAAACTTGTTCAGAAGGTGATGCTCAAGAGAAGCTTTTAAGGGCAAGGAAAAGAAACATGGCACCCTTCCAAAGATTTGAGTCACTGCAAGCACATCCTCAAGCAACAAATTGGAAGTAATGTTGTGGAACACAAGAGTACATGGCAGAGCAGGCCCTCAAGATGCTGAAGAGAGGGGACCAAAACCACAAGGCCCAGACACACCTTTTGAAATGCCCGGGTAATCCAGGACACAGAGTGCTGGAAGGTGTTCAGACAAAAGAGTAACAGATGATAATAACAAAGATAGCCATCACCATAGGAAAAGACAACACAAAAGAGACTGACTTTTCTGGTTTCAATTAAGATAATATTAACGTGTTATTTTCACAAACACGGTGAAAACAGAGCACCTGGTAAAATTTTATTTAAAAATAATTAAAGAATATAAGGAGCATAAACGAAAACTATTTACATAGCAGCTCTGGAAATGAAAAAGCAAGCTTGGATCAAGATGTAGAGAGCCTAAACAACAAATTAGTTAAACAAGGTCAGATATAAGGAATTATGGAAAGAAAAGGAACTTTGGAAAACTAAAGGAAAAATCTTGAAGGAGAAAAATAAAGTATTAAAAACCTTTTGAAGAAGTCAAATCAAATCTAGATGCTAGTGATCTAGCAGCTAGATGCTAGATGCATTTGCAATGCATGTGATAAACTAGGCAAGGATATTCAACAGTGAAACAATTTTTGTTAGTAAAGATGGAAAGGTTTCACAGAATATAGAGAGGATACAAAACAAACTTACGCATAAGTGGTCAAAGAGAAAGAAATATTAGGAAGAATTGGTTAAGGAAGCAAGTAACTGGACTAGCCAGAAAAGCAGACATCAGACAGAAAGTTAAGAGAGGAACTGGCATCAAACCTAAAGCTGGTATAAAACAAGGTTGATAGAATGAAGTTCCTAATAATTTTTGGTTGCAAAGCAAAGGCAATAGCATCTGAGTTAGAAAGATAAAAAAAAGAAAAAAACTGCTGAATGTAATGAAACGCCATTTTCTAGTAGAGGCCCCAGGAGGCTCCCTGAAGCTATCCGAACTGATATGTGCTATATTAGTTTGGGGTCATCAGTCACAGGAGTTCTTATGCCCACTAGGGGACCACGAGCCAGAACCTGCCCCCCCCCCCTACTCCCTCAGAGAGGCGCAGGGAGCAATGGCCTATGAGCACTAGACATTTAAAGTATGTCATAATTGCCATCGACCAGGGAGGGCACCCAGAAAGATATGTGAAATAAAACACCACAATCTGGTAAAAATTGCCCCTATATCCGAAAAGAGCAAAAGAACTCCCCCAGAAAGAAAACAAACAAGCAACACGTCATCACTGGAGGACATTCTACAACAGTCCACTCCATGGAACTGGGAGAGAAGTGAGACCATCTGTGAGAAGGATACACACACACACACACACACACACTGCACATGATTCACACTACGAACTAAACACAGCATCCAGAAGATAAGCTACTCACAGAGTTCTGTTTAAAGAGGAAAAGACTGAAGTGACATTGAACCATTGGGAAGCAATCGAGTAATTTGAGGCCAGTCCAACACCAGACTGAGATGATTCAGCATACTGAATAGAGCTGCAGGTGGCTGGGAAAGTGAGGCCAACTGAATCCCAGACTAGGTTGAACCAAGTCCGAGCTTGGGACAGAACCATGTCCGAGCTTAGGACAGAATCAAGTCTGAGCTAAGGATAGAACCAAGTCCAAGCTTAAGACAGAACCAAGTCTGAACTTGGAAGAAAACAAAACAGAACTTCCTCCAGTTCACCAGGAATCTGTACCTGGCAAGCTGGGAAAGAACTATATCCATGGTTTGCACACTGACTGTAAATTCAAACCAGTCCATCATTGAAGCAGGCCAACAATAGATGGACCCCCGAAAGATGCAGCAGGATCACAACCCCCTATGCTAACCTAGTAAAGATCTTAGACCCAGATTCAAGACAATATGGAGAACTAGAAATTGGTGAGCCAGTCACACTAACATCATACATAAGTAAAGTTTTTGAAAGAGTGACAAGTTATCACAAGTCTGGCCCCAGGCTGGGCTTTGGGTGTAGAAGACTTTCCAAAACTCATTCCAGTATGATCCAGGTATGAGAGAGGGGGGGGGGCCAAGTTTTTATCTCTGGTAGGCCTGTCTGTCTGGGCATAACTGGCCGAACCCCTCACAGTGTTCAAGAAGAGAACTGGATAAGCACCTCCAAAGGATACCTGATCAACCAGGCTGTGACTCATACGTCAGGCTGTGAGCAGCCGCGTCCAACAGCCTGGTTGATCAGTCCGGCAACCAGGAGGCCTGGTCGACGACCAGGCCGCGGGGACGCTAAGCCCCGGAAGCGCCTCAAGGTAACCTCAAGGTAGGCCATTAAGGATTCACAAGGGCCGATGTCACTTGTACACTTGTAGGTGTGGAACTTCTATCTCACTGCAGCTAGCTACAAGGAAACCACCATTCAGCCCCTCCAGAAAATAAATATACAAAAAAATTACACAGTGGAGTGTAATTTTCCAGGAAAAGCTAATTTAACTTAGCTAAAAGCAAGAAGTCAATGATAGGCTCAGCTGAGGTTACAGGTGTTGCATGGGCTATATCAAGTAGAAGTGATAGGGCAGGCTGCCTCAGATTCCCCCAGGTGACCTAAGCAGCCATTTGGCGACAGTCCATTACATCACAGTGGTAAAAGTTGTTTTCCATGTTTCTCTCTGTGTTCCTAGGTCCCATCAAACAATCACTCATTTGATTGCATTAATGCTTTTTGGTGGGTTCCCCCCAATTTTATAGTTAATCTTTGTTCCCCTGCTCCCCTTGCTCTGTAGACCAAGACAGATTTTGGTTCTGGCTCCTGGTAGCCAATGGATGAGTCTCGGCAACCTGGTGGTTTGGGTTAAAACTTGGTAGTACCAGAACTAAGTTCGGACAGCTACTATGGGGGTCTCTCCCAGAAAAAAGGAGATACAACTACATATTAATCTATAAGAATGTATGAAGACAGACAGACAGACGCACTATGTTGAAACTAGAAATATGCAGAACAAACAACCTGTCACAAACCAGCGAGAGTTTAGAAAAAGGCAACAAAGATAGAGGAACAATCCCCCCTTAAGGAGGTTGTGAATGCAAATTATGTAGAAAAGATTACAGGAAGTAGTTGAATATACTTTGGAGGAGGTTGAGTATAAAAATGTAGAAAGACAAAGTAGTATTGCAATAGAATTTGGAGGTTTTGTATTACAAATTTATGTAGAAAATACATTGGTAAATACTGTAACGGTAAGCTCAAAAACAACTTAAAAAAGGTGCAAAAATATTTATGATAAAATGCTATGAGACAACAGACACCACATGAACAGCTCTTATTCTTTGAAAAAAATAAAGTGATAATACAAACACACATTTGAAAGAGGACTCTCACAGCTATTGAATTATCAATGCTTTTACGAAGGGACATAGATACCATAAGAATGTAATGAGATGATAAGGATTTAAATAAAGCTGAGATGGGTTAAGCAATTTAAAATACATACTTTATGTTAATAAAAAATGTAATACAGAAATAAAAATATATAAAATGAAAAGGGAGGGGAGAAAAGGGGGGGAAGAGAAAAGATAATGCTAATATATTGGCACAGAGCCAGGCACTGGGAGTGATGGGACATTTATTATGGTGAAGACGCGTCAATGCACGAAATACAAATGCACTTATTCTTCCACCTAAAAGGCATTAAGCAATGCCTTTTACAGCAGTTTTAGGTAAAATTAGTTTTTCAATATATTTCCTGGATTACGAATTTTCTTTTTTCTTTTTTTTTGTATTTATGTTCACATTATAAAATCAGTCTCTATCCCAACAAAATTCGGGTACAAGAAATCTGGCTTACCTCTGTTGCTTCACCGCCAATATTGTCGGGGTTGAAGTCATTGTCACTGTCATCTTGTGGTGAAGCCATTAATGATGAACTAGAACCATATAGATTGTTGCTATCAGCAGAAAACTTGTTAAACAATGGATTTTGTACAGCTAAATCTTCTATGTGCTGCCATGCCTCCTCCCGTTCTCGCATTTTCTCTTTTTCTCTGAAAAGTTAAGCTCTGATCAGTATGTATTTTTCTAATGTTTAGCCATAACATTTTCAAATTTTATGGCTAAACATAAATCTTGCATGGTACTTAAATTTATTAATGCCAAGAAATAATGAGTGAACTTTCAATGAGAAAATCCTAATATTACCATGTACTGTACTGTGTTTTATATGGTATTTGCATTTTTCTACTGATAGCATTCTCAATGGTTAGATAACTAAACATTAATCCACTTACAATTGCATTCCATTCATTATTTTATATTTAAGCATTAACAATCACATTAAAACTAAAATAAGCAGGGAATCGGTGTACCGGTAACCGTCATCAGGCCAAAATATACTACGAACAAAACTCTCAAATACTGAATACTTGGCAAACTCTCAACTACTGAATATTATTGAACAAAAACAATGATATTTGATGGTAGCTGTTTTCACCTGTAACAGGGTAACTCATCCTCACAGGGTTATTTCATGTATTATTTGATTTTTATTATCATCATTTTACAAGTGAAGTTTGAATAATACACTTTTACTGGAAATGGCCTTATTCAGCGTAGCCATAACCCATAGTATCAGCACACAGTGCAGTCCCGGGTGTACAGAGGGTACTATGCACACACCACCTTCACCCAAAGTAACAGTCACCATTTATAAGTACAATGGCAATCAATAATCAGGTGCAAATGAGTCTGTACAATGATCAAAGACATCAGTATCAACAATGTAATGTCATTCACCAAGCATAATCATTTAAAATATTTTAAAAGCATACACACTACATTACACAGTATTGATTTTCATTTAAAACTTTAACTCTAAAACACATTTATATTTAGTTTCAAAAAATAAATTGCATTAAACAATTGATGAGAATTCGCCTATGAAGCTGCCAGCCAATCACAAAGAATTAACTACATTTTAACTGACCAGCCACTTATCTAAAATGGCTGACTAATTTGACTGTATAAAACACCAAAAATAATATTGTTGAGAATCTTAAATTATCAGGCCTATAAATTTGTCAAAATTCATTCACCTTTATGACCTCCAACCAACTCCCAGTTTCACATACTATATCAACATACATTTATACAACATGCTAATTCTTTTATCTTCAAATATTCAACCAAAATAAAGATGAAATGAAAGAAGATTTACTTTTGACGTTCTGCTTTGTACTGTTGAGTGCACTCATCAAACAACTTTTGGTTCATTTCCATGAATAACTTCAAAGCATTGTAAATCAGCCCATGTATAGTCCTGCAATAAAACACAAATGGAATTAGTGAGTACCGTGAGTGTATTCACGGATGTATGTGTGTGTGTGTGTGTGTGGGGGGGGGGGGGGTAGAGGGAGGATTGTATCTTACCATAATAATCTAGTTTGAGCTGTATCTACAGGGGAGCAAGATCTTGCAAGACTAAATTGATTTATTTTGTTATTTATTTCTTTATTAAAATATATACAAGTGTTCTTAGATTCTTGTGCAACCACTAGCATGCATTGTGTTTTGGGCAAGTCCTTAATCCTAATTTTCACACACACACACACACACACACACACACACACACACACACACACACACACACACACACACACACACACACACACACACACACACACACACACATTGAGAGGTGAAGCTGGAGGAGGCAGAAGTCACACTGCAGCAAGCTCCTGGAAATATCGAATTACCTAAGTATTGGGAACAGGTTGAGGGCTACAGTGGTGTCCCAGGTTACATAAAGGTTCAGGGAAGAGTAAAAGCAAATAAAATACAATAAACAAGTAAAACTGAGTGAAAATAGCCGAGTGGAAAAGTTTGTTTTGGTCTAGAACAAAATCAAAGATGGCCGCCGCCACCACCCCCACTGAGAATGTAGACACACCAACAGCTGATGGTTTCAAAGGATTCTCAACACAAGATATAAGGAAAGAAGGTGTTCTTGGCAGGTTAGAGATAATTGAGGACATGCAAAAGAAGTATGAAGAAAAAGCGCTTAAATTAGAAGAGGACAATGGAGCTCTTTGGAGTGAGCTTTGCACTCTAAAAGGGAGTATGCTTCAACAAGGTAAGATTATTACTGCATTAACAGACAAGGTAACAAATCAGGAGGAGCAAATCAAGGAACTAGTGAAAGAAAATGAGGCATGGAAAGTGAAGTGTGGTGACTTTGAAGAAATAAACAAGAAGATAGACTCATATGGTGAACAACTCCAAGCAAGCCTAAGGGCTAACATAGAGTTAGGTAAGGATCTCCAACTGGAAACTTCACTGACAACTCACATAGAGGAGGTGAATAAAGAACTAGAAAAGTATAAAGAAGAAATAAAAGCGACATATGCTGAAGTTGTAAAAGAGAAAGAGACTATCAAAGAAGTGTGTTCGGAAGTCAAAACCAGAAATGACCAACAAGAAGCAGAAATTAGGCAAGCAATTAGGAAAGAACTGGTTACCAACAGTAAACTGGTACAAAACACTGCAGATAGAACTAAGTCCATAATCATTTTTGGATGTTTAGAGAAGGAAATTTCATCTAGGGTGGACCGAGCGGCAGAAGAGATGAAAATCATAGAGAAAATAGTAGGTTTAGGAGAAGGCTCAAAGGAAAATGTCAGTGATTTTAGAAGAATAGGAAAATATGAGAAAGAAAAGAACCGCCCCTTAAGGGTGACCTTTAATGGAGTGAAAAACATGATGGAAGTGCTAAGAAATGCCAGGAAACTGCAGAGTGATGAGGTTGGCAAATCTTGGTCAATAAGACAAGACCTCTCCAAGGAAGACAGAGAAAAGCTGAAAATGAACTTAATTGAGGCAAAACGGCTAAATGGGGATAGAAATGAAGAAGACAGAAATTCTTTTTTTTACAAAGTGACAGGGACTGGAAAGCTTGTGAAATGGTACATAAAAACAAAGCAACAAGATCAGTAGTGGAAGGGGGAGTAAAGAGCAAAGGAAAAGGGAACATGTTCCTGAAAATTGTATATACCAACATAGATGGAGTGAGGTCAAAAACTTTGGAGTTGCAAGATATAATCCAGCTTAGGGTCCCAGATATTGTTGCATTATCAGAAACGAAACTTGAAGGAAATATAATAAATGAAGTCATATTCCCAAGAGGCTACTCAGTTTGGAGACGTGACAGGAAAACTAGGAAGGGAGGAGGAGTGGCTGTACTGGTGAAAAAACACCTGAAGGTAAAAGAGTTAATATTTGAAAACCCTCGAGATATTGACATAATGGCATTGCAGGTCTGGAATCAGGATGATAACCTGATAATTGTAAATGCCTACAGCCCACCAGCAAGCAACACGTGGACAAAGGAAGAACTGGATGACAAACGAGAGGGCCTCATAATGGTCATGAGAGATATTATTGTACAAGCAGATAAAGATAAATCACGACTGTTGATACTGGGGGACTTCAACTTTAGAGCAATAGACTGGGAGACCTATGAAGCAAGAACGGAGGACTTTTGGACATGCAGATTTGTGAACCTCATTCTGGAGACATTCTTGTATCAACACATAAAGCAAGCCACAAGAATGAGGGAAGGAGATATACCGTCAGTACTGGATCTAGTATTCACCAGGAAAGAAGAAGAGATTTTTGACATCCAGTACCTTCCTCCCTTGGGAAAGAGTGATCACGTCCTGTTAGACATTAAATATGCT
Organism: Procambarus clarkii; assembly: GCF_040958095.1. NCBI lineage: Eukaryota > Metazoa > Arthropoda > Malacostraca > Decapoda > Cambaridae > Procambarus > Procambarus clarkii. The sequence goes on along the minus strand of NC_091151.1, from coordinate 38,219,894 downwards.
TTAAGATATCATCTAGAAGAAAATGGGGACATTGAAACAGTTGATAAACTCGATTTAAGGAGAGGCAACTATGGGGAACTTCAAAATTTTTTTAATGAGTGTAATTGGACAGAATTGTTGCTAGTCAGGGAAGTAAATGAAATGTATGCCAAATTTTTAAAACTATACGAGGAAGGCACACAAACATTCATACCAAAACAGAGATGCAGGACCAGAAAACAGGATTGGTTCAACAGAAATTGTGAGAGGGCAAGAGACCAAAAGACACAAAAATGGAATCAGTATAGGAAGAGGCCAAACCCCCAAACATACCAGCGATACAAAGATGCGAGAAACAACTATACAGCAGTAAGGAGAGAGGCAGAAAGAAATTTTGAAAAAGGGATAGCAGATAAATGTAAAACAGAACCGGGCCTATTCTACAAATTCATAAACAACAAATTGCAGGTAAAGGATAATATCCAGAGGTTGAAAATGGGAAACAGATTCACGGAAAATGAAAAGGAAATGTGTGAAACACTAAACGAAAAGTTCCAAAGTGTGTTTGTACAAAATGAAATCTTTAGGGAACCAGATACAATAAGAATTCCAGAGAACAACATAGAACACATAGAGGTGTCTAGAGACGAAGTGGAAAAAATGCTCAAGGAGCTCGGTAAGAACAAAGCAGCTGGCCCAGATGGCGTTTCACCATGGGTTCTGAGAGAATGTGCATCTGAGCTCAGCATTCCACTTCACCTGATCTTTCAGGCATCCCTGTGTACAGGAATCGTAGCAGACGGGTGGAAACAGGCTAACATAGTTCCAATCTACAAAAGTGGCAGCAGGGAAGACCCCCTCAATTATAGACCTGTATCTTTGACAAGTGTAATAGTGAAAGTATTGGAAAAACTAATCAAAACTAAATGGGTAGAACACCTAGAGAGAAATGATATAATATCAGACAGACAGTATGGTTTTCGATCTGGAAGATCCTGTGTATCGAATTTACTCAGTTTCTATGATCGAGCCACAGAGATATTACAGGAAAGAGATGGTTGGGTTGACTGCATCTATCTGGACCTAAAAAAGGCTTTCGACAGAGTTCCACATAAGAGGTTGTTCTGGAAACTGGAAAATATTGGAGGGGTGACAGGTAAGCTTCTATCATGGATGAAAAATTTTCTGACTGATAGAAAAATGAGGGCAGTAATCAGAGGCAATGTATCGGAATGGAGAAATGTCACAAGTGGAGTACCACAGGGTTCAGTTCTTGCACCAGTGATGTTTATTGTGTACATAAATGATCTACCAGTTGGTATACAGAATTATATGAACATGTTTGCTGATGATGCTAAGATAATAGGAAGGATAAGAAATTCAGATGACTGTCATGCCCTTCAAGAAGACCTGGACAAAATAAGTATATGGAGCACCACTTGGCAAATGGAATTTAATGTTAATAAATGTCATGTTATGGAATGTGGAATAGGAGAACATAGACCCCACACAACCTATATATTATGTGAGAAATCTTTAAAGAATTCTGATAAAGAAAGAGATCTAGGAGTGGTTCTAGATAGAAAACTATCACCTGAGGACCACATAAAGAATATTGTGCAAGGAGCCTATGCTATGCTTTCTAACTTCAGAATTGCATTTAAATACATGGATGGCGATATACTAAAGAAATTGTTCATGACTTTTGTTAGGCCAAAGCTAGAATATGCAGCTGTTGTGTGGTGCCCATATCTTAAGAAGCACATCAACAAACTGGAAAAGGTGCAAAGACATGCTACGAAGTGGCTCCCAGAACTGAAGGGCAAGAGCTACGAGGAGAGGTTAGAAGCATTAAATATGCCAAAACTAGAAGACAGAAGAAAAAGAGGTGATATGATCACTACGTACAAAATAGTAACAGGAATTGATAAAATCGACAGGGAAGGATTCCTCAGACCTGGCACTTCAAGAACAAGAGGTCATAGATTTAAACTAGCTAAACACAGATGCCGAAGAAATATAAGAAAATTCACCTTCACAAATAGAGTGGTAGACGGTTGGAACAAGTTAAGTGAGAAGGTGGTGGAGGCCAAGACCGTCAGTAGTTTCAAAGCGTTATATGACAAAGAGTGCTGGGAAGACGGGACACCACGAGCGTAGCTCTCATCCTGTAACTACACTTAGGTAATTACACACACACACACACACACACACACACACACACACACACACACACATCCTCAGGAAGCAGCCCGTAGCAGCTGTCTAACTGCCAGATACCTATTTACTGCTAGATGAACAAGCACATCAGGGTGAAAGAAAGACTACGAACCCCAAGCACTGTCCACTCAGCTGTCAGGCCCCTATGTAATACAAATAGTGATATAATTTGTACTAATTGCAGCACCAGTGACAATCATTAAGAGACTTGGTGACCATTGCTCATGCTATTTCATAATCCTGGCGGAGAAAATATAGTCAAGTGAACAATATTTTTTTTGCCATAAAATACTAACCTTGATGAAAACAATGTTAGTGCCAGTTTTATTAATCAAGGAATTCTATAAATTATCCATCAGAAGATGAAACAATCATCTATAGCAATAAGGAAAGTGAGGGTAAGTGGTGACATAACACTATGCTTTGCTACAATCATTTTCCCAGTTTCTGCTACGATATCTGATTCTGATGGGAAGGTGAAAGAACCAATGGCAGGGGGGGAGGTGAATGAGGTGGGTCGGGAAGAGGCAATGTGAGGTAGGGGGGGGCAAGAGGCAATGGGAGGGGGACAAGAGGCAATGGGAGGGGGACAAGAGGCAATGGGAGGGGGACAAGAGGCAATGGGAGGGGGACAAGAGGCAATGGGAGGGGGGGGGAAAGAGGCAATGGGAGGGGGGAAATGCAATGGGAGGTGGGGAAAGGTAATGGGAGGAAGAGGCAACAGGAGGGAGAAGTGGTAATGAAAGAAGAGGCAACAGGAGGGCGCATACCTGGAGAGGATTTCGGGAGTTCTTCTACTTCCCAAGCCTGGCCTGAGACCAGGCTCGACATGTGATAACTTGGTCCAACAGGCTGTTGCTTGGAGCGGCCTGCAGCCCCACATATCTACTGCAGCCTGGCTGGTCTGGCACTTCTTGCAAGAACCTGTCCAAGTGCCTCTTGAATACATCTACTTCCAGCAATATTTCTAATGCTTGCTGGGAGGGTGTTGAACAGCTGTGGACCTCTGATCTTCAGGCAGTGTTCTCTGATTGTGCCTATGCAACCTGTTCTCGCAAATTTAATAAGTCAATATTGACTTAAATATGTGCATAGGTGACATACTTAACATAATAGATACCCTTAAAAAGATCCATAGAAAACACCGACCTTACCTAACCTTGTTAGTATCTTAAGATAAGCATCTTATAGCTTCGTAATTACAATTATTACCTAACCTATAATAGGTATAGGTTAAGTAATAATTGTAATTACGAAGCAATAAGATGCTTATCTTAAGACACTAACAAGGTTAGGTAAGGTCGGTGTTTTCTATGAATCTTTTTAAGGGTATCTATTATGTTTAGTATATCACCTATGCACGTAGTTAATAAGTCAATATTGAATTTACGAATTTGCGAGAACGGGTTGGCCTATGGCATCTCTACTCCTTATTGGTTCTATTCTGTATTTCCTTCCGTACCTTTCGCTCTAGTTTGTTGTTATTCCATTGTGCAAATTTGAAACCTGGCTCCATAGAATTTTCCACATATATTATTTGATACCTTTCTCATCTCCTTTCCAGAGAGAACAATTTTAGAGCTTTGAAACGGTCCCAATAATTTACATGTTTTATTGTTTCTATGTGTGCCGTATATGTTCTCTATATACCTTCTAATTCAGAGAGCTCTTCCACTCTGAAAGGGAAAGCAAGTACCGAGCAATTTTCAAAATGGGACAGCACCAGTGATTTAAATAGTATTAGCATTGCTGTGGGGTCCTGCTTAATACCTGCTTGATGGGGTTCTGAGAGTTTAACTCCCCATGTACCGGCCCGAGGCCAGGCTTGACTTGTGAGAATTTGGAAACTAGATTGTTGCTTGGAGTGGCTCGCAGACTCTCATATCCACCACAGCCCAGTTGGTCTGGCACTCCTGGAATAAAATTATCTAGTTTTCTCTTGAAGAAGTCCACGGTTGTTCCAGCAATATTTCTTATGCTCGCTGGGAGGATGTTGAACAACCGTGGACCTCTGATGTTTATACAGTGTTCTCTGATTGTGCCTATGGCACCTCTGCTCTTCACTGGCTCTATTTTCTTTCATATCGTTCACTCCAGTATGTTGTTATTTTAGTGTGTAGATTTGGGACTTGGCCCTCCAGTATTTTCCACGGGTATATTATTTGATATCTCTCATCTCCTGACCAGTGAGTACATTTGGAGAGCTTTGAGACGATCCCAATAATTTAGGTGCTTTATCGCATCTATGTATGCTGTATATGTTCTCCCATCGGCGGGAGGGAAGGAGGCAGAGGGAGGGAGGGAAGGAGATTGCTGCAGGAGAGAAGAAGGCAGAGGTGGGAGGGAAGGAGGCTGTGGTGGGCCGGAAAAAGAATGGATAAGAAATATGCGGGAGGAAGATATGCCGGAGGATGTGCTAAAGGATAAGGTAGATAATGAAATACGTAAGGATATACTAGAGGATGATATGCTAGAAAATATGCTGGAGAATCATACACTGAAGTATGATAGGTCAGAGGAGGATATGTAAGAGAATTATATACTAAAGGAAATGCTGGAGGATGATATACTAAAGAATGATATACTGAAAGTTGAAATATTAGCAACTGACATGCCAGAGGATGACATGCTGGAGGATGACATGCTGGAGGATGACATGCTGGAGGATGACATGCTGGAGGATGACAAGCTGGAGGATGACAAGCTGGAGGATGACAAGCTGGAGGATGACAAGCTGGAGGGATGACAAGCTGGAGGGATGACAAGCTGAAGGGATGACAAGCTGGAGGATGACAAACTGGAGGATGACAAGCTGGAGGAAGACAAGCTGGAGGAAGACAAGCTGGAGGAAGACAAGCTGGAGGATGACAAGCTGGAGGATGACATACTGGAGGATGACATGCCAGAGGATGACATGCTGGAGGATGGCAAGCTGGAGGATGACATGCTGGAGGATGACAAGTTGGAGGATGACCAGCTGGAGGATGACCAGCTGGAGGACGACCAGCTGGAGGATGACAAGCTGGAGGATGACAAGCTGGAGGATGACATGCTGGAGGATGGCAAGCTGGAGGATGGCAAGCTGGAGGATGACAAGCTGGAGGATGACATGCTGGAGGATGACCAGTTGGAGGATGACCAGCTGGAGGATGACCAGCTGGAGGATGACCAGCTGGAGGATGACCAGCTGGAGGATGACCAGCTGGAGGATGACCAGCTGGAGGATGACCAGCTGGAGGATGACATGCTGGAGGATGACATGCTGGAGGATGACAAGCTGGAGGATGACAAGCTGGAGGATGACAAGCTGGAGGATGACAAGCTGGAGGATGACATGCTGGAGGATGACAAGCTAGAGGATGACAAGCTGGAGGATGACATGCTGATGGATGACAAGCTGGAGGATGCAAGCTGGAGGATGACATGCTGGAGGATGATATGCTAGAGGATGACATGCTAGAGGATGACAAGCTGGAGGATAACATGCTGAAGGATGACATGCAAGAGGATGACATGCTGGAGGATGACATGCAAGAGGATGACATGCTGGAGGATGACATGCTGGAGGATGACAAACTAGAGGATGACATGCTAGAGGATGACATGCTGGAGGATGACATGCCAGAGGATGACAAGCTGGAGGATGACATGCTAGAGGATAAACTGGAGGATGACATACTGGAGGATGACAAGCTGGAGGATGGCAAGCTGGAGGATGACATGTTGGAGGATGACATGCTGGAGGATGACAAGCTGGAGGATGAAATGCTGGAGGATGACAAGCTGGAGGATGGCAAGCTGGAGGATAGCAAGCTGAAAGATGACATACTGGAGGATTACATGCTGGAGGATGGCATGCTGGAGGATGGCATGCTGGAGGATGACATGCTGGAGGATGGCATGCTGGAGGATGACATGCTGGAGGATGGCATGCTGGAGGATGGCATGCTGGAGGATGACATGCTGGAGGATAACATGCTAGAGGATGAGAGGCTGGAGGATGACATGCTAAAGGATGACATGCTAGAGGATGACATGCTAAAGGATGACATGTTAGAGGATGACATGCTAGAGGATTACAAGCTGGACGATGGCATACTAAAGGATGACATGCTGGAGGATGACAAGCTGAAGGATGATAAGCTGGAGGATGACAAGCTGGAGGATGACAAGCTGGAGGATGACATGCTGGAGGATAAACTGGAGGATGACATGCTGGAGGATGAAAAGCTGGAGGATAAACTGGAGGATGACATGCTGGAGGATGAAAAGCTAGAGGATGGCAAGCTGGAGGATGACAAGCTGGAGGATGGCAAGCTGGAGGATGACAAGCTGGAGGATGACAAGCTGGAGGATGACAAGCTGGAGGATGATATGCTGGAGGATGACAAGCTGGAGGATGACAAGCTGGAGGATGACAAGCTGGAGGATGACATGCTGGCGGATGACATGCTAGAGGATGACATGCTAGAGGATGACAAGATGGAGGATAACATGCTGAAGGATGACATGCAAGAGGATGACATGCTGGAGGATGACATGCTGGAGGATGACATGCTGGAGGATGACATGCTGGAGGATGACAAACTAGAGGATGACATACTGGAGGATGACAGGCTGGAGGATGGCAAGCTGGAGGATGACATGTTGGAGGATGACAAGCTGGAGGATGGCAAGCTGGAGGATGGCAAGCTGGAGGATGGCAAGCTGAAAGATGACATACTGGAGGATGACATGCTGGAGGATGGCATGCTGGAGGATGGCATGCTGGAGGATGGCATGCTGGAGGATGACATGCTGGAGGATGACATGCTGGAGGATGACATGCTGGAGGATGACATGCTGGAAGATGACATACTGGAGGATGACATGCTGGAGGATGGCATGCTGGAGGATGGCATACTGGAGGATGGCATGCTGGAGGATGACATGCTGGAGGATGACATGCTGGAGGATGACATGCTGGAAGATGACATACTGGAGGATGACATGCTGGAAGATGGCATGCTGGAGGATGGCAAGCTGAAAGATGACATACTGGAGGATGACATGCTGGAGGATGGCATGCTAGAGGATGGCATGCTGGAGGATGACATGCTGGAGGATGACATGCTGGAGGATGATATGCTGGAGGATGGCATGCTGGAGGATGACATGCTGGAGGATAACATGCTGGAGGATAAACTGCAGGATGACATGCTGGAAGATGCAAGCTGGAGGATGACATGCTGGAGGATGACATGCTAGAGGATGAGAGGCTGGAGGATGACATGCTAAAGGATGACATGCTAGAGGATGACATACTAGAGGATGACATGCTAGAGGATGACAAGCTGAAGGATGACAAGCTGGATGATGACAAGCTGGAGGATGACAAGCTGGAGGATGACAAGCTGGAGGATGACAAGCTGGAGGATGACAAGCTGGAGGATGACAGGCTAGAGGATGACATGCTGGAGGATGACATGCTGGAGGATAAACTGGAGGATGACATGCTGGAGGATGAAAAGCTGGAGGATGGCAAGCTGGAGGATGACAAGCTGGAGGATGGCAAGCTGGAGGATGACAAGCTGGAGGATGACAGGCTGGAGGATGGCAAGCTGGAGTATGACATGCTGGAGGATGACATGCTGGAGGACGACATGCTGGAGGATGACATGCTGGAGGATGACATGCTGGAGGATGACATGCTGGAGGATGAAAGGCTGGAGGATGAAAGGCTGGAGGATGAAAGGCTGGAGGATGACAAGCTAGAGGATGGCAAGCTGGAGGATGACAAGCTGGAGGATGACAAGCAGGAGGATGACAAGCTGGAGGATGGCAAGCTGGAGGATGGCAAGCTGGAGGATGACATGCTGGAGGATGACATGCTGGAGGATGACATGCTGGAGGATGACATGCTGGAGGATGGCATGCTGGAGGATGGCATGCTGGAGGATGACATGCTGGAGGATGACATGCTGGAGGATGACAAGCTGGAGGATGGCAAGCTGGAGGATGACAAGCTGGAGGATGACAAGCTGGAGGATGACATGCTGGAGGATAAACTGGAGGATGACATGCTGGAGGATAAACTGGAGGATAAACTGGAGGATGACATGCTGGAGGATGACAAGCTGGAGGATGGCAAGCTAGAGGATGACAAGCTGGAGGATAAGCTGGAGGATGGCAAGCTGGAGGATGACATGCTGGAGGATGACATGCTGGAGGATGACATGCTGGAGGATGACAAGCTGGAGGATGAAATGCTGGAGGATGACAAGCTGGAGGATGGCAAGCTGGAGGATGGCAAGCTGGAGGATGGCAAGCTGAAAGATGACATACTGGAGGATGACATGCTGGAGGATGGCATGCTAGAGGATGGCATGCTGGAGGATGACATGCTGGAGGATGATATGCTGGAGGATGGCATGCTGGAGGATGACATGCTGGAGGATAACATGCTGGAGGATAAACTGCAGGATGACATGCTGGAAGATGCAAGCTGGAGGATGACATGCTAGAGGATGACATGCTAGAGGATGAGAGGCTGGAGGATGACATGCTGTTGGATGACAAGCCAGAGGATGACATGCTGGAGGATGACAAGCCAGAGGATGACATGCTGGAGGATGACAAGCCAGAGGATGACATGCTGGAGGATGGCATGCTGGAGGATGACAGGCTGGAGGATGACATACTGGAGGATGACATACTGGAGGATGACAAGCCAGAGGATGACTAGCCGAAGGATGACAAGCTGGAGGATGACATGCTGGAGGATGACAAACCAGAGGATGACAAGCCAGAGGATGACAAGCCAGAGGATGACATGCTAGAGGACGACATGCCGGGAGGATGACATGCTGGGAGGATGACATGCTGGAGGATGACATGCTGGAGGATGACAAGCTAGAGGAAGAGGAGATTCACAGAAAACATTTACAATATAACATTTTTTATGTTTTAAAATATAGTGCAAATTATAAATATTTAACATTAGTATCTATATATTTCCCAAAAATAAATTGATACATCACAAGCCAAAGATAAAACTGAAGTGTAAGTTTAACAATAACAAAAATATGAATGAAATGTACTTACTTGTTCCAGTGGGATTTGGAATTCTTATATAGCGCTGGGAACATTATAGGAAGGATTGTTTGCGCATTATCACTAATCAATGATAGGATATATTCATTATTCCAATAATAGAGAGCTCTTTCTGCAACCTGAAAAAATTTATACAAAAGCTGATATCTTGTATTATATTCTAAGCTGGGAACAAAAATGATGAATAGCTGAGAACATATATAATGAGAACTATATCGCATACCAGTATGATGAGCATTCACAATTGAAAACAAGGTTTACCTGATATCAAATAGAATTAGTGCATAGCCTCCCCACATGAGAACCTACATGTTCTTAGATATCTATCACGCGATGTAAATCTACTCTGGTACTCTT
>NC_091151.1:37828346-37905846 GCF_040958095.1 Procambarus clarkii | reverse complement strand
GGGAGAGATATAAGGAGGGGGAGATATATAAGGGGGAGGGGAGAGAGATATAAGGGGGAGGGGGGAGGGATATAAGGGGGAGGGTTAGATATATAAGTTGCTCACCAAGATCTGCTAACCACTAGCACCACTCGGCCAAGCCACAGCTAGATCTCCTTTACCTTAAAACCTAATAAACGTATCACCTTCCTTGTGGTCCTAGTGCATGTGTGTGACAGACATTACATCAATCCGACGCCTGAAGAAGCATACCTTTCAGCACTATCATGACCCAGAGAAAAACAATCATGATTTCGCTTCTCAGCAGCCGCAGGTAGAGCAGAAACCAGTATAGAAGAAGTCCGCCTAGCATTGAGGTTAAACCAGGAGTCCAATTTAATTATATACACTTCTACGTTTAGTATTTCTCGTGCGTGAAATGATTGCAGTATTGAGCAGTGCTGCATAGGCAGGACCATCTGTGTTCTTCATTCTATACAACCATCATATATATATATTCTCACCACACAGTGTAACGCCTGGAAATCTTAACTAAAATCTATAGTACCTAGTCTTCAACACGGTCAATATTTACAGGGTAAAGTGCAAAATGATATTACCGAAGGACTTCATGTCGACGACTCCAGCTGATGTCAACACGTTATTCTCACTGACAACAACACGCGAGTGAAAATAGTCCCAGACTCCCCGAGTTCTATGCTTATTGTATCATTAAAATGTATTTTTTTGTTATTTTTTTATTTAGTGTACTTCAAAATTACACAATCACAATTTATGATGAAACATAAAATAGCCGTAGAGATATGATGTACCGTATACATATATATATATTGTTCATATGATTTCAGTCACATGGATAGGCGAGATGATAAGAATTATTATAAGAAGATACATTAATAATCACAAAATAGTGCTATGAAATTCAGTAGAAAATTAAAAGCAAATAAAGCAGTTAAAAAAAAAGTAATTATTAACTTTACAGTAAAATAAGAATAGCCAAAAACCCTACAACTATCCCTCAAACAAAATTGTGCCATAAATCAGTAATACAACAATTACTCGTATAATTTAGAGCCCAAAGGAACAATACAGTCCCTCTCTCCCGTGAGACTATTCAATGTAGATGTTTTAAAGAGTGTTTGGGATCGATCGCTGGAGCAGACGACGTCAGGCGCGGGCGGCGGCACCTCCCACGCCCTCTCCCACGCCCGTCACGCACACGCCCGCACGCCCACAACCATGTGAGGTCAGCCCCATCTTCCTCATAGTACACCTTTGCTGGGTAGGGCCGGGTTGACGAGTTGAGCCAGTCACAGAGGGGTTGACAGGTAACCACTCCTCCTCCTCAACAATTGATTGTAATGACAGAGTTTCCTCCCCCCTTGACCCCCTTGACGATTGTCATTGGTCGTTATCAGCATTGTCCGAGCCATATGCTGCACGGCTCTCTCCTTATGTATACATTATAGATATGTAATATATATAGATATATAATACTATATAGATTATATATTATTATAGTGTATGCTGTACATTATATACATTACATATATAGTATACTGCATATGCACAGTATATCTATATATAATATATCCACACATAATATATATATACATAAAATTGTGTATAACAAATATTTAAAAAAATATATATACTGTATATAACAAATATTTATTATAAAAAAAAATATTTTATCATTAGCAAAAACTACATTGTTGTTGTTGCGGGTCATACGGGAAGACGTGGCAGCCTATTTGAAAATTAAGTTTAAAAATGTGGCAGTCATTTGGTCATATGTTGCACGGCATGACAGGAGACCCACCACGAACACTCATCAATAAATAATTTTCACTGTCGGGTGCAGGAAGCCTTTACCCCGGTTGTCGAGGTCCCACCTAGCTAAGCCGACTTTTGACCTTCCCCAAAATGTATCTCGCAACAATCCTCTACCTCCTAGGTACCTATTTAACTACCTGGTGACCAGAAGAATGAGATGAAAGGAAACATGCCCAACTATTTCTGTTCTGCCTGTGGGGGGGGGGGGAATTGAACCTGGGTCTCTTAGTTACGAGCCGAGGACGTAGACCACTGCTACATCTACCTCGTCCTTGTTCCCAATCACATTGAGTGATTACAATTATTCCCTGCCTCCTCATTCTCTCTCTCCATATTTACCTGTCTTTACCTGAGGGCCACTATCTCTAGTGTCTTTGACAGGAAGCTGGCAGATTCTTGGAGATCCTTCCCTTCTTATTGTTCCTGAGGATATCTGCTCATCTTATCCTTCCTCTCCTCCAAAATTTACATTCACTTGAATAAACTTTCTTCACTTGTCTATCATCATCTGGTCTTTAAATGCGGCCAGACCATGTTGGTACACACTTCTCGGTCCTACAGTTTACTGACATTTGTATTCCACGTTTTCCCAAGTCATTTTCGTTGATTGCTTTCTCTATTCTAGCACCTTACATGCTTCATGGATTGTCTTTTTTTCTACTATTCTGATTTTGAATTTTTCACATTTGTGCCACACCAGCATCTTTATCAGCATGATAAGGCTTGGCAGCATAGGTTTCTGGTCTGGCAGCATCTCTTCCTAACTACCGGTAGTTTTTCCAAACCACATTGTACACATTTTGATATACAGAATGTATACAGTGCCTCATAGAGTACGTGTTAATAAATCTTAGGCTTTTTCATCAGAAAGATGGAAATCTGAACTTAATCTTAAAACTGTCACAATACTTTCCAAATATATTGGTTTTAACCCTTTGGCCGTGAATTTATGATTGCCCACGTATCCCCGAGAAATGTTTCCTCAAGATATAGCTTTAGAACTTGAAAATTATATTTTTTGTATTGTATTTATATTTATAAAAAGGATCATCATATTTAACATTAAAATTCCTTAAAATTGTTAAATGGTGAAAAAAATATCGTAAAATAATTATTTGCTAAATTTAAACTAGAATTGTCAAAATACTATAACTAATTTGGTCAACCAGATGCATGTCTTCAAAATACTGTATTATCATATTGTACCCCAACTTCTTCTATAGATTGGCTACATCAGTTTATAATCGTGCACTCTTGTGCAACAAAATTCAATCATATTTTAGAAAAAGTCTTTCTATATACAGTACTGTACAGTCATCCACATGTTACGGCCTCACTTATCCAGTAACCGGGTTCTTTTCATATCAAACTTAATATGGGTCTTTAATGCCTCTTCTTACTCGATCTAACCTCGAGTCATAGGTACAGTAAGTTATTAAGAACTAGCAGTGATAGTGTAAGAAGAATGGGGGCGTAAGCAACACTAAACAAAAATCATCACCATGTATACTTCTTAAATATATATATACACATATGTACAGCACATAACCCCGCAGGTATTACTTTCACATAGGACGCTATACAAGAATCTCTGATCTTCTAACCCGGTGAATCCACTTCTATCTTCAATCGTCCAACACTCAAGGTACCCTCACCGAGTCTGTCTTCATGGTACTCATGCTGGCACATTCACCTTTCTCAGTAAATCATGGGTCCATCTTCTACAGTATTGTCAGTGTCAAAACACACTGGCAGGGGTCTCCAGCAACACACCGGCATGGGGGTCTCCAGCAACACACCGGCATGGGGGTCTCCAGCAACACACTAGCATGGGTCTCCAGTAACATGATGGCAGGCTTCCACACAGACTTCAGTTATAACAAGCCTTAACAGACATTAATTCCATCTCATAACACAACTTGGCCATCCCAGGATGTATTGGTCCAATCACCAATGCAGTGGAACCTCGGTTTTTGAATTCCCGTTTTTTAATTTTTCGCTTCTTGAGCTCAATGTCTTCAAAAAATTTGACTTGGTACTCGAGGTTTGCCTCAGTGCTCGAGTTTGTTGATACACGTATGGGCAAACCAAGTTCGTGGCATGCTTCAGTTTACCACTTGTCTCCTGTCGAGTGACGACCGCGCTTTTAATTCTCTGTGAAGAATTTCATTGTTTTTGTGTGTGTTTTTTGGTTTCTGAACATTAAGTTTTTATTACAGTACATATCATGCCATGGGTTCCAAAAAAGTCAGTGGTAAAGTTCAACCTAAGAAAATAATTGTGAGGATGACGATAGAGGAAAAACAAGAAATCATTCATAGTGAGACAACGTGATATCTCGCTACAGATAAGTGTTAAAATGTATGGAAAAACAAGTATCTATAGACAGATTTTTAAAATGTATGGAAAAACAAGTATCTATAGACAGATTATTAGTAAGACAAGCAAGCATTAAGCCTCAACCAGGTCCTACTGGTATGCCTGCAAAATCTAAGAGAGAGTACCCCAGAAATGTCATCACTGGTGTTATAATGGAAGGGGACTCCCTTTCCAAACACTAACACTTCTCCTCCCCCCCCCCCCTTCCTTCCTCACTGTCTTCCATATGTCAACAAGAGTCCTCAATAAAGGTAAGATACACTTGTACATACTGTAGTACAAAATATAAGTGCAGTAGTAGTATGTATAAAATGTATTTTTAGGTTAATATTTTTAGGGGTGTGGAATGGATCAAGTCTATTTACATTATTTCTTGTAGGAAAATTTGTTTTGGTTTCGAACTGTTTCTGGGAACGTATTAAATTCAAAATCGGACGTACCATTGTACTTCACTAAGTATCACAGACCACAGTCTACACCAACTTGACCACTTGTTCCCACTGGAACACATCTTGAGTTCAGGACTGCCTTGGGTGAACTGATTCCTGTTGACCAAGGTACCACCCACATCACTTCTGAGGAGTAAAAGATGAATAGTAAGAAGGAAACTACACAGATGTCAATAAGATCACAGCCTTCCACTAGGGGAACCAAAAATGGGGTCAGTGTGCTCAACAGATGGCGTTGACATCGTCACACCTCCCCTCCCCTCCCCTAACCCCTGGGTTGCTCTGGGCTATATGGTCTTCAACACCCACAGAAAGAAAAAAAAAAAAGAATATTTTGTCTTATAAAAGTGTTCATTTGTGTTCCCCTATCAAAGGAAAAATAAAAAACAAACATATCGTAAGTGACATATTTTGGCTGTAATAGGTCGAGGAAATCTGGCAAAAGTGAGGCGTTGACAAAGTAATCGTCAAAAGGCAGTCAGCTCTGTCCAAGTTGTTAGGTGGGAGTTGCCACAAAGATATTACCTAATTATTTCAATGTCTGATTTTTTCTGTTTTTTACAGTAATATTATTCAATAGTGTGTAGTGTGATATATTTATATAATAAAATGTGTGAACCATCACTATACTCAAAAGTATTGTGAGCATATTAGTGATTCAATTATGTTCATAAAACAATAAACAAATAATTTTGCAGTTATTACACTATAAACACAGGTTATATATAAGTATCTGCATGTTTTGTTCACCATAACAAACCACTAAGTTAGTATGGTAAGTCAAAAAGCAACGAGGAGTGGCTGTCACACCAACCATCCAGCCAGCCACTCGCCACCACTCCCTTCCTCAACAACACCTCACTTGCCAATATCCTCCTCCCACCATACTGTTTTTGCTTTTATTCACTATATACAGATGTTATATATAAGTATCTACATGTTTTGTTCACCATAACTGTACAACTTAGCAGGTACAGTATGTTGAGTTCAGTATGACACAGGTCGCCACAAACAGCTGATGCTCCCTCCCTCACTGTTTCAAAGCCCGACACACTAATATTCCTCCTCCAATTGTACTGTTTGTGGTGTTATTACACTACAGTATATACAAACATTATATATATATGTATCTACATGTTTTGATAACCATAACTGTGTAACTAAGCTGGTATGGTGCCCAAATAGCATAGTGGCCACCCTCTACATAGCATGACAAGTCATGCAGATGATGCCACCTCCCCTCATCAAAATAGCTTCTCCCTACGTACTCCTTTTGCTGTAATTACACTATACACATTATATATAAATATCTACATTTGTGTTCACCATAGCAAACCACTAAGCTGGTATGGCGAGTGCAGACAGTAATAGCTGGCCATACAGATTTGGCAGACGATGCTACCGCCTCTCTCCCTCAACATTACTTCCCCCACAATACTACGCACAGCACACATTATCACAACAATCCTGCTATTATCAGAATCCTGGTCATTTTTATCACAGTCAGGGGTCTTCTGTAATGCTATCATCGCTAAATAATACCAGTTACATATATATTTTTTCATTTTTTAGGCAATGTTGTGGTCACAAGCTGAACAGCAGTGCTGAGAG
The DNA here is from genome assembly GCF_040958095.1 of Procambarus clarkii. Lineage (NCBI taxonomy): Eukaryota > Metazoa > Arthropoda > Malacostraca > Decapoda > Cambaridae > Procambarus > Procambarus clarkii. Next base: position 37,899,571 of record NC_091151.1, on the reverse strand, counting down.
TTCATGTTGCGTGCACCAGCCTTGGTTTCTCAGTCAGTACCGAGGCTTTCACACCCGGGAATGTTGTCCCCATTTTTTTTTTTAAATGGTGTCTGTTTACGAGAGCCCTGAGGAAGCTGATGTGAACCCCGTGTAGCCGTGGGCCGTTTAAATCTTGCGCGGTACTCCAAAATGTCATATGAAGTGGTGCGCACTTTCGTGTCAGTTACTCAACACATCATATGAAGTGTTGCGCAGTTTAAGGGCTAAAAAATTGGGGTCAGGTGCGCTCAACAGATGCATCAACATTGTCACAACGTGCTTTACAAATGCATGTTATCCGATTGGGGTTCGGATAACTGGTGAGCAGGCAGTCTGAATAAAAATGTGCAATAAAGATAGAACTAGTTTTCCCAGTGACTACACAGCACCACTTGAGCAATGTTCATCATTAATGGATGGTTCAAAAGCTTTCAACTCTGCCATGACATTAGGTACATTAGAGTACAGTACATGCTAAAAGGCAGTCTACTGAGTTTACCCCATCACCATTAATCTCCACTTCTGTCAAACCAACACTGTCATCATCCACCATCACTTTTTCTAACTAAATAACTTGAAGATTGTTGTTGATGAAGCATTGTTAACAAGCAGATCAGAACATATTGGTGAGTACAAACAAAACACTTGAGGGGAAGAAAATGTGAAGGATAGGGAAGGTGGTGAATAATTATAATAATAATAATCGTGTCAGGAGACAGGCAGCCAGAGTGTATTAATACATGTTAGGCTCATATCGAGGCCCCCCTCCCCTCCCACCATGGTCGAATTACTGACCACGCCCAGGATGCACTCCCACAACCAGCTGACTAACTTCAGGGTATCTACTTACTGCTAGGTGAACAGGTCCATTAGGTGATAGGAAATGCGCCTAATCATTTCTGTTCCACCCAGGATTCGAACCCGGAATTCTTGATTGCAAGTCTAGAACAAACCCAACTGTACTACCGGGACCCTCGTGTAAAAGGTGGTGATGGGCAAGGAGGATGGTGAAGGGTAGGGAAGGTGATGAAGGAGAGGAAATGTGGTGAAGAATGAAAACTTTAGGCTGAAAAGTCTAACAATAAAGGAGCTCTTCTAGTTGGGGCTAAGCTTAAAATTTGCATAAATTTGCTTTACTGTATAGCTCTGAGAGTATTAAACCCAAAACCAATATACAGTATTGACTACAGTAAATAATTTTGTTTTTAAGCAATATCATTAGTACAATGTCTTGTTAATCGTTAAAAATTAAATAAATAAATCAATAATAAAAAAAAAATATATATATATATTATATATATATATATATATATATATATATATATATATATATATATATATATATATATATATATATATATATGTCGTACCTAATAGCCAGAACGCACTTCTCTGCCTACAATGCAAGGCACGATTTGCCTAATAAGCCAAGTTTTTCTGAATTAATATATTTTCTCTAATTTTTTCCTTATGAAATGATAAAGCTACCCAATTCATTACGTATGATGTCAATTTTTTTTTATTGGAGTTAAGATTAACGTAGATATATGACCGAACCTAACCAACCCTACCTAACCTAACCTAACCTATCTCTATAGGTTAGGTTAGGTTAGGTAGCCGAAAAAGTTAGGTTAGGTTAGGTTAGGTAGGTTAGGTAGTCGAAAAACAATTAATTCATGAAAACTTGGCTTATTAGGCAAATCGGGCCTTGCATTGTAGGCAGAGAAGTGCGTTCTGGCTATTAGGTACGACATATATATATATATTAAATGAATAAATAAATAAAATGTAGTGTGTGTATGTGTATGTGCTGGTATAATCTTAGATTCAGTAAGCTCATTTTACTTATTGTGAGCAACATGTGTTATTTCATAGTGTCTTATCTTATCACAATTTATTGTTCATGAGAAGTACCAGTACATTAGAAGATATAGAAATTAATAAGGAGGCTCTATAATTACACTATCTTCTATTGGCACTCGAGTGACTTATTACTTTTGCTTAGATGGCACAATGTTTTAACAACTCTAGCTTCACATATGCTGTACATATATCCATAATGAACTAAGAAGATGCTTACCAGAAGACCACTATGGAGATGATCCAACTTTACCTTCACCTTCATCTCTCCTGTGAGTGATAAATAAATCCAAGTGATGTTTACTAGCTCATTTCTTTTACTGGTACAGTATCTTATCTGGGAACCCTCGGCCTGCCACAGTTCATTGTTTACCCAGTGACGTTGTGTTACAGTTCACCTGCAGTGTTTGACATGGTATCTAATCACATAGGTACATAATAAATATACAGTAAATTTATTGTATTTAAATGCTTAAATCTTCTTGAAGTTTTTCTTGCTTTATTAAAATGCTTCCAGAAGCAGGTTAAAGTTCATAAATCATATGAAAGTAAATTAATAAATCAGTCATCTGTGCAGTTATAGGCCTGTTTTTGGACCATTGGAATTGTTATGACTTGTGACTGGTGTACAGTATTAGTTTAGATATTTACTTGAATTTACTTAAAGACCACTATTTCTGATGGCCTTGATGGGGCCAGGAAACTGATGGCTTATGGAAGATTATCCTTATTATTAGTGAGGGTTTTTAAACTTTAATTGAAGTGTATCAGTGCTATATTATATGTTGGTATTTATTGCCTTGGCAAGTAAGGGATTTCATGGGTTTATTGCCCAATGGGTGGTGAGCATCTGTTGTGTGCTATATTGTGGTTTATTGAGCTTGAAGTGGTGTTGGACCTTTTACATTATTGGTCTGGTTTAACATCTTTGAATTTTAGTAATTTGTCTCAGAGGTCAGCCCTGTTGTGTCTTATTTATGCTTTATATTATAGAAGCTTGTAAGTTTGTTTGAAATGCTCTTCTGTACTGTTAATCATTTATTTGATTTGCTAATAAGAATTTATCAGTCATATTGTATTTGTATTCAGGTACAGTAATTCACTTAGCCATGAGTCTTTACTGTACCTGCACAATTCTTAACATTTCAGGGCTCGGTGAAAGGCAGGATATAGAATTTGGTATATAATTTTATTATATTGCATAGTTCTATGTGAATTAGCAGTTAACGGTTATAAAGGATAAGAGTACTGCACGAGCTCACTTATCCAAAGTCCACCGATTCGAATATTTGGATTATTCGGCAAAATTCGCCGTTGGATATTTTTCTGGCAAAACCTCTCCATATCCGAATAGCAATTTGGATAACCAGAGATTTTGCCAAATACTGCAGACAGGCATCGAGCCATACCGTATTAATCCTGTACAGCAGTGGCTTGAGGAGTGGGGTATGGGAGGTGCCGGGTTGGCTGGTTCTGGGATAGTGTGTCAGAGGGGAGAGAGAGGGAGGTGGGTCGAGAGGGACTCTCTGGGGGGGGGATGAGGCCCAGACCTTATGATCATTCGCATTGAATAATCAAGAATTATGTTTAAAATAATTAATTACAGTAAAAAACTAAAGAAGTACAGTAAAGTCTAATAATATAAATACAAATTTGTTAAAAAGTATGTGAATGTAGTTCCCTAAAAATTTTGGGAGTTTTTATCCACCTGGCGGCCTATGTAACGTACCTGCCCCAAGGGAACCCATCCAGGCCATGTGCTCTCAACCCTCACATATACCAGTGCTGTGCCATTAGTGAAACAGTTTCTTAAATAACTTTTTTTGTTTTCGTAGTAACTTTGAATCATTTTTTGCCAAGACTATGTCTGGTAATGGCAACAATCATCCTGGAGGCATTAAGAGGAAGAAGGTTGTGCTAACACCACCATAGACAACCAAATACAGTTTACTCGTGTTTTCTGTTGACATGTTAATTAATTTGTCATCCAACTGTTAATCCAGAAGTTGGAAACGTGCATCAGTACCTGAGGTGAACCAAAGAGGTGATCATAAGAGAGTTCACTGAACACAGGAGGCAAGCAAAACTCGATTCTTATTTTGGTAAAAACAGCAAGCCAAGGCCCTTAACCAGTGCAGCCTCACCAAAAAGCCAAGAGCCATCAACCAGTGAGGCTTCAGCAACTGGCAGTCAAAACTGTTGTTGTCAAGCTTATGACTTTTACAATAATTTTAATGTTAGGTTATGTAAATTTTCAAGGATTATTGATTTGAAAATACAGTACTATACTGTACTGTATGCAGCATCAATCGAGAAGACAAACTACAATAAGGTAAGTTGAAATTGATATTTTCAATTACAGTACTGTACTGGTATATTTTTTAATTATAGGATATGTGGAAATTCAAATTATGTTGTTGTGGTACAAAAAAATATGAATGTTAACTTTTGAACTTGCCCGGTAAAATTCTGCTTGCCCACATGTCTGGCTTATCGGCAGGGGGGGGTCTTTCCATATAATTCAGATAAGTGAGCTTAGACAGTGTATGATTTATACATTTGTGTAACTGATGACTTTGTGTAAATATATGGTTATAAGGATAATGTAAAACTATAAAAGAGAACCGAATCAATGTCTTAAAAAAATAGGCAAAGTAGTACTAGATATGCTCAAGTCACATACCACTAAACAAAAAGAAACAAGATGCAAATTGGAATGAGAAGGGTATTCTCTTTGTGTTTCTCTTTTTCCTGTTTTATCCTCAGATGTTTCACTGATTGTTTTATCACTTGTTTTTCTTTATTTATATTCACAGAGAGCTATTATATCCATATTTGCATCATACTTATTAAACCCAGACAATAATTGTTTAAATCATCATGTGACAATGACCGCATTACCCTAGTAACATGATAAACATTCATACCATGAAATGGTGGCAGGATTTTTTCCATGGGTCAAGGTAAACTTCAATACATCCACATAGACCTATTATATCCATACAGTATTTGCATCGTACACATAAAACCCCAGACAATAATTGTTTAAATCTTCATATAATGACAGCCACATTAGTCTGTGACTCAACAATGTCTGCTGCCTAAGGGTTAAAAGTCTTGTATTGTGGTGTGCATGACAAAAAGTAGCCCACAAAGCTAATCACATTTAGAAATTTGAATATATGAGGTAATCATAGATATAATTAGTTGTTTATTTGTTAACTGGGGAATGATACAAGGAAGAAGGAAGTTATCAGAAAATATCGTAGGGGGCCGCTGAAGGTGCACCCTATCTAGCAGGTGGGTGGGTGGGGGAAGAGGGGTATTATGGCAAAAGACTACCCCCCCCCTGAAATGGGAGTCCACCGGGAAAGAGGAAAGAACACCTAGAGGGGGAGGATGGGTGAGCACGAATTACTGGAAAATGTATGGTAGTTTGGAGCAAGGTGTGGAAGAGATGCATTGTGGGCTTTTTTAAATATTCCTGCCAAGAGCTTGGCTCGACTCCTTTGCTAGCAAGCTGCATATTAAAAATATATTATTAACATACTATTATTTCATCTTTGAAAATGAGTTAATGATATGAAACAATTTTTTTTATAGTTAAATATTAAAATTTTCTGATTATTTTGATGAAGGGTAAATTTGAATTTTTTTTAATAAAATTCAGAGAAAACATGAAATAAATGAATACATGAAGAAATATTTCAAAAATGGTTTTGGATTAATATTTTAAATAAATATTTTTGGGTTCGATAGTGCCACATGCCTTTAAATTCTTTCTAATTAATGTATTTCTTTGTATAATTATAATTTTATTAAGTACTAATATCCAGATATAAATTCTTGGTAATTATATATAATATTGAGATTTATAAGCAGAGCTCGGTTTCCTTCAATTTCTGAAGTGAAAAACATTGAGTCTTGAGTCACATTTACTCCAGGTAAAGCAAAAACTGTCATATGTCATTAACTGTCACCTAAGGATCTTGTCTCTTCAAGATTGTGGTTAAATTTGGTTACAAAAGAGGGTATAAGAAAGTATGCATGAAAAGCAACACTCTGAGGTTATATACCAATGGGCATATAGTAAAAAGATTGAACATATGGCTGGTTTTCATTTTGAAAATGCATGTTTTCGTGGTGAAGGTACTACAGATGTTCTGAGAATGGATAAGCTTGCTGCAGGTTTCACAGAGTCATGGACAAGTAATGAAAAGTCATGGAAAATTGAGATAGATTTTGTTGATAAACTGTTTTGAATTGTAAATGAAATACTGCATATACATTATCTTTATTAATTGATTACAGCTTGAAGCAAGACAAAACTTCATTTGATGAAGACCGTTTTGCACTAGACTGTCAACATGTAATGATAACCGCACTTTGAGAGTTAAATTCTCATTTACGTTCTTTTTCAGTCTGTAGTCTTTAAAGTTGGTGGATTGGATAGCTGTAACTAGAAAGGGGATTCAGTACAGTATTTTTGATAAGCTGGTTGTGGTAGTATCCTTTTGTGTACTGTATCAGTATTCTCAGTTTTCTGTTTACATTTGCAACTTTCCAGCATTTTTATTATGAACTTTAAAGAATTTATTAATGAAAAAGTAATGAAAAATATATCTGATTTGCATGGGATGCAATATTTTTAGATTACATTGAATGGGCTATACAGCCATATTGTCTTAAACATTAGGTTAATCATGTTAACAATCCACAGATTTGGAGATTTGGTTTTGGTTATAGCCAAGTCATTTCTGAGGCTCGGTCTTTCTGCCAAACCACACTTGAATACACCAATAAAAGCTTGTATGCTACAGTGCAGCTCAAACATTATATTACTGTATTAGCATTTGTCATGAAATTTGTTCTCTCTTTTTTGTGCAAGATGCTTTAAAAAAAATCTGTGGATAGAATGTAGTTCTCCATAGAAATGTAAGTTAACTGTGTATCTACATACAGTGCATTGTATGTAAAGAATGATTTAATGTTTTTGCTTTTAGTATGCAATTACCGCACTACACTGTGTGAATAATTTATTTATATTAACGGTTAGATTAATTTTTCTGTACATGAATACAGAATAATGAATTGTAATTGTAAGACTTCTGAGAATGTAGCAGCACTTCAGTCTATTTGTGTGAGGTATTGATTTTAATTTTCATATTTCAGGAGTGGAAGCAGCCTTTACTATGGAGGATTACAAATTTCTCTTCAAGGTGGTGCTAATTGGTAATGCTGGTGTTGGAAAAACTTGTCTTGTGCGTAGGTTCACACAGGTGAGAGCCAATGTTTTATCTGTTAAAACTGTAAAGTGTGGTCAGAATATTGTGAGAGAGACAAAGAACTTCTTCATTGTAGCTTTGAATTTAGACCAAAAATAAAGAATTTGTAACAAATATTGCTTCAGCAACTCAACCGCAATATTTACCAACAAAAGGTAATCGAGGCCAGTTTAGCCATAGAACTAACATTCTATTTTTTTTAAATGTCATGAAATTGTACAATAAACTTGGATAATTTTGTTTTCAGCTTTAATTGTAATATATTTTAGAATGTTACATAAGCCTAATTGCATAGTGATTTCATATTCTCAGAAGGAAGACAATGTATGACAAATTGCAGGTTCTAAAGAATAAAAAAAACTTGAACCTTTTACTGCTCTCTAGCCTGAAAATATGGGGATAATCATGCAACATGTTACGTACAAGTTAGGTTGTTGACCGGGTTGTTATATGGACTATGTACTTTTTTCAGGGTCTTTTTCCCCCTGGTCAAGGAGCAACTATTGGAGTCGATTTTATGATCAAAACTGTGGAGATTGAGGGTGAAAAAATAAAGGTAAGTTAAATTTGAAGTTTTGATGTGAAATACTTGTTTAGAAGAAGTTAATTAACCAATGCAAATGTATTTTATGATAACTAGCTTTCAGGGTGAGGTAAACTGTTTGTTCTGTTTGTATGCAAACATAAAAGCAAAGGGTAAAAGTGCATCGGATGAAGCACTATTCTAAAAGGTGAACTGTTCTGAGTTTACTTGTAGCTTCATTTGAGACAAAGCATCTTGATATGGGGGACTTGCATTGTTCATTAGTTGTATGCCATGATTATTTGTAAGCAAGCATTGACATTAAAATTTAATAAGGAAATGTTCCTATAGGTAAAGAAAGTGTTAGGCGATATCAGAACTGAACTTGGTTTGTGTACTGTTTGGAATGTGGTGGCACTTGTCTATTATCAGTCCCCGTGGCGCACTAGTAACACATTCGCCCAGTGCTTTGTGAGCGATTTGGCCTGGGTTCGAATCCTGGCAAGGGAGGATTGACTAGGTGCCAATCTGTACGCCTCTGTTCATCCAGCAGTGAATGGGTACCTCCTGTTAAACGATTTGATGAGTCGTATTCCAGGAAAAATTATTAAGGACCTGCCCAAAACGCTATGCACGTTAGAGGCTTTACAAGAATGTAAGAACTCTTGTACATATACAAAAATAAATAAAAATCCTTGATGCAGTATACTGTGCCTGTTGTTTGAATGATATGAGATGTTTGCTTTATCACCCATCAGATGTCAGTCTTGACATCCTCATTGTTGCCTGTTCCCATGTTCCTCACATTCATGAATGTTCTTCACATTCAGGACCTGCAATCATCTGTGACAGATCAAAAAGTCTTGGGAAGCATCCAATTGGAATGGCTCGGATAGTATTTATGAGAACGTAAGAATAACGGAAATGCAGAAGTCCTATCGACTCACACTAGGCAGCTCCTGTATATGTCTACCCAAGCACGCTCATATATATGTCTAGCATAAGAGCATAACATAAAAAGATAACATAGTAGTAGTCCAAAAATTACACCATTAGAATTTTACTGATGCACAATCTGGTAACAAATGTTTGGAAGTTTTCAGATCTCTTATATTTTGTACAGGCAACTTCTTTTAGGTATAAATGCTTTAATACAAAACTGTATTTTTATTTATTCCTTTAAAACTTAATTGCATAAATCTCTCTTGCAGCTTCAAATTTGGGATACTGCTGGACAGGAGAGATTTCGTTCCATAACACAGTCATACTACCGCTCAGCCCATGCTCTAATCTTAGTGTACGACATATCCTCGCAACCCACTTTTGACTGTTTACCAGATTGGCTACGGGAAATTGAACAGTATGCCAGCTGTAAAGTTCTTCGAGTACTTGTTGGTAAGCATGAAATGGTGGAATAGACCAAACATAGTACAATATACAGTACCTATTTTTAATCATTTTTATTAGTACCTAGTGTCAGTCTTGCTATCTGTAAAGTTCACTTGTTCATTGTTACAATGTTCTGCAGTCTAAAGCCTTGAGGAAGAAAAATGTCCCTCAGGAGGCTACATTATCCAGTCTACAATGCACATAATGTGTACATTGGTGGAGGAAATAAACCATGACCATTGTGTTAATCTGAAAGAGATAAGACACTTTCCTAATCAGATTGGAAGACGTCTAGGCAAGTTACTGAAGGTTCGTGAAAAGCAACGAGTGAAAGAATTTAACACTGCAATATTGTACAGTGATAGGGAACATTGAATTGAACATAATTCTCTCTACAGAATGTTTGGTGGAAGCATAAGTGGCTTTAGCATTAGCTGAAATGGTTAGTTGCATGAAGCTTGCATGTGTTGTCTCGTGCATTTTCTACAACCCCCTTCCAAATATATCTCTTAATACCTGTCTAGTAATTTTTTTTTTTTAACTTTTCTTTTTTCAACAAACTTAAGCAATTTCTATAAATTTTTATACATTGATAAATAAAAAATCTCATGTATTATCGTGTACATAATAGTTTGTGCTCATTATTTTTAAATTTTGTACTATTTAAATTGATAAAATGTTTTATGGTATAGCAGGTGGTAATGGTTTATACAGGCATGTAATGTATTACTAACTCAGTTGATTGATTTATTAGCAGAAATTATATGCCAGTGGTATATGTACTAACTTAACCTACATAAAAATAGTAATAAAGATCTGCCTTGTTCTTGCTCTATATCATTAACACTTTAACGTTCCAGCCTGCCAGCACGTACCAGACAGTAAACGTTCCGGGCATCTCGAGTCCCACTCTTTGTACAGTACTTGGTGTTATTATTTTTTCCTATTTTTTTTTTTTTAAAGTTTTCACAGTTAGTTTTTGGGCTATAAACTATAAATCTGGTGTCAAAATATTTGCAGATGAATTTGCTAGAGTATGGGTGCAAAATAAAATGTTTTGATAATAGATTATGTATGACTGCTGAATATATGTATGAATGTTTACAAATATTGCTCATTTGTTTACAACATTCAACAACATTTGTCAACATTTTCAGCTCATTTGTTTTCAACATTCCCATCTTATTTTGTAATATAAAAGTATGGAAATATGCACATATTATGTTTATATTACTTTAAAAAAGAAAACAAAATACAGGTATAACATACTTTTCAGCTGGTAAATTGGAAAGCATAGTGAAAATTCTCACAAGCAGATCCATTGTCATCTAGAGTGATAAATAGTTGGCCGAGGTGATCTCTAGATGGTCTATTGATAATTTGGTTGGTCCCCTGATGAATTATGCCCACACTGAACTAAAATTAATAAATGATTTTTGGGAAGTTTGAGATGGACGATGTGTTCAAACGTCATCAGAACATTTACTGTCAGGGTACGGCTGATGCACTGATTCATCGGAACGCAAAAGTGATAATGGCTGTCAATGCATGAATTCACAAGATTTTATGGGGTTCAAATACAGTATGTAGTTTAGACACTAGCTTGAATCCCATGAAATATTTTGATCATAGAGGATAGTTTCTTTGCTATTAGACCACTAACCAACTAACATTTCCTCAAAACTAGGAAACAAAACAGATCGGGAAGACAGAGAGCTTCCTACACATGTAGGGGAAGAATTTGCCCATCGCCACAACATGTATTTCATTGAGACTTCTGCTAAAGAAGCCGACAATGTAGAAAAACTATTTATTGAAATCGCCAAGGAGCTTACACAGGTAATAGCGCCTATTGTGAGCCTTGTATTTTTTTAATTACAGATGATTTACCCATTTGACTGTTTTTGTGTATTTATTCAGAATGTTGATATATTGTTATCTTTTAAAATTTTAAAGTATTTTTAAGAAGTTCAGAATGACATGAAATCTGATACGGAATATATTTTCAAGTCAAATTTTTAATTTCTTACAAATAATCTTTTGTCTTATTGTTGTACATTCCAATAATGCACCAATAATACACTGTTAACTTAGTGAAACATTTCTACAAAATTCAATATTTGTCAAATAATTATTACTAATAAATACATAAGAACAGTAAAAATGCTGGCAAACACGACAATTAGAAATAATGCCACGGTTCCGACCTGGAGTGAGTTTTGGTGATGTTTTCAGAATTCGCATCACAACCAACAAGCTCCTCTCCTTCTATATCAGATTTTGGTGAATTCTTCTTCTTCTGGTAGCAAAATCAGTCCTCTATAAATTTTCCTCTATTTTGTGGTTGCATTGTACAGTATTCTCTCAACCATTTTCTATTCCTTGAACTAATATAGTTGAGGTTTCTGGGCAGCTGGTGATTTTGAGCTAGGATGGCTATGTTAATTTTTCAGCTCACACTTTTTTTTATGGAATCCTGTACTGTATTTTCATCTGAGTTTTTGCATGTAGTGATAATATTTTTCACTTGATGAGTAGATGCCATCTTGCCAGACAACATGACAGTCATTTTGATGGCTGCCTGTGCTTGACAACCTAGGTGACTAATGCAAGAAGTTCCCAATGTGTGATAATTCAAACACATGTATTCTTTGTTGCTGTAATTATTATTTATGATAAATATTAGTAAAGGTACTGTATCTGATTTTAATAATTTCAAGAAACTGAAATGGGTATAATTATTGTATCGTGTTTCTTGATTAAGGTAGTAAGGTCTGCCACATCGAGGAAAAGTGTTGTTGTTGTCTGAGGGTGCATCAGGTATAGCGGCTGTTTTTCATTTACCTCCGGAAGGAAAGTCTTTCTATGTTACTCGAACAAATATATTTGTGCCAACATTACACAATTTTAAGCAGTTTGATTTCTGATGAGTACACATAGACAATATAGTATATTTAAGATTAAACTGGAAATACAGTAATTTAGTGAAATCGTAGTACATTTCTGAGCTATACCACTCTGGCTTGGTGCCTTCTTTTGAAAATTACTTTCACAATTCAGCTACTTATTAGACATGATCCTTTCTAATTACAGTAGATAAGATACTGCACACTGAAAAATATGCATCAGAAGAGTAGGGATCATTTTTAGCATCCCTGCCATGGTCTGGTATCTGGTGCTTGGGAGGGACTGGAAAAATTTTTGGTCCATCCTGGGATTACCTCCAAAAAGTTCATTCATAAATTTTTCGAGAGCCCTTTCAATCCCTATTTAGCATTACTATCTGAAACTACAGTGGTACCTCTGTTTTCGACTTTAATCCGTTCCCAGAGCAATTCGAAAACCGTCTCAAAAAAACGTTTTTTCTCGTTCAAAAAACTAATTTTCCCATAAGAAATAATGTAAATTGATTTAATCTGTTTCACACCCCCAGAAATATTAATTAAAAAAATACATTGTACAGAATAATACTCATAGGAACCATTCCTTTATTGAAGACTCTTGTTGGCATATAGAAGACAGTAAGGAAGGGGGGCGGGGGGAAGAGGAGAGGTGTTAGTGTTTGGGAAGGGAGTCCTCTTCCATTATAACAGCAGTGATGACATTTCTGGGGTACTCTCTCTCTCTCTCTCTCTCTCTCTCTCTCTTATGTTTTGCAGGCATACCACTAAGACCTGGTTGTGGTTCCCTGCTTGCTTGTCTTACTAAGAATCTGTCCATAGACACTTTTTTCCTTACGTTTTAAAACTTGTGTGTAATGAGACATTACAGTGGTACCTCGGAATGCGATTGTCCCTGTATGCGAGGTTTTCGGAAGGCGAGGTGTATTTACTCCAAAAATTTGTCTCAGAAGGCGAGGGTTACTTCGGGAGGCGAGTTTGGACGCGAGTTTGTTGATACGCGTACAGCCGACCTAGCGCGTTCGTCGCCCCTCCGCCCCTCAGTTTATTATTGTCTCGCGCTCAGTGACTACCCCCACATCAATTCTTCTCGCGGATTTTCAGTGTTTTGTTGGATTTTTGGTGATTTGTCTATACAATTTGTTATTATATATCTCACCATGGGTCCCAAGAAAGCCAGTGGTAAGGATAAAGGCCAGAAAGCTCATGTGAGGATGACAATAGAGGAGAAACGAGATCATTCGGAAGCATGAGAACGGTACACGTGTTGTTGAACTTTGTAGGCAGTACAACAAAGCCACATCAACAATATGCACTATACTTAAGAAGAAAAATAAGATTATGGGTGCTAAAGTGGCAAAAGGAGTAAGAACATTAACGGCACAAAGACCACAAATACTTGAAGAAGTGGAAAAGTTGTTATTAATTTGGATACACGACAAGGAGTTGAGGGGTGATAGTGTTTCGGAGGCCATTATTTGTGAGAAAGCCAGGGTGTTGCACGAAGACCTTCTAAAGAATACCCCTGCAACGAGTGATGCAGATACGAAAGAGTTTAAGGCAAGCAGGGGCTGGTTTGAAAAATTTAGAAAGAGAAGTGGTATCCATAGTGTTACAAGGCATGGGGTTATGTGATGTGATTATGGAAGGGGACTCCCCTTCCAAACAGTAACTCCTCTCCTCCTCCCCCCTCCTCACCATCTTCCATACGCCTACAGCACTCGACAGCAAGGTAAGTAATAACTGGAACACAGTTTTGTAGGTTTATTTAGATGAATTAGGTAAATTAGGTATAAAAATTTAGTTTGATGTGGGGTTTTTGGGGTAGTCAGGAACGGATTAATTCATTTCCCTTTATTTCTTATGGGGAAATTAACTTCGGAATGCGAGTTTTCGGAAGGCGAGGCGTCTCCAGGAACGGATTAAACTCTTATTCTGAGGTATGCCTGTACGTTGTCTCGCTATGAATGATCTCGTGTTTTTCCTCTATCGTCGTCATCACAATTATTTTCTTAGGCTGAATTTAACCACTGACTTTCTTGGAACCCATGGCATGATATATAATAACTTTTATGTTCAGAAACCAAATACAGTAAGCAGAAAAACAATGGAATTCTTCACAATGAATTCAAGTGCCGTCATCACTAGGCAAGAGACACTGGTAAGCTGAAGCATACTATGTGCTCAGTCTGCCCAAACGTGTATCAACAAACTCGAGCACAGAGGCAAACTTCGAGTATAGAGTAAATTTTTTCGAAGCCATTGAGATTGAGAACCGAAAAATTAGAAAACAGGCATTTGTAAACCGAGGTTCCACTGTACCATCAGGCAGCAGCACCCAAAATAAAATTGGGTTTCATTATTCAGCATTCACAGTCCTCTTAACTGGTCTCCATGTTGGACAAGTTAACACTTTCGCGCTTTAGATTAGAGATAACTCGTCGCCGTTTTCTCTTACGATTCCGCATAACAGCCGAGTTTTCTCGTCCATCGAAAAAATATTTCTATAAATTCCATTTTTTAACCGAAATGGATGGGGATACTTTTGTTTTGTAGGGAATTTATTTGCGAATGTTTTGGTACCAGAATGAATATTATATCACAAACTTCTATGAGTAAAAAAAAAATACACAAAGTATGTTTGGGGGTGTGGCGAGCGTGTGGCAGTGGGTTCCCTTTAGCTGTTGATATATCCAACACGTGGGAAATATTTGTATGTGTTATGTATATGTCTGTGTAGGGAATTTTACTGCGATCACTGTCATACAAATTATAAAATGTTTCAACAAGTATAAACATGACAAACATCAAACGAACGAAAACAATGCGTTCGTTTCTGCCGCGAACGCATACTGAGCGACGTGGTTCTATATTTGGCGCTTCTCTTACACATGCTTTGTACAAATGTTATACAGTTCATCTTATAGAAAATTTTATTGCGAACACATTGGTATAAAAAAGAAATACGTACATAGAAAAGTAGGGTCAGGAAACGTATAAACTTTCCAAGCATGATTTCCCCCCTGTGTTTTCGCCAGTGCGCTCGCTGCTAACTACTCTCCACTTCACACTCTCGTGCGGGTGGGCAATTACCTATATTAAACATTCATATGCATATGTCCGTGTAGAGAATTTTATTGCGATTCCAATGATACCAAAATTAGCGATGTAGGACAACTGTAGGCTTCGCAACCATTAAGAGAGTGGAAACATTTTGTTGCTGTTTGGCGCTCTCGGCGAGTGATCTACATAGTTTTTTATTTGGTGTTGATACTCCTTATGCTTGGGCGGCATTTTATAGGTATGCTCTTATAGACAATTTCATTGCGAACACAGTGATACCAAATTTAAATACGTGCGCCTTCAATTATTGTCAGGACAGTCAAAAGAGTGTACACTTTTCGGTCTTACCGCGTAGGCGCGCGAAGTGCCAAAAGCATCTGGGGTATTGTTTTTTTTTGAGCGCCGAGAGCGCGAAAGTGTTAAGTGACTTGTGTTTATCACTAGAAACTTTGTGCAGTGGGCTCATATTATTTAAGTAAGCTTTGTGCA
Source organism: Procambarus clarkii (assembly GCF_040958095.1). NCBI lineage: Eukaryota > Metazoa > Arthropoda > Malacostraca > Decapoda > Cambaridae > Procambarus > Procambarus clarkii. Next base: position 37,884,041 of record NC_091151.1, on the reverse strand, counting down.
GATACACAAGTTGTCTTTCTGTACTCTTACCATCCATTTCTCTCGGTTCTGATCCAGCACCAGTAGTCCTTTTGGGTTTACCACTACATTTACAGCTTCTTGGAACTTATTCCAGACCCTTGGGCACTTTGCCGTGTCTTGAGTACAGGCTAGTATTATGTCACCCATGTGTGGATGGGTGCTCCATTCTGTTTACCCCATATCACACTTTGGCCAAGTTGTTTGTAGGTGTAACTTTAGTGTGTGGACGAGGTATTCTTTCAGTTGCTGCTGTAACGTTGTGCCTCTCCTCCCTTTTCTTCTCTGGCTGTGGGCTCTAAAAGAAAATGTTGTTCTCTCAAACAAGCACTTGCAAGGTAAGGTATGGAGAATGGGATTTATATTTTTTCTTTACCCCTGGAGGTTTGACTGCAAAGGCAAAACATCAGTTAAAGCTTTCCTTTCTCTCTCTTACCAATGGGAAGGAGAGGGGTAGCTTCTTTCTAAGAGGGAGATGAATTATTCTCCTGCAGCACTGGCTTTGAGATTTTGCTCCTTGGCAGGACTTGGGAGCCAATCCTTATCTTTGGTTGAGGATGAGGGCCAACCTGAGGTGGTAAGTAAAGATTTGGTCTGGTGCCTATTTGATCCTTTTGTATTATGGAGCCTAGGCAAGATGGCACTTCTTATTTAGGGGAATTTTATACCCTGCTCATGCTAGGTAGGTGAGATTTGATGCAATTCCTAATGCTGGACATGGCTAATATATCTGCAGTGAACCCAACTCTTCTCAAATTCAGATCGATGTTTGCAACATGCCTGTTACCATGATCTCACTTTCTCCTGGTTAATAAGTAGTACTTTTTTTTGGGGGGGGGGGTGACAGCTGCTCGATTCTAGATGGAGTGGAAGGTCTCTATGCAACATCTCCAAGTTTCTTAATTTTTGTAGCGATCCATCTTAGTGGCATTCCAGGTATATGGTTGACAAGCAACCATATACCTGGTAGATGTAACTTAGGTTTTTTCCTTGGTGGCTGACATCTTTGCACATGTTGCCTGCAGTTGCACAATGTTGTGCCAGTTTAAATAGTCAGTGTGGATGGTTTTGAGTTGCTCTCCACATGACATGCTACTACATTCCCCAAGCAAATCTTCCTGTGTTTGCATGGTCCCACAAGCTGCCTGTAGCATTTATTCATATTAAATTCCATCAGCCAAGTGTTGCTTCATACTGTACACTTATTTTTCCAGGTTACCTTGAAGTGCATGACAATTGTTTCTTATCTTCTTTAGTAACTTAGCATCATCAGCAAACATGTTCATATAGTTCTGTATTTCTTCTGGTAAATCATTCATGTAGACAGTGAACATTAGCAGTGCTAGAACTGAACCCTGTGGTACTCCACTTGTAACATTTCTCCAGTCAGACACGTTTCCTCTGATTACTGCCCTCATTTTTGTCAGAAAATTTTTCATCCATGTTAGAAGTCTCCCTGTCACTGCTCTAGTATGTTCCAGTTTCTAGAACTCTTATATGGAATTCTGTCAAAAACCCTTTTTACATTCAGATAAATGCAGTCAACCCAACCATCTTTCCTGTAAAATCTCAGTAGTGCTATCATAGAAAGTAGATTTGTTACACAGAATTTTCCTGTGCAAAAACCATACTGTTTGTGTTATATCATTTCTCTCCAGGTGTTCTGCCCATTTGGTTTTAGTTATATTTTCTAGTAATTTGACTGACACTTGTCAGTGACATTAGTTTATAATTAAGAGGGTCTTCCCTGCTACCATTTTTGTAGATTGGAACTATGTTAGCCTTTTACACAAATCAGCCAAAAACTCTTGTACATAAATATGACTGAAAAATCAATTGAAGTGGAATGCTAAGTGCAGATGTGCATTCTCTCAAAACTCAAGGTGAATTCCATCTGGACCAATTGCCTTGCTTCTACCTGGCTCCTTGAGCATCTTTCACTTAGTCTTGAGACACCTCTATGTACTGTTATTCTATAAAATTTGTTTTGTCATTTTCTTTGAAAATTTAATTTTTCACAAACACACTTTGGAACTGTTTGTTTAGTGTTTCACACATTTCTTTATCATTCCCCATGAATCTGTTACCCATTTTGATATGTGGCTTCTAGAGCATACTCATTGTGCTTTCAAGTTTTCTTTCTTTTAACTTAAACTCTTGCCTTAGGAAACAAGAGAGTTGCTTCCTATTTTATTTCCTGTTTTGGTGTCAGTGCTGCCACCTGGATTCAGTTTGGGATAGCAACTTCCTGGATCAAGTGCCAGCTAGTTAGACCATTAGTCGGCTGTACCTGTAATTCTAAGTAAGACTTGGAAAGGCTTCGAGCATTTATGGATGACCTTTCTGGATGTTATTCTGGGGAGGAGTGAGAATTTCTCCAGCTCTCATAGTACCAGTATGACTCGGCAGGAATGAGCATAAAGCTTCCTGCCGTGTCGGTGCAGATAGTCAATCTGTCTTGACTGTGGAACAGATTGAATCTTGTAAGGAACTGAGAGACCATCCAAGAATGGTGCTTTTCATATATATATTACAGTGCAATATATATACTGTGTATATATTACAGTTACCTGCCAGTTGTATATATACTGTATTACAGTTGCCATATTTTCAAATGTTGACAAAAAGTGGGAATATTATGAATATTTAGTTAGTCATTGATTCTTACCTAAGTTATAAAGAAACTAATCACAGGGGGAAGTGGTTTGAAATGATTTGGCTGTGGTTAAAATAATTATCTTTAGATAAATTGATAACGTTGAAAGAATATTAAATCAATTGCCTAGGTACTGTGTTAATTTTTAATTTCTAGTATTGTACTGTATCTAATATGTATTTACATACACAAAAATAGGTAAATGCATTTTTCTATTGTATATACTGTATGTATGTATATATATAAATTATGTGATGGGTAATCCATGCCCATGGGGTTGATGGCTTCCAGTACTTCAATTAAATTTTTTTTTTATTATTTTAGCTTGTCATACTTTTTAATTGTAGCCAAATCTTAATGTTATTTCTCTTGGTATTCTCCTTTTTACATTGTTGCAAAACTTTTGTTTTATAATGCATTAGCTAATGGTTATTCTATCTCTTTGTGTAAATGCAGCTTGTTCGTAGTGGACATTTTGACAAGGTGAGTAGGCCTACTTTGAATTATGTGAACATTTAATTATTATTATTTATATTTAATAAGCTTTATTTCTTTTACTTGTCAAAATAAATATTCAAATAATGCTACCTGTACCTAGTTGGAAGAAATGGATCAAAATAAGTAATTAGTAAGAAAAAGGGGGCTTTTAGCATATAATAATAAAAGACCAAACGTTAATAAAGAGGTGAAGAAGCAAATAAGTGTAACAGACATAGAATGTACGATTTAATGATGTTGGTAGCGTATGTTCGACCACTAAATGTAAAATTATTTGTTCATATCAGATTTGAAAATACAGATACTGAAATACCAGTATTTCACTATACCAGAAATTTACTGTTACTGAAATACCAGTAAATGCACAAAAAAATAAAAAAAGAATCCAACAAATAATTTTTCATTATAGAAATATTAATTTGTATGCAGAATGTAAGAAAAATATGAAAATAAATGAATATTTATAGTTTCATATGGGTGAAGGCATTGTGCAAGGCTGCGTCTGGCACTTGTCAATGCCTGGTGCTCGACTATGCTAATGCTTCCTGTCTTATCCTCCAATGTTTCACATTGTCTTATCAATTGTTTTTTTCTTTACTTCCACAGAGCTTTTATATCCATATTTGCATCATACATGTAAAACCAAGACAATAATTGTTTAAATTTTCATATGATAACTGCATAACCCTGTGAATCAACAATTGATAACCGCTGTCTAAGGGTTAAAGTTTGTTGATGTAATACTCATTTAAATATTTACTAAACTGTCAAATTTATGGAACATGCCAGATGTCTGGTCACCCTTGTGATGGTGTCTGGCCTGATAATCTTGTCTTCATATTTTCAAGAAATTTCAGCATTATAAATGTGTATTTTGACCTATATTAATATTGACCCTCTATATATTTTGACCTACCGGTTCTCAACTAGTTTGTTACGACCCACTTGGGGTCTTTTAAGTATTAGAAAATCTGGCCATTCGTTAAAAAAAGTTGGGAACTGCTGATCTATATCATATATACTTTCCTCTCAGTACAGTCAGACAGCATTAACATAATGACATACTTAGTACTTGCAAGTCCAACCTCCTCATGGCCCCACACATATTATTGTTTAATGGCTTCTGTGTTGGGAGCCACTGAGTATCAAGGCCTGGAATTACTGGACATGGTAGCATAGTGCGTCAATAGTCTTTGATGATCTCTCATTATAAGTCACAGTCGGTCACCTTGGGTGACTGACTGTTCCCTCCATGGTCAAACACCAGCATTGACCAAGGCTCATTTTTTGGCAACAACTGAGCATTAATGTCTGGTAATAATATACAAGATACCTTAAGCCAGCAATGCATTGCTGGCCTTTTAAATTTTAGATACAGTTAACAGGGTATATGACATAGACAGCTAACTTACTAGCATACAAAATTGCCATGCCTGACAAGCAGTATAACATTGTCATTCAAGGTAAATAAAATTGTTGGGTTTCTAGTAGTTTTTCTAAATTTGCATATACTGTATATATATGTTGATTTCTTGGAGGGGGGAGCCCCTGCGGCTCCCCGAGGCTTATCCAGGCTGATATGCTAATGTCAGACTTTGGCATCAGTCATGTGTATGGAATTCTGTGGGCCTACCGGAGACCACGAGCCAGAACCTGGCCCCCCTCAGAGAGTCATGGGGAGCAATGGCCTATAGAAACTCCCGTGTGGTTGGGAGCATTCTATGTCCGCCATCGTCCGGGTCAGGCACCCAGAAAGGTAAGCGTCCCAAAACAAACCCCTATTCTGGTGAAAATTCTACCAAATGCCGAACAAGTGGATAGAACTCCTCAAAAAGAAACTAGCAAACGAGTATGACGTCACACGTCGCTGCGCTGCTGTCTGCGCAGCATTCCCCCCCCCCTCTCTGGGAGGGGGGAAGGTGGAGCACCAGACCCCTGCGCCGGCTATCCACCATCAGTTCTAAGGCTGATGCTAGAGACAGAGGTCGTGTGTTCTGGCTTCAGTGTTTTTCACCACTGTGCTTAGTGTGTGGTGGCTGTCTTTCAGGGGGTGTGAGAGCCAGGAGTTATTCTACAGTACTCATGCTACATGCACCTAGGGTTACCTTCCCTAGGTGCCCTGTAAGTACTGCCCTTGGAGCGTGGGGCTACCTTCCACAAGTTCCTTGGGTCCTGCCTCTGCTGCGCTGTTTAACTGCTCGGTTTTTCGACCGCCCTTTGGGTGCTTGGGTGTTTTGTCTCCCTTGTTTATCTTAGGGTAAGAGGCAGTTGCACTGGTAAGGGGTGCAGGATGCTGCGCAGCTTGTTTTCACCATTCCTAGCGGCCGGCTCTGTTCCTTGGGGTATGTTGTCCTCTTGCGGGGTTTCCCTTTTCTTTTTCTTTTTGCCTGCCTTGGGGGAGGGGGGTTTCTGCCTTGCTTGCCCCTTGGTGCCCGACCTAATACGGTGTTCTTCTGGTGGTGCTCCCTACTAGGTCCCCATGAGTGTACACATCCCTGAGGTTCAGCTTTAGAAAGTTGCTTGGTAGTTTTTGGGCGTTGGTTAGCAGTACCCTACCTGAGATTCCCTGAGCGTGAGTTTTGTTTCAGGACACAGGACAGGCGGACTGTCCTGATTTTGCCTTGGAGGCTTGGCATTCCTTCTGTCGTTCCCACACACTTCAGTGGCGCGAGGCATCGACGGTGGTTCAGGTTTTCCTGGGGGGGGGGGCGACCTTGAGTTCCTCAATGAGTGCTTGTTTTTCCCTGCCCTTTCCCAGGATGTTGGCGCTGTGCAGCACCATATGCAGGTTCCCTCCCTTTCGGCTACGCAGGTTGCTGAGGACTTACGCGCCCGGGCCCTCTTGGCTTCGGCCTTGCGTTTCTTTTCCCTCCTGAAGCTGTCTTTGGACTGGCTTGAGGATGTGGGGACGCTTGGGGCCGTTCCTGGGTCTGGTGCTTTGGGCTCGGTGGCTCGCTCGTCGGCTACCTTGTTGAAGCTCTTTGTGCCGATTTTGCGGGATGCAGTTTCACTGTTTTTATACTTCCCGACTCGCATGATGGCAGGCGGTTCGTGCCTCCTGCTCCGGAATCGGCCTGGGTCGATGTCTTCGCCCTTTTGTCCTCTGCTTTTTGAAGATTCTGCCGTGGCACAGTATATACAGGCTGCTTCAGCTACTTATCGCCCTACGTCTGACTTGTTGGTTCTCCAGGGGTCCTGGGGGGGGGGGGGATCATCCCAGAGGGGTCGTGCCAGGGCTAGGGGTTCCTCTTGTCAAGGTCAGCCACATGTGCCAATTTCAGATCCGGCGTCCCCTTTGTCTGGTCGGCGCGTTGTTCGCTCGGTGCAAGGTTCTGGGTCTCGTAAGGGGCGCCAGCCCTTTTGCGGTTTGCCCCATTGGCGGTGCGATGAGGGGAAGGCTTGCGCTGTTCGCTCACGCCTGGTCCTACGATTTGTGGGGGTTTCGGGTCGTTTCTTTCGGCCTGAGGTGGGGTTGGGTCACCCCTCCTCCTTCGGGGGGTTCTGGGCTGGTGGGGCAGGCCTCTTAACTTGCGCTTCGTCGAGTCGTCTTGGAGTGGGTTCGCTTGGGCGTGGTCTAAATGACGGCATCCCTCAGATTAGTCTCCCATCTGTTCCCAGTGCCGAAACAGGACTGTGCGGACCTGAGGGTCATTCTGGACTTGTCCCGTCTGAACCCTTGGGTTCATTGCCCCTCCTTCTGGATGATTACGCTGTCCCAGGTTTGCCTCCTGTTGGAGCTGGGCTTTTGGATGGTGTCCTTGAACCTCCGGGGCACATATTGGCACATCCTGATTCATCCAGGGTCCAAGGACTGACTCGGTTTCGTTGTGGGGTGTCAGGGTTACCGCTTTCGTTGTCTCTCATTCGGGTTGAATCTGGCACCTCGCGTGTTCACACGCCTTACGCGGGTTGTTGTGGCCCGGCAGTGTCTCTTAGGTGTTCGGGTGTTGACCTACCTCAACGACTGGCTGGTTTGGGCTCCCAGCCGGTCCTCTTGTTTGCTAGCCAGGGACTTGGTGCTCTACCAGCTCACCGGGTTCGGGTTCTTGGTGAACTGGAGAAAGTCCCATCTGGTGCCCTCCCACGTTTGGACATTGCTGGGTCTTGTGTGGGACTCTCGGACCGCTTCCTTGTCTCTTCATCCGGAGTCTTTCCTGTTGTTGCGGTCCCACATGCCTCTGTTTCTGGGGGGCTCCTGGGTCCTTGGTCGAGGGTCTGTGCGGGAGTCTGAACTTTGCGATGATGGTCTACCCGCCGGGTCGGGTTTGGGTTTGTCAGCTGTTCAGGTTCCTTCGGGGACGTCTCTTCTGCCTCTCTCGCGATCACTGGGTTTTTCGGGGTTCAGTGCCTTGGCGCCTACCCAAGCCCACGCTCGGTGTGTTCACGGGCGCGTCGTCTCTCGGCTGGGGCTTTGTGACCAGTGCTCACCAGGCCGGCCAGGGACGGTGGGGTACGTCCTTCCGTCGAGCCCACAGCACTGTGCGGGAGTTTGTAACGGTGTGGTGTGCTCTTTGGAGGATTCGGGTCGCCTGCAGATCGACGATCTGGCTCCATTCGGACTGCTCCCCGGTGGTTCATTGCCTGAACCACGAGGGTTCGATGCGGTCCTTGGCTCTTTGGCGCTGGTCACTTCGGGTGACTCGTCTGCTGAGTTCTCGGTGTTTGGCTCTCCTGGCTGTTCATGTGCGGGGAGTGTTCAACGTCTTGGTGGACGGCCTGTCTCGTTTCGTTCCCCTTTCCATGGAATGGATGGTCGACGCCGACTCCTTCCTTTGGCTTTGCCGGACGTTCGGACGCCCCGAGGTGGACCTCTTCACGTCGGCGTGGTCGCATCCCCTTCCCTTCTATGTGGCGCCCTTCCCCGACTGGGAGGCCGCAGAGTCGATGCCTTTCAGCAGGACTCGTCGAGGTGTGGGTTCCTGTACCTCTTTTCCCCGATTCAGCTGTTGCTCCAGGTCCTAACTCGCTTGGAGACTTACCAGGGGAGAGTTGTCCTCTTGGTTCCGTGGTGGCCCGGCCCAGCCGTGGTTTCAGGTGCTGCTTGCTCGGTGTCCGAACCCAGAGGTTTTCCCGCGGCTCCCCTTCTTCCAGCAGATTGGACCGGTACGTCATGTGGCTGGTTCAATCTTCTCCTCAAGTCTTCGCGTATGGTGTTTTTGACTAGAGTTCATCATCTCTATGGTGATCAGGTGGCTTCCTTGTTAGTGTCCCACCTGCGGGCTTTGTCTTGGCGGCAGCATGAAGTTTCCTGGCGGTCCTTCTGGTTCTTTTTTGCGACTTCGTCGTTGTGCTTTGCTTTCTGTTAGGGTGGTGGTGTCCTTTCTCTCTCTTGGATGTTCAGGACCGTCATCTTATGTCTAACACTGTCGCCTCGTATCGTGCAGCGCTGGCGGAGCTGCTTCAGCTTGTTTTCAGTATTGATGTTACATCTTCGCCATTTCGCAAGCTGTCTCGTGGGTTGTTTTGCCTCCGGCCTGCTCATGCGCTGCCTGAGCCGTCCTGGTTTTTGGACAGAGCGCTCTCTTTTCTTTCTTCTCCTTGGTTTGTTGTGGCCCCTTCGGTTCAGGATTGTTTCTCGAAGGCTCTTTTCCTGTTGGCATTAGCCTCTGGGGGTTGGGTCAGTGAGCTTCATGCTCTCCTCCGGCATGGGTTTCTGCTCCTGTGGTCGTGGCGATAGGTTTGTTCGTCTGCAGTCGTCTCCTATTCTGGCAAAGAATGAGACCGCTGCTTTCCGGAGGGGTCCTTGTGTTGTTGATGCATCCCCTAGCCTAAGTTGCTTAGGCTAGGGGTGCGTCATGTTTTGTGTCTGGTTACAGCCCTCTGCCGTTATTTGTGTGCCACGGCTTGTGTGTCCAGGGACGAGCTTTGGGTTGATCTGGTTTTCCTTCCCTGTTCGCGGGTGTGGGTCTCCTAGGTCGTCCGCAGGATTATTAAGGCTAGCCAGCCTCTAGTCCATCCCGTGCCCATGACGTTCGCTGCTCTTGCCACCGTCTTTGGCAACATGTCCTGGGCTGACATTCGGGTGCGGGGATTTTGGTGGTCGATCAGGGTCCTAGCTGCTCGTTAGCTCGTGAACGTTCCTGGGCCTAGTCGGGCCTGTGACGCTTTGGGTCGGTTGCAGCCAGTTGTATCGACTTCGAGTTGAGGAGTGAGCAGCGACCACCTCCCGGGTAAGTCCCTCTACTTTCCTCAGTGGATAGTTGGCCGAAGCCGAAGGGGCTCCCCCCAGAAAACCAGCGTTGAATGTGATGAAACGCCATTTTCTGGGTGAGACCCGGAGGCTTCCTGGCATCCCTCCCTCCCTCCGGTCGGCGTTTTTTCGCATTTTTGATATCCAGCCTCAGAGCTGATGATGGATAGCCGGCGTGGGGATCGGGCTTCCCCTTACCCCTCCCGGGGAGGGGGGGGGGAGCTGTGCAGACAGCGGCGTGGCGACGTGTGACGTCATACTCGTTTGCTAGTTTCTTTTTGGGGAGTTCTATCCACTTGTTCGGGTTTTGGTAGCAATTTTCACCAGTATAGGGGTTTGTTTTGGGACGCTTACGTTTCTGGATGCCTGACCCGGTCGATGGCAGACATAGAATACTTCCAACCACACAGAGCTTTCTATAGGCCATTGCTCCCCATGCCTCTCTGAGGGGGCCAGGTTCTGGCTCGTGGTCGCCGGTAGGCCCATAGAACTCCATACACATGACTGATGCCAAAGTCTGACATTAGCATATCAGCCTGGATAAACTCTGGGGAGCCTCCAGGTCTCACCCAGAAAATGGCATTTCATTACATTCATTGCTGGTTTTTTGGTGATTCCTAATTTGTACAATGGCTTCTACGGGGAAATGTGACTCGGACTTATGAGTGACCAAATTGAATCTCCTTTTGGGGACATTCAGTTTATAAGTTAGGGACACATTGTACTGTTCAGACATGATTTTGGATGTTGTATAGCTTTCCAGCCCTATAATTTTTTGCCCATAATGCACCCCTCTAGGTGCTTTCCCTTGTAATTTTATAGTTTGGGACCTGTACATTTACCTGAAAATGAAATGGAATAAGTATAATTTAAGCTCTTGATGAATAAGTATAATTTAAGCTCTTGATGAATAAGTATAAGTTAAGCTCTTGATGATAAAAAGTTTTCTTAATACCTCATAGATGCATGCAGTTATGGAAAACCTTAGCATTGTATTCCATTCCAACATTCCAAGCAGTCTCCGTGGTGTAGTGGTAAGACACTCGCCTGGCGTTCCGCGAGCGCTATGTCATGGGTTCGTATCCTGGCCGGGGAGGATTTACTGGGCGCAATTCCTTAACTGTAGCCTCTGTTTAACGCAACAGTAAAATGTGTACTTGGATGAAAAAACGATTCTTCGCGGCAGGGGATCGTATTCCAGGGACCATAGGATTAAGGACTTGCCCGAAACGCTACGCGTACTAGTGGCTGTACAAGAATGTAACAACTCTTGTATACATCACAAAAAAAACAAAAAAAAAAAAAAAAAAAAAAAAACTGTGAACCAGGGTTCCCATTCTGGGAAGTAGTCCAGTGTTTCCTAACCAAAAACATCTGCTTCGATCGGTTCTGCTTCCTCTTATGCAAACCGATTTCTTTTGAGTCTCCTCACTTCTGGGTAGTGTGTGACATATTCTTCCTTGCAGAGCCTGTTTGAGAGAAGTTTTTTTCAGCTTAGAAAAATTATAGCTTTGAAACATTCAAATTGTGTGCTTGTGCACATTAAAGACTTATCAGGCCATGCTCCTATGAGTATTAAGGACCAAGAAATTTGATCGAGAATCCTCTTTGGTCATATGTACATGATGTCTCCTGATCCATGACTACTTTTTGCCCTCCCTTGCCAAGTGTTCAAGTCATAGTTTTGTGTTTGTTTTGCCCAAGCACTTACTTCCCCAAACCTACCTAACTTTGTGTGATGACACGAGTGGCCAGTGTCCCTCATCACTGTTAGGATTATTGTTTTGTCTGGCTTATGTTTCTAACTCTGCCATTTACAGTTTCTCTGGATGTTCCTCAGTATTTCTGGGGAAGCCCCTTGTTACTTCCTGAAGCTATCTCGCTGAGATGGCTTCCAACTACTAGATCACATCAACAGTAGAGTTCTGTTTGGCCCACTTGGGACCAGAGCCACAACCTGGCCCCCTCACTCATAGAGGGACAGAGAGCAGGGGGATACATTGCCAACCCACCGGGAAAAGTCAACAAAAAAAATACAGATCACTGCCAGGTTCAGAAAGATCAGAGCTTGAAACTTACAAACGAACTCCCGAAACGATTGAATCTCTCGAAACTAGAGCACGCTCATTGGCACCAACCCCCTGCCAATAGGTGAGGGGTGGTTGGAGCTCCAGGTCTGCCACAGCCCTCCAAGCTAGTTCTGTTGCTGACATGGACACCACCAGTTGGCAACTGTATTGTTTCTAGGTCATTAACCTCGTGGGTACTGCTACTTCTCAGCTAAATACCAGCCATCCTTAGACTTTGTCCTGTAGGGGTCATTTGCTAGGTATTAGTCTGTATTTTAGTTAGCTTTCTGAGTGTGTTTTCTGTCCGGTTCATGTTACTAGGATCTGGCTGTGGAGCTATCTCAGTGCCGCTAACTACAGGAAACTGCCAGGGCTCTCCTTGAAAGAGTCATTTCATTACATTCAACATTGACTGTCTTTGTAATTTTCACCATTTTTATTCAACAGGATAGCAAGGTTGGAGACCTCTCCCCCCAAGACGTGTCAAATGTTACCCTTCCTCCAACAAGAGAAGCTCGTTCTGAATTTGGTTGCTGCTCCCGTTGGATTTCTTCATCTACAACGTAGCAAAGTTGGAAACTCTGGATTGTGGTAACAATGCAATGTGGGAATTTTAAATACTCGTTTGAAGCTACAAACATGCCTGATAGCTTGTTGCATTGAAGGCATTATATAATTGTATTTATTGCCAGTTTTATTTTAATTATCATTCTGCTTTAATTTATTATCTTGAACTTATTTAACTGTCGTTTTCAGATATTATACGGAGATAATGCAGTATTTCAGTTTAATGTTTTGTGCTTGCTTCTAAAATCGTTGAAATTGTGTAAATATTTTGGGTGTTTGTAATGTTCATAATGACATTCAGTGATTGTTTAAGATTAGTTTGGTGTCAGGAATTCAGAGAAGAGGATCAGATACTGAAATGTTCATGAATACAAAATGATATTTGCCACACAATATGTATGCTCAATCAATGGACCCATAGGGACTCATTTTAAGTGTCATGTGGCAAGCATCAAATTGTTAATTTCATTTTTCAAGTACAGTACTTAATATTTCATTTCACTTGGCATCACTTAAACCTAATTCATTCCAACAAGATTTTAAAATTGTTCCATCAGTAAAAAATCAACTGAGAACTATATTAAGGCTGCATGAACCCCCCCTCCCACTCCTGACTGCACACCACACCTCATAACATTACTATCAATGCACACTTTGCAGTTAATATTGCAGGTTTCATTATAGTTTACATTTTGAGGGTTACTATGTAGTTTTGAAAACCCTGGAATAGAAATGAGTCGGAAAACTATATGGAATCGGAGAACTGTATGCTACATAAGTTTGAGTACTGTATACTATAGAAGGTGAAGCAGTGTTGAACACTGATTTTTTAGCAATGGTGCTCATCATTACAAAATAGAGAGTAAGTTTGTTGTCAATATGAAACATGTGGCTTAATTTCCCCCCATTGCCCTATTCAGTTTATTATTAGTGTAAAGCACCAGTGAGGTGGAGCTACTTGGTTTCATGTAGCAAAAATAGCTAAGATTGCTTTTCAGTTGAATGGATTATACAGTTTTTAACAGAAATGTTGTGTGAATATTTTCTATTGTATTTCAGCTGTTAAATGTGCAGTGAAGTGACGCCTTTGTTGGAAACAAAATAATGGGTGTCGTAAAGAAGTAATTTTTATTGTAAGTAGTAATAATACCTGCCTTTTATGTTGTTGGACATAAAATATCATACACGGCATTTCTATATATATTTTTAATATGGCTGTGATAAAATATTGAAGTAAAGTACTTAAGTACACCATGACAGTAGTACTTAAGGTTGATCATAAGGTCACACACATGTTGGCAGCAGTACTAAAGGTTGATCATAAGGTCACACATGTTGGCAGTAGTACTAAAGGTTGATCATAAGGTCACACATGTTGGCAGCAGTACTAAAGGTTGATCATAAGGTCACACATGTTGGCAGTAGTACTAAAGGTTGATCATAAGGTCACACATGTTGGCAGCAGTACTTAAGGTTGATCATAAGGTCACACATGTTGGCAGCAGTACTAAAGGTTGACCATAAGGTCACACATGTTGGCAGCAGTACTAAAGGTTGATCATAAGGTCACACATGTTGGCAGCAGTACTAAAGGTTGATCATAAGGTCACACATGTTGGCAGCAGTACTTAAGGTTGATCATAAGGTCACACATGTTGGCAGCAGTACAGTATTTTGTTTGGTCTTAGTGTTGGAGCACTATTTCATTTGATCATGGGGGTAACAAACAAATCATTTTTGTTCAGTTTACTGATATTTTGCATACCATATTTGTTACATAATGCTTTGTGTAAATAAGTCGCATAATGTTCGGAATATTTCTTATTCTTTCTGGGATATATTTATTTTTTTACTGTATTTTTTATTAATTTTATTGCTTCTATACCGTATATATACTATACTGTATAATTATACACACAGATAACCACATGCTTTTCAGACACCTTGGGATCATGGCCTGATGAGTAATTTGTTGTCTGATTAAATGGTTAGTCATCCAGAAAATCTAAGGTGAAATGATAGGAAAAATTTCCTGTATTTTAAGTTGTATTCATGAATATGAGAAGTTCTGGGTGTTGGGAGTAGGTGTTGGTGTTGATAAAGTGCGGATGTTGGGTGTGGGTGTAATTGTCAGGAATGGGTGTGTGTCAGGAGTGGGTACAGGGCTTTGTATGTAGTGTGGGTACAGGGCTTTGTATGTAGTGTGGGTATTGGCATATATGTTGTGGGTATTGACATGTAATTGTGGGTATTAGCATGCAGGTGTGGGTATCGACATGTGAGTGCCTGCATTGGGTGTGAGTGCCTGCATTGGGATGTCAGCATACCTGGTTGATTAATACCTGGTACATACCTGGCATGTATGGGTGTCAGTGTGTGAGCATTGGCATGTGGGAAGTGTGTGAGTTGTATTGCTGGGGGGGATGATGATGATGGTGAGAAAGGCATTTCTTGCACCTCCTCAATGATCTACAAAGATGGAGAAGACTAACACAGGTCCACAGGATCACATCAACCCTAGCTGAAGAGAGGCCAGGGAGGGTTGGTTATGGGTTGGGGGTGGTGTGGGAATCTCCTATGCATGTGACAAATTGTAAACAACAAGACGCAATATTTGTACTTGGTTGGTTATTTATTCATTTAAATATTTATAAGAAAAAATAAAGTGGTTTAAGAATTTAAGGTATATGATAGGGGATCCTACAGCAGGTGTCAACACTCGTATGGAGTGAGTTGGGAGAGGGGAGAGGGGATTGAACTGGAGGATGATGCTGATGTGATCATCATTTACCAACCTCCAGGATTTTATTTGGTTGCCTGTCAATCCAGTCTGGTAGCCTGTGCAGCCTGTCCATCCTGACAGCATCAATTCTGTTGAAGTGCTTGACCTGCTCCCATGCTGTATTATCAACACTTTACCTCTTAGTTTTGCTCGCTGCCATTGTTACATATTGCTTTATCACTTTCACTTGTAGAAAAATTGTCAAAGATGGTAGATTTATCATTAATAAACTCTGAAAGCAGTCTTGTTCACTAGACACTCGATGCACCAACATTTCTCGAGATTCCACTCTCCACCATCTTAATTTGCTCAACTTCTCAAATGACAGCACAATTGGGTTCGATCTCCACACATAATCAGGAATCCTGGGTTCGAATCGAAAGAAGAGTAAAAATGGCTGGGCATGTTCCTAATGCTGATGTTCGCCTAGCAGTAAATTGATACCCAGGAGTTAGTCAGCTAGCTATGGGGTTACATCCTGGGGAGGGTCAGTTGGTTGACCTTGGAGGGACCTTTATATAAGGCTAACATATATATATATATATATTATATATATATATATATATATATGTATATATATATTATATATATATATATATATATATATATATATATATATATATAAAATATAAATAATACACACACACACACATATTTCTTCGGCATCTGTGTTTAGCTAGTTTATATCTATGACCTCTTGTTCTTAAAGTTCCAGGTCTCGGGAAATCTTCCCTATCGATTTTATCAATTCCTGTTACTATTTTGTATGTAGTAACAGGAATTGATAAAATCGATAGGGAAGATTTCCTGAGACCTGGAACTTTAAGAACAAGAGGTCATAGATATAAAGTTCCAGGTCTCAGGAAATCTTCCCTATCGATTTTATCAATTCCTGTTACTACATACGAAATAGTAACAGGAATTGATAAAATCGATAGGGAAGATTTCCTGAGACCTGGAACTTTAAGAACAAGAGGTCATAGATATAAACTAGCTAAACACAGATGCCGAAGAAATATAAGAAAATTCACTTTCGCAAACAGTGGTAGACGGTTGGAACAAGTTAGGGGAGAAGGTGGTGGAGGTCAAGACCGTCGGTAGTTTCAAAGCGTTATATGACAGAGTGCTGGGAAGACGGGACACCACGAGCGTAGCTCTCATCCTGTAACTACACTTAGGTAATTACAATTACACACACGCATACACACACAGTGGAACCTCGATTAATGAATTTAATCCATTCCGGCACCGAGCTCGTCATGTGAAATGCTTGTCTTTCAAAACGAATTTCCCCATTTAAAATATTGGAAACAAAAATAATCCGTTCCGGCACTGAAAAACATCAATCTGATATTCGCTTTTTTAAATAATGGAGCATCCTACCTGGCATACACTGAACGAACCTTCATGACATTTGTTCTTTTTTCAACTTTGTTCACTTTTTTTTAATTTTTAATTTTTTTATAACAAAAGGTTTGGTCAGTGTATGTCAGGTAAGCTGCTCCATGTTTCTTAAAAAAAAAAAAAAAAAAAAAAAATTTGGAAAAATGTCAAAGGTTTGTTCAGTGTTTGTCAGGTAGGATGCTCCATTATGACAATCTTTCTTTGTTTCAAATTTGTTCCATTTGTTTTGTATTTTTCATTTATTTATTAATAATGGAGCAGCCTACCTGGCACACACTGAACGAACCTTTATGACAATTTTCCTTTTTTCAAATTTGTTAATTTTTTTTTTTTTTTTTTTTTTTACTAAACATGGAGCAGCCTACTTGACATACACTGAATGGACCTTTTTGACATGTTCTTTTTTTAAAATGTTTTCATTTATTTCTGTTTATTCTACAAAAACAATTCAATGCTTTGCAACATCACAGCAGTTACCCCTTACATCCCAGCATCATTAGCATCTTTAAACAAAATAAATAATTTATTTGCATCGTCAGAAGCGTCCAAGAATTCGTGAGAAGCAGCGGGAACGCACCTTGTGGTTTTCTCGTTAATCAAACAAGCGCTCACCAATTGAGATAAATTGTTGGCGATCGTCGTGCTCGTTATTCAAAATGCTTGTAAATTGAGGCGCTCGTCACTCGAGGTTCCACTGTATATGCACATACAGGCTGCTTGTCCCCGACAAAATTAAATATAATAAATATTACTATAGAAGCTTCACTGACAAAATGCCTATATTTGGAGCCAACATGGTGCACAGATATTCCTAAATTTTACTGATATATTAAATGAAACCACAACAATGAAAACTAAAATGCCTTGTGACAAATCAGAACAATAGGATGTGAATTTATGATGTCACAATGATAGAAAAAAACTCGTGTGGTGCCTCGTATTGTCAGTGGGAAAACTAGGCTCGTCTCCCATCCACACACCAACACTCATCCATGCACCCCCAACACTCATCCACGCACCCCCAACACTCATCCACGCACCCCCAACACTCATCCACGCACCCCCAACACCCATCCACGCACCCCCAACACCCATCCACGCACCCCCAACACCCATCCACGCACCCCCAACACCCATCCACGCACCCCCAACACCCATCCACGCACCCCCAACACTCATCCACGCACCCCCCCAACACTCATCCACGCACCCCCAACACTCATCCACGCACCCCTAACGCTGCTTTACTGCCAGGCATCATTCACCTCGCCACCTTATCCCACATTTTTATTAGGATTACCTACAGCTTTTCCTCAGCAGTTTATCTCCAATTTTATTTAGACAAATCCAAAATGAATAACTGGCATATCTGGGTAAGTACAGAGGTGTCCAGAAAGCTTGTGGTCATTTGTATATTTTGCATCAGATTGAATTATTTTTATTTTAAGGAGGATCACTGCATTATTTGCTCACAGGTTTACCAGCATTATGAAAGTCTTTGGTTATCATGGTATGAAATACCTGGATTGTCTAGCTACATTTAGTCACTTGACTTACACTAAGGGGGTATGTTAATAATTTTTATATTGGTCTAAATATGTTTAAAGTAATTTGAAAATGTGAATGTGCAAACAGGTGCTGCTATGCTGCATTTACCTCTTATAGAGGTCTACCTCCACCTATTTGGCTTGTGCCTGTTAAGCTTTTTGCAACATTTGTATTCTGGTTAAATCAAAACTTAATGGCTATCTGAGTTTGTGACAAAAGTTCTCAAGTTAACTGTTGTGGTGGTGTTTGTATGAAAATATATATAGAATTGCAAAAGTTTATTCTCTATGTTGCATTATATCATTCATGCATAGGATCCAAATCACTTGCCGCCTTCTGGAAGAAGTGTCGGTGAAATATCACGGAAAATGTACGTGCACTTATATGTATGTATAGATGAAGCCTTTTGATTTTCAGCACCAGAAGATTAATGCACTTTGATATTGCTTTTCAAGCATGTAACATTCTGTGTACTGGGTACTTAGTAAAGGAGGAAGAATTGTTCATGCCATATTTTCAGTACTTATTTGTAGCGAATATTAGAAAAGTGACTTTTATATCCTTCGACACATCATCTTTATATTGTAGTGATACATAGCTATGTTATATGTGTGTAATGTAATTATTCTTCATATAATTCAGGGTGGCTAAAAAGTTAAGTTCTTCAAATTTTCACGGACGTCTCACATCACCTGTCATCACTTTAATTCTGCACATTTATTTGTTTTCCTTCTATTCTTTAGGTCTTTTTGTTATAGATATAAGTTTCACTACGTTAATTTTGCGACATAAATGATGTTGGGAAAGAAATTTCAGCACTAATGCATTTCTCATGATGTGATGACTCTTATTGTCAACTTACTAGGATGATAGTGTAGTGTTTTATTTGTTGCTCATTTAGGTTGCAGGAAGTTAGATGATGATTGCATTTTGTTATAGTATGACATACTGTACTATAACTCAAAGGTTATGCTCAATTCGTTCTTTTTCTTTTTTTCTTGAAATAGCTGATATTATCGGTATTCTAGTCATGTGATGTAATTCATAACGTTACATTGACCTGTATTATGTTAATTTGATTATGTTAAGTGACTTATATTATGTTGAGGTTTGTTTACATGTTACATGTTTTCAATACCTTAAGTATACTTGATTTTGCTTGATAATTACTCAGAGGAATGCAATTTTAGGGACATATTCTTTACTATATAAACTACCATACTTTTATTAATATGATTGGTCTTTAAGGATCAATTACTGTATGAGCTCGCTTATCTGAAGCCCATTGATCCGAATATTTGGGTTATCCAAAAAAAATCACAGCCGGGTATTTTTCTGGCAAAACTTGTCATATCCTGATTGAAATTTGGATAACCAGAGGTTTGGCTGGATAGTGCAGACTGGTATAGGTTCTAAAATAAGTCTGGATAACTTTCTGCCAAACTTAACCATATCTGGATAGAAATCCGGAACACCTGAGATTTTGCCGGATACTGCAGATCGGCATCGGATATCATATTAAACTCATACAGCAGTGGCTTGATGTGCAGGGTTTGGGAGATGTTGG
Source organism: Procambarus clarkii (assembly GCF_040958095.1). Taxonomy (NCBI): domain Eukaryota; kingdom Metazoa; phylum Arthropoda; class Malacostraca; order Decapoda; family Cambaridae; genus Procambarus; species Procambarus clarkii. The sequence continues at coordinate 37,864,742 of NC_091151.1, read as the reverse complement.
GGGGTGGGTGCTTTCAGGGTAGGGAGAGTCAGGAAGAACTGTCTGGGGCATGTTGAAGGGTCAATACTGTAATCTGTATTGTATAGAATAACCAAGAATTATGTTATAATTCTTTATAGTAAAAACTATATATATATATTCTAATTATAACAATTTCTTAAAAACTATGTGATAGAACTATGTGAAAAAAGTGATAGAACCAGTGAAGAGCAGGGGTGTCATAGACACAGAGAACACTGTATAAACATCAGAGGTCCACGATTGTTCAACATCCTCCCAGCGAGCATAAGAAATATTGTTGGAACAACTGTGGACATCTTCAAGAGAAAACTATCATTTTCTCCAAGGAGTGCCGGACTGGGACTCCCGGGCTGTGGTGGATATGTGGGCTTGCGGGCCGCTCCAAGCAACAGCCTGGTGGACCAAACTCTCACAAGTCAAGCCTGGCCACAGGCCAGGGTTGGGGAGTAGAAGAACTCGCAGAACCCCATCAAGTTAAACAGGCCATGTGCTCTCAACCCTCACATTGTACCACAGTGCCATTCCATTAATGAAATATTTTCTTTTAACTTCTTTGTTTTCATAGTAACTTTGATAATTGTTTGCCAAGACTGTATGGTAGCAGCAGCAATCATCCTGGAGGTGTTGAGAGGAAGAAGGTTGTGCTAACACCACCACCACAGACAACCAAATACTGTTTACTCATGTCTTCTGTTGATATGTTAATTAATTTTTCATCCAGCTGTGTTAATCCAGAAGTTGGAAGCTTGCATTAGTACCCGAGGCGAACCAAAGAACTGTTCATAAGTGAGGCCAATGAACACAGGAGGCAAGTAAAACTTGATTCTTACTTGGTAAAAGCAGCAAGCCTAGGCCGTTCAACCACTGAAGCCTCACACACAAGCCTAGGCCGTTCAACCACTGAAGCCTCACACACAAGCCTAGGCCTTTCAACCACTGAAGCCTCACACACAAGCCAAGGACCTTCAACCACTGAAGCCTCACACACAAGCCAAGGACCTTCAACCACTGAAGCCTCACACACAAGCCTAGGCCTTTCAACCACTGAAGCCTCACACACAAGCCTAGATCTTTCAACCACTGAAGCCTCACACACAAGCCTAGGCCTTTTAACCACTGAAGCCTCACACACAAGCCTAGGCCTTTCAACCACTGAAGCCTCACACACAAGCCTAGGCCTTTCAACCACTGAAGCCTCACACACAAGCCTAGGACCTTCAACCACTGAAGTTTCACACACAAGCCTAGGCCTTTCAACCACTGAAGCCTCACACACAAGACAAGGACCTTCAACCACTGAAGCCTCACACACAAGACAAGGACCTTCAACCACTGAAGCCTCACACACAAGACAAGGACCTTCAACCACTGAAGCCTCACACACAAGACAAGGACCTTCAACCACTGAAGCCTCACACACAAGACAAGGACCTTCAACCACTGAAGCCTCACACACAAGACAAGGATCTTCAACCACTGAAGCCTCACACACAAGCCTAGGCCTTTCAACCACTGAAGCCTCACACACAAGACAAGGACCTTCAACCACTGAAGCCTCACACACAAGCCTAGGCCTTTCAACCACTGAAGCCTCACACACAAGACAAGGACCTTCAACCACTGAAGCCTCACACACAAGACAAGGATCTTCAACCACTGAAGCCTCACACACAAGCCAAGGACCTTCAACCACTGAAGCCTCACACACAAGACAAGGACCTTCAACCACTGAAGCCTCACACACAAGCCTAGGCCTTTCAACCACTGAAGCCTCACACACAAGACAAGGACCTTCAACCACTGAAGCCTCACACACAAGCCTAGGCCTTTCAACCACTGAAGCCTCACACACAAGACAAGGACCTTCAACCACTGAAGCCTCACACACAAGACAAGGATCTTCAACCACTGAAGCCTCACACACAAGCCAAGGACCTTCAACCACTGAAGCCTCACACACAAGCCTAGGCCTTTCAACCACTGAAGCCTCACACACAAGCCAAGGACCTTCAACCACTGAAGCCTCACACACAAGCCAAGGACCTTCAACCACTGAAGCCTCACACACAAGACAAGGACCTTCAACCACTGAAGCCTCACACACAAGCCAAGGACCTTCAACCACTGAAGCCTCACACACAAGCCTAGGCCTTTCAACCACTGAAGCCTCACACACAAGACAAGGACCTTCAACCACTGAAGCCTCACACACAAGCCAAGGACCTTCAACCACTGAAGCCTCACACAAAACGACATGCCACTAAGTGGCTCCCAGAACTGAAGGACAAGATCTACGAGGAGAGGTTAGAGGCATTAAATATGTAAAAACTAGAAGATGGAAGAAAAAGGTGATATGATCACTACGTTCAAAATAGTAACAGGAATCGATAAAATTGATAGGGAAGAGTTCCTGAGACCAGGAACTTCAAGAACAAGAGGTCATAGATTTAAACTAACGATACAAAGCTGCCGGAGAAATATACAGTACGAAAATTCACTTTTGTAAACAGAGTGGTAGACGGAACAAGTTAAGTGAGAGGGTAGTGGAGGCCAAAACTGTCAGTAATTTCAAAGCATTATATGACAGAGTGCTGGGGAGACGGGACACCACGAGCGTAGCTCTCATCCTGTAACTACACTTAGGTAATTACACAAGCCAAAGATCTTCAACCACTGAAGCTTCAGCAGCTGGCTGTCAAAACGAACCTTGTCAACCTAATGACATGTTCAGTTATTTTAGTGTTGTGTTAGGTTATGTAAATTTTCAAGAATTCTTGATTTAAAGATACTGTACAGTACTGTATGCAGCATCAGTCAAGACAATCTACAACAAGGTAAGCTGAAATTTGTTTTAAATTACAGTACTGTATATTTTTTAATTATAGTGTGTGTGGAAATTCAAATTGTTGATTGTGGTACAAAAAATTTGCGAATATTTTAACTTTTGAACTTTCCCGGTAAGAATTCTGCTTTTCCGGATGTCTGGCTCATTGTGCATGAGGGGGGTCCTTCCCATATAGTTCGGATAAGCGAGCTTAGTCAGTAATGTATAAGCTTTCCTTTCTTACCTTCTTTAACCCTCTTAACACTTCCCTACTACCCTTCTTTTCTTTCCACCCTTTCTCTACTTGTACATCTATTCTTCTTATCATTTGAAAGAATTATCAGTGTTATTAATAAATACATGCACTATTGTGTACTAGCAGCGCATTACTCTCCACACTGAAAGTTTGTCAGTTGTGGAGCCAATAGTTCTTACTATTATGTGAGATGAGTGTATTTTGGTCTGGCCATTCCTGCTAGTAGAAGGGGGTATCATAATAGCAAATGTATTAAAGTTTGGAATTACCACATTTTATTTTGAAGGATTTACATCTCCCTGTTTTTAAATTAAATTTATTAAAAATACAATGGCTAGATGTATTTGAAGTTAAAAAATGCAGTATTGGATATGACTTGTATTCTTACACATGCAAGTGTGGGAAATGGTGGTTGTGATAAGCAATTTTTGTATATCTGGCAGCTGTTTATAGAGTAGCTGGCAGATTAAAGAAATACAGTTAACTCCCAGTTTCTTGCTGGGATACACGGGAAGAGACATGTAAGACTGTGCTGGTAGTTTTTTTATGAAATATTCCAAGGTCAAAAGTTTAATTACAAAACTCATGTACTGTTCAGTACTGCATAATAAAAAAAAGTAATTGGTAGTATATTGTAAAATAAAATAAGCTCACATACTAAAAGGGTGTATTGTAATTATCACTTTGATAAGAACAAATGTTGATGCTCCATTACAAGACCTGCAAGTGCTTACCAAAGACTTGCTACTAGTCAGTAGTAGATGTTTGGCTCACTCTTCTTGGTATAGAAAATGTAAAGAAAGTGTATGTGGGGCTTATGTGCATGAGTGAGCAGTTTGTTTGAATGGTTAGATGGTGCATGCTTGACAGCAAGGAAGTACTGTATTGTACGGTACATCCAGCTGGTTACTTCCAACTGGGACATCAGTTTCTTATTTTGTCAAATTCAAAGTGAAAACCAGGCACAGAAAGAATTTGTTGAAATTCTGTCAATGGCATATTGCACCCAGGGTTCTTTTATGTAAAGTTATGAGAAAAAATTCTGCTGTTAGTACCAATGACTCGCATTGTCTTGCAAATTCAAATCCAGTTAACCAAACAAAATAATTTAATGGTCTAAATTATTAGGTCTTGTAGAATCAGATGATGTTTTGAGTGCACTGTGTAGACTTGAGAGTCAAATGTTCACTATTTATATGGTATTTGTCAGAATAACAAGAGATTCCGTTGTTAATCGGAAATTATTCTTGCTAACGTTTCGAAAGACTGAATTTTTTTTAAAAGTTCCTCGACAAAGTTTTATAAAGCTGCAAAGATTTTTTAATTAAAAAATTCAATGTCTTCAAATTGATACATTAAGAGAGATATTAACACTGACCAACACTAATGAATTAAACTGTATGAAGTCAAGAATGCTATTATAAGTTTTTTTTTTTTTTTTTTATGAAAGTGACGTTTTTGAGTCCTGTAGTTATTTTCCAGTATTAGTTGTCCTCCAGAGATTAAATTATTTTGAATTCACAGAAGCTAGCAAGTTGTTTATGCTACTTTAAAATTAAATACAGGTACTTGTAATAAATTTCATATTAGTGTTCATTTGAACTCGCCAAGTTCCAATTTAATGGTGTTTATCTACATTTTGTTTGAATGCATATAATTTAATTTAACTGTGTCAGCACTAACCCTTGATTGTAATAAGTTATGTCTAGTTAATTTTATATTTGTGTGTTGGATTTCTCGCTGCATCTCGGTGAACTTGTAATTTTAACATAAACCACATGCAGCTATTTCAGCATGATATAGATATGAAATTAATATATTAAGCTGTATACAAGACTTTGGCATTGTTAAATAATTCAGCTGGAATGTGTTTGATGTGAGGGACGTGTGCGCTAGTTTTGTGTGCTGAGAGGGAACGAATATTTGGTGGTATTTTGGACTGCTAATGCTTTAATATTAATTTTTTGGGGGCCAGTGGCTATTTATTTGGCTATACATTGAACTGTTGATATTGGAAAATTTGAAGATCTAAGTACAGTATTTAGGTTTCATTATTTAATGTGTGTTTTTTCTCAATGCTTTGTTCACATGACTGTAATTCACAGTTTTCTAGGGACCACAACATAATTTTTAGTGAATGCTTATGATATGGCCCCCCCCCCCCCAAAAAAAAAAATCAAATCATGAAAGGATGTCCAGATAATCAGTATTCAGTTGTGATTAAATATTTGACATTGTCAATCTTCATATCATTGAATAAAGATATTTATGGTTTCTGTGGCTTCATATTACAGACTAGAATCAGCTCAAGTATCGGTAACTGTGTACAGTACCAGAAAGCTCCTCTTTCAATATATATATATATATATATCACTTATAACATCTGCATTCATCACAGAGTGATGCAAGCTGAATTTCCTGATACATATGCTGATTTTTGGGTGTATCCACACCCCCCCCTAAAAAAAATGAAGTTTATTATTTATGCCAAAGAATGTCACCTCTATATTTGGCTGCCATGAAATGGTCCGTTTCTTTAGACAAAGCAATTGACCATTTCAGTTTAGACACAGTGTGTATAAAAAGTGTTTTCCCCAACATGTATATTGGCCACTGTACAGTATACACTTGTTTAATAGTTTGCATCAGGAAACTGTCAGTTAAATAAAACAGTAGCTGTACATATGCAAATATAGAAAATACTTAATAAAAGGTTGCCCCCAGTATTATTATATTTTCATGAGTATGTTCTGAGTAAGAGTTACAAAGACATTATATAACTGCTAATTCAGCAGCTGACAAGTTTTGAAATAATTATTAAAAGGAGACTCTTAATCAAAGGACTAACTAATAAGCATGTATAGTACAGTAAATTTTCTAAATCACAATGAAATATATTATTAGCCTATTACTAACGAAGCTAAAATATTCAGTGTTAAATATTCGGTGTATCTTTAGTTTTAAATATGCATTTCAGCAAGTTAAAGGGCTAACTACCTAGCAACTCGGTAGCACTTTTAAATGGGGCTGGTCATTCGACTTGATATACCATACAACAAATTTTGAAAAAAAGAACCCTTTTACATGTAAAAGTCAAACTTTTGGATTAGTTTTGGTCAGTAGTATATTTACTTCTGATTATAGTGATATGTGATGTATGTGCAGAGAGATTACAACAAGAGATCTAGATTGTTTAGATACTTAATGTTTTTTTCTACTTACAATTATAAGAGGGGAAGTCATTCATTCAGCACAATTTTCAGATATGGCTGTTTGAATGCAGTTTGCAATGAAAAATGAGAATTGGCTAATAATTATCCTTTGTACATGATACAATTCAAAATAAACTATGCTGTGATATAACTTTTATTTATCCAATTTGTTTTACAGAATTATTTTATGCAAGAGATCAATATGTACCCAATATTTATTATTTAGTATAGCATATCAATACTGTACTATACTAAGGCATACCAAGTCTGCAGGATGCCTACCAATGCTCTACTTTTTCTAAGCATTTACAGTAATTACTTTTAAAAGGTGCCACTGTGAGAGCAGGACATCAGGTTTCCATATGAAAAAGTAAGTATGAGCAGAGTAATGTATCTAGTGACAAATGTAAAGGAATGGTTGAGAAGAACAAATGGTGTTCTGTCTCCCGTAAAGTCGGACATTCACAAAACGTTCACTACTGTAAAGGGGGCAGAAGCCTGTGCATAAGTGAACCAGCGTGATTTCTCATATCTGGGTGATTAGAGGAAGGTAATTTATTCACTCCACTATTTGCATTTATCTTGATTATTAGGTAGAAATCTGAACACTAAATGAGAGCTGAAGTGTCTAGGATGGCCTGCTTGACTGCTGAGTTAACTACTGTAGTTCATTTTGGGGTATATCTAAATAACTGGGGAGCCAGTGAGACTCCAGTGTTCTGATGAAATCTAACCAATGTGGAATCTGTACATGGGATTAGAGTGGTTATAAAATGCAAGCAACACCCATAAGAGCACTTGTGAGATTACTAGAGTACAGTACTACAAAAGTTCATTGGAACAAGAACATTTTTGTTGTTGAATTAAAATATCAGTATAGTTACACAGTACTGTAAAACAACAACTGAAGTACTGTCCAAGGAAAATTAATTAAAAGCTAATTTCAGCCATAGTCTTACATCAATCTGTAGAAATAATGTAGGCTGCAAATTGTCTAGACCACCACATTTTCCCTCTATTCAAATCCCTAAACATGCACTCATTCCACATTCTTTTGTGCTACAGAATTTATTCTTGTAGAGTCATTTTCTTCAATATTAATCCTATTTTGAAACTTTTTTTCCTAGATGTAAAAGAACCCATGAACAAACATTACAACAAATAAATATTTCCTTTCTATCCCAAGAGTCAGTGTAAATCTATGCAAACATTGGTTTACAGTTCCTTATTCATGGTTCAGATATTACATTGCATGTTAATATTATGTTTAAACAAATTTATAATTTTTCTTTTATCATTAGAAAGGAGAAAATGTTTTGTGTATGATACATTAAAGTATATAACTGTGTAACTTGTTTATCAAGGCTGTAACTTATTTAGCCAAATTAATTTTGAGGTTCAGTTCCCGAGCCCATTATGCACCTCTAATCTATTCCACTACCGCCCACGGGATTGGTAAGGGATGCACAATAAATTAACTAAAGATTCATTAATTCTGTGTATGAGGAACTCTAAAGACATCTAGAATAAGATTAATTTTGTTCAAGAAGGTTTTCAATCTCAGGACAGTAAGCTCAGATATCTTGAGCAAGATGCCTGATTTATTAAGGAATTATTGTTAACTAGTCACACTAATGTTAAGCCATATAAACCTTACTGAAATCAGATTATTAAGTGTATTGTTACAATGAGTGTTTAGTTCATTTATTATGCATGGTTCCCCTACCACTCATCCTGTGGGTGATTGAGGAAAAGGTTACAGAGGCACATAATGAACTGAGGAATTGTACTCCAAAATTCGTTTAGTTAAACAAGAATCTTGATAATTTTGCTACAGTTTAATGTATACAGTATATCAATGATTGGTTCAAGAACTGGACCACAATTGTAGTCACCAAAATAGCACAAAGAAGGATTTATGGGTAGACTGAATCGTCCATGACCATCTAAAAAATATTTTTATACACTTCTTCACATACACAATAGGAAAGACAAGTACTGGAAGGACTTGCTTGTAAATATAAAGGTGCTGGGCTGGATATGGGAGTACTTGGCAGACAGGAAAGAAAGGTCATAGTTAGAGACGATATGTCAGCCTGGAGAGGAGTGGAAAGTGGTGTTCCACAGGGCTTTGTCTTACAACTAATGCTGTTTTTAAATTAAGAAAATGACCTATGAAAATAAAATAAATGAAAATTTAAATTAAGAAATTACTTAATCAAACTAGAAATTCTCTACAAATCAAAGGATCCATAATGTGGAATGACCTTCCCAATCACGTCAAAGACTGTACCTCTCTCAACCAGTTTAAGATAAAAACTAAAAACTACCTAATAAACTCCATGTAACCTACCTTACCCCTAAATGTCAACCCATGTCTTACTATTGTAATCAATGCTGTTTGTTGATCAACTTGTATAATTGCTATTCTCTGCCTTGTTCCCCCCTCTTTTTATTTTTTATTTTTTCAACAATTTATACTTTAAGCTCAATTACTATTAAGTTTGTCTGTTTTTTCCCCCCACGCCTTGCCCGAAACGCTATGCGTACTAGTGGCTTTAGGTATTGTATGTACTATCTCTATCTTTAAATCGAACATTATGTATGTAACTCAATGTATGTACCTTTACCTGAATAAAAAATCTAATCTAACCTTGCAGAGAGAGGAAGCTCGTACATATCGACGCTTGCAGATGATGCAAAGTTAATGAGAAGAGTACAATACAATACAATACAATTTTATTTAGGTAAGGTACATACATACAATAAATTTTTACAAGGATTGGTTGCCTTATAGGTAGAGCTAGTACATACAATGCCTAAAGCCACTATTACGCAAAGCGTTTCGGGCATGATAAACTTAAATGACAAGCTTAATACTAATTGAGCATAATGAGTAGAATGAAAACAAGAAATGAAAACATAGATGAAAAAGCAGCACAAATACAATTATGTCGACAAACAGCGCTCTTTAAAGAAAAAACAGACATTGGTTGACAATAGAAGGGTAAGGTAGGTTACAGGGAATTTATTAGGTATAGCTTCGCTTTTAACTTAAACTGGTTGAGAGAGGTACAGTCTTTAACATGGTTGGGAAGGTCATTCCACATTCTGGGCCCCTTGATTTGTAGAGCATTTCTAGTTTGATTAAGTCGTACTCTAGGAATATCAAAACTGTATTTATTTCTGGTGTGGTGCTCATGGGTTCTGTTACAACCTTCTATGAAGCTTTTGAGATCAGGATTGGCATTATAGTTTAGCGTTTTATATATGTATAATACACATGAGAGAATGTGCAGTGACTTAATGTCTAACATATTCAGAGATTTGAGTAGGGGTACCGAGTGATGTCTGGGGCCAGAATTGGATATTGTCCTAATAGCAGCTTTGTGTTGAGTAATTAGAGGACGTAAGTGATTTTGGGTAGTAGAGCCCCAAGCACAAATACCATAGTTGAGATATGGATAGATAAGGGAGTAATAGAGAGTCACCAGGGCAGGGCGTGGTACATAATATCTGATCTTAGAAAGAATGCCCACAGTTTTTGAAACTTTTTTTGATATGTTTAGAATGTGTCCCTGGAAATTCAGCTTGTGGTCAATGAGAATGCCAAGGAATTTGCCATCTAATTTGTTACAAATTTGGGTATTGTTTATTTTGAGATTTATTTGATTAGAGGATTTATTGCCAAACTAAAAAGTAAGAACTAAAGAGGACTGTAGTGACAAGAATTATGTCTAATTATCCAGACAAGAACACCTTAACGAACTTCAGGAGTGGACAGATGGAATCAAGTCTAAATAGTACAAAGTAATGACAATGGGTAAGGGATACTGGAGACCTGTATTTATACCATATGGGGATAAAAAACTAAGAGAAAAAGACCTGGGAGTAGATGTAATCCCAGCAGCAACATCAGCATCATATGAAAAATTGGCAAACAGAAACTTCATTTAAGAATCTAAATAAGGAGGCTTTCAAGTTCATACACACGCCTATTTGAGTATGCAGCACCAGCATGGAACCCACACCTTGTAAAGCATATACTTTTATTTTTTATTTATACCTGTATATACAAAAGTTCTTACATTCTTCTTCAGCCACTAACACATATATTGTTTCTGGCAGGTCCTTAATCCTAATTTTCGCAGGAATACGACCCGTCAAATCGTTTAACAAGCAGGTACCCATTCACTGCTGGGCGGACAGAGGCTACAGTTAAGGATTGGCGCCCTGTCAATCTTCCCGGCCAGGATACGAACTCAGGGTCTCAGGCCAGAGCGCTCGCGAAGCGCCAGGCGAGTGTTTTACCACTGCGCCACGGGGATTAAACAGGGGGACCATAAACATAAAATTTAAACAACTAAAATTTAGACTTCCCAAGAGTGTAACACTTGAATGCTGTGTTTACTATTTTTACTGTTTTAATCTGCAATATAAAATGTGATACTTGTGTGATCTGTGATTTTGTACTCGCTTGACTTGTGTGCGCCTTGAGTTCATCAATAACTTTGTTAGCTCAATGAAATTTGGGATTCAGTCCTTGAGCCCAATGATGTATAAGTTTGTGTTTAGTTCATTTATTATGCACCCCATACCCATCTTGTGGGCGGTAGTGGAAAGGGTTACAGAGGCACATAATGGGTTCAGGGACTGAGCCCCACAATTCATTTAGCTAAGCAAGTTACAATCTTGATGAGCTAGTTACAAAATTCAGTATAAGTCGTCACATCAACATTGGGTTCGAGATCGACCACAAGTACAGTTTCTAAATTAGCTCTCCACCTATGTCAGTTGCTTAATGTCACAATTGATATGTTTGTCCTGCACACCGCCCCCCATCCAGTGGGCAGCGGTGGATAGGTTACAATCACACCTAGTTACTACCTACAGTTAGCAAACTGGGGATATTTGGCTAAAATTTCTGGTAGCAGATCATTTTGAATGAAATATTTACACATCGTTGGAACATTGGTTAAAGAATTGTCTCTAAATTCACGTATCTTTTCGCACTCCATCACATAAACAAAAATATATGAACTAAACTAAACTTTATTGGCTTAACATAATAAATAATTACGTCGGCAATTATGTAACCACTAACATATTTAATGTTTTGTATATTATATTAATATAATAATAATAATATGATTAATTTATCAGATTATTTGAGTTTGTCCAAAATGACTAGGTCTACCGAAAACACATTAGTTACTCCTCAATAAAATTTGTTTATACTGTAGTTTTTTGTCATATAACGTTTTCTGTAGCGATCACCTTCCCACTAAGAAACTAGTTCCAAAACAATTGTGTAAGTTATTAACAAATAACTTGTGAGACTAGTTATACGCTGAGTATAACGAACGAGAAGATATTCCTTTCTAATTATAGGTTACAGTATTCCAGCCAGTTAACACGTTCCGTGGACTCGTTCTCAAAAGCTGCCCTCCGACTAACGGCAAATTTTTACTTTAACGGTTCATGTAAGTTTTAACCTGAAATATATAAATATATTTCTATATAAAATATTGAAAAATGTATAAATAAATACAAAACTATTACAAGAAACGTATTTAATTATGTAAACTTAAAACTTTTCCATAATATTAGTATTGCACGACTTAGGTAGGCAGCGTAGCGTGGTTGGGGCTGCGGGGAGGGCTGAAGACTCATACTTACCTGGCACAGGAGACACCGTGATCACGAAGGCGGTTTTCCCAGGGCGAGGCTCGCCATTGCACTCCGGCGGCGCTGACCCTTGCGATTAACCCAAATGTGGTTAACTCGGGTGCGAAATATTTGTTAGCAGGGGACTGCGTTCGCGCTATCCCCTTATAAACTAATTAATATGTAGAATGTTCCAAGAAGTACTGTATTCACTTGGTTGTGTTTGCGGGGGTTGAGCTCTGCTCTTTCGGCCCGCCTCTCAACTGTTTCTAACTACCAATTTCCCACAAGCACACCCCCAGGAAGCAGCCCGTAACAGCTGTCTAACTCACAAGTACCTATTTACTGCTAGGTAACGAAGGGCATCGGGGTGAAAGAAACTCTGCTCATATGTTTCCGCCGGGAATCAGACCACAGGATTAAGTATCCCCTGTGCTGTCCACTCGGCCACAGCCCCCTCCACCAGTGTGGTGCTAACCTGACTACCATCTAGCAATGACAATCCAGATCAGAATCTTAGACAGCATTCGGCACCATTTCTAACTATAATAACAATATTTATTTATGCAACAGCACTTATATACAGTATATGGACAGTGCCTAAAGCCACTAATACATAGTAGTTATAGACACTTCAGGCATGACAAAGATTATGGAAACAATATGTAAGCTCATTGAGGTAATTCTTAAACCTAAATGGGAATATAGCATTTATGAGTCGATGGAGAGAATTAGAATATTATTAATAATTATTGCCTGAGACTTGGAAACTCAAAACTCATACTCAGGAGCAACCCATACTCCCAGGAGCAACGCAACTGGTAACTACAGGATGCCTTAATCCGCTTGACCATCACGACCGGACATAGCGAAGTGATAGCCGAAGCTATTTGAACCACTTCCCCGCCGGCACTCGGATGGTAATCTTGGGCATAGCATTTTATCAAATCTCCTCATTCTTTGGGGCACACGTGAGGAACACAAATGTGAACAAGCCTGAATGGTCCCCAGGACTATATGCGACTGAAAACTCACACCCCAGAAGTGACTCGAACCCATACTCCCAGGAGCAACACAACTGGTAACTACAGGACGCCTTAATCCAATTGACCATCACGACCGGACATAAGGAAGTGATAGCCGAAGCTATTTGAACCACTTCCCCGCCGGCACTCGGATGGTAATCTTGGGCATAGCATTTTATCAAATCTCCTCATTCTTTGGGGCACACGTGAGGACTACGTGAGGTCTAAATGCGAACTAGGCCTGAATGGTCCCCAGGACTATATGCGACTGAAAACTCACACCCCAGACTGAGTTTTCAGTCGTCTCTTCAGAGGTTGCATGGCGTTTCACCTTCCTTCTAATGATGTCTTCAACGAAACCATTGGAGAAGCCTGTTGACTAGGCTTCTGAGTCATCCTGAGCTGTGGCTGAGAGCATGGTCGACATAAGCGTTAACGACACTCTTCTTGTACCTGTCTGGGCAGTCACTGTTGGCATTGAGGCACATTCCTATGTTTGTTTCCTTAGTGTAGACTGCAGTGTGGAAACCTCCGCTCCTTTTCATGACTGTTACATCTAGAAAGGGCAGCTTCCCATCCTTCTCCATTTCGTAAGTGAAACGCAACACAGAATTGCCCGAAACGCTTTGCGTAATAGTGGCTTTAGGCATTGTATGTACTAGCTCTATCTATAAAGCCAACAAACTTTGTAAAATCTCTTTATGTATGTACCTTTACCTAAATAAAAATTATTATTATTATTATTATTATAATTCCGCTCAAATGCCTCCTTCAGCTCCTGCAGATGTCTGACATCAGGTACCTGTGTAAAAATGTCGTCAACATACCTGCAGTATATGGCCGGTTTCAACGGCCATATACATTGCAGTATATGGCCTAGTCAACAACGGCTTCTCCAATGGTTTCGTTGAAGACATCATAAGAAGGAAGGTGAAACGACATGCAACCTCTGAAGAGACAACTAACACAACACCTGTACCCCCTATTAGACTATTTTACAGGAACTTCTTTTCCACAGCTCATAAAACGGAGGAAAGGGTCCTGAAAGATATTGTTAATAGAAACGTTATCCCTACAGACAAAAATCAGAAGATACAATTGACGATCTACTATAAAACCAAGAAAACGGCCAACCTACTCATGAGAAACTCTCCAGACACAAAGCAGAACGCTTTAAAAGAGACCAATGTCGTCTATGCCTTCAAATGCCCACTTGGGGACTGTAAGCCTCAAAGAATTCAGTATATAGGCAAGACAACAACATCTCTTTCCAGGTGATTAACGATGCATAAGCAACAGGGCTCTATTAAGGAACATATAATCTCTTCCCACAACCAGACCATCACCAGAGAAGTCTTAACAAAAAACACGGAAATCATCGATAGATACAGCGATAGCAGGCGGCTTGATATCTGCGAGGCACTACACATTATGAAGTCGACACCAGCAATCAACAGCCAATTAATGCACAACTATATTCTACCTACTTCAAGACTCCGCACCAATATAGAAGCATCAAGAAATATGGGCCAATAGGCCCTTTGCAGTTACTTCCATTCTTCCCTTTAACTTACAAAATATTATACCCATTGTTTCGTGTTCTGTCTTGTGTTGAAAGTTTGTTTTCACCTCATCCAAAACTGTTGTAACATATCACCTCACCCAAATGCAGGTATAAAAACGAAGCTGTTTAAACTCTGTTTACTTATAGTTGTGTGTGTGTGTATATTAAAGTCTTTGAAAATGTAATAAGTTTTACGAAACGCGTTCAAGTGTCGCGTCAGACTAGAAATAAAAATGAATTTTGGAGAATTGATTTTTCAGTTACCATCAACAGTGAAAATTAATATAAGAAACATTGAGAAAATTCGTGTTAGAATTATTAATCTTACTTTTTCGGTCATATTTAATAATATATATATATATATATATATATATATATATATATATATATATATATATATATATATATATATATATAATATATATATATATATATATATATATATATATATATATATATATATATATATATATATATATATGTCGTACCTAATAGCCAGAACGCACTTCTCAGCCTACTATGCAAGGCCCAATTTGCCTAATAAGCCAAGTTTTCATGAATTAATTGTTTTTCGACTACCTAACCTACCTAACCTAACCTAACCTAACTTTTTCGGCTACCTAACCTAACCTAACCTATAAAGATAGGTTAGGTTAGGTTAGGTAGGGTTGGTTAGGTTCGGTCATATATCTACGTTAATTTTAACTCCAATAATAAAAAATTGACCTCATTCATAATAAAATGGGTAGCTTTATCATTTAATAAGAAAAAAATTAGAGAAAATATATTAATTCAGGAAAACTTGGCTTATTAGGCAAATCGGGCCTTGCATAGTAGGCTGAGAAGTGCGTTCTGGCTACTAGGTACGACATATATATATATATATACATATATATATATATATATACATATATATATATATATATATATATATATATATATATATATATATATTATTATTATTATAATTTTAAAGAACAAACAAGTGTATTTTATTTAAGTTGTGATTCTGGAGATAGTGATAATGATAGTTGTGGTGATGGTGGAGGTAGTGATGATTGTGATGATAATGGTTATGATGGTAGTTGGAATGGTGGCAATGATGAATATGATGGTAGTGGTGGAAGTAAAAAAAGATGGTGGTTGGCAAGGTGATGTTGGTTAGAGTTCTCCAATACTCTGGATACACTCAGACATTAAATAGTCATGACCACATTTCTATTAAAAATGAATATAAATACTTATGTTATTTTTTTTTTTTAGCTGGCAGTGAATTCAAAGTAAAAATCAATACTGATAAATGAGAAAGAACATTCAAATGACGAGGTCTGATATATACCTGAGAGACACACGATATGATAATCTTGTGTAGTCAGCACTACAGCGTCGCCAAGGGTGAGGGCGTGTGTGTTGACCCGCCCGTGACCTCCTGAGGTTACTCAGTGAGGTCACCTCACCTGTACACACGCACCAGGAGATGGTTGGGGGCGTGTTTAGTCCATGTTAGATATGCCTGGTGGGGACTGTTAGATATACCTGGTGGGGACTGTTAGATATACCTGGTGGGGACTGTTAGATATACCTGGTGGGGACTGTTAGATATACCTGGTGGGGACTGTTAGATATACCTGGTGAGGACTGTTAGATATACCTGGTGGGGACTGTTAGATATACCTGGTGGGGACTGTTAGATATGCCTGGAGGGGGACTGTTAGATATACCTGGTGGGGACTGTTAGATATACCTGGTGGGGACTGTTAGATATACCTGGTGGGGACTGTTAGATATACCTGGTGGGGACTGTTAGATATACCTGGTGGGGACTGTTAGATATACCTGGTGAGGACTGTTAGATATACCTGGTGGGGACTGTTAGATATACCTGGTGGGGACTGTTAGATATACCTGGTGGGGACTGTTAGATATACCTGGTGGGGACTGTTAGATATACCTGGTGGGGACTGTTAGATATACCTGGTGGGGACTGTTAGATATACCTGGTGGGGACTGTTAGATATACCTGGTGGGGACTGTCAGATATGCCGCCTGTGTGGGCTGGTGTCGCTCAGTATGTACTATTTTTGTCCGCAGAATCGAGTTATTAGCTCTTGGACCCTGTGACCCCTCCAGACCCGTGTCTGGGCTGATTGATACAAATTAAGCCACCCAAAAGGTGGCACGGGCATGAATAGCCCGTAAGTGGAGGCTCTTTAGCGCCATTACCAGTAACTGATACTGGAGATCTGTAAATGGATGGATGTTTTTCTTTTTTTTGGGGTGGTGGGGGGGACGGTCTCGGACGGCTACCTATACCAACTATCGAGCTGGTGAGTTAGTGTAGGCCTCTAGGTCTTCCGTTTTTTCTTAGTGTGAGTCTTGCTGCGAGTTGACATGGCTGTGTTGTCACTGGAGTTGGGTGATGTGGCCTCCGTGAGGAGATCTTGTACGGAGTAGGGCGAGTGTCGCGGCGATGGAGCTCTTACTGAGATTTCCTCGCATGACAAGTCCGTGGCGTAGTCCGTTGTTAGTGGTCTTGGTCTCACAGCCTGAGGCTGAGGTTGGCTTTGGAGTCGATGAGTTGTGGTAAAAGCCGGTTCGGTCACGTCGGTGGTGTTGTTGGTGATCCGAGAGAGCACGTCTGCGAGCACCTCTGTTGAGACGGTGATGGTGGTAGCTTTTGAGGCTGGACTGGTGGATGCTACTGTTTATGCAGCCTAGGTCTTTGGCGGAGCTGAAGTCTGAGTTGAGATCAACCTAGTGGTGGACTTTGTGGAAGTCCCCTGTGTTGTAGGGGAGGTAGTGAGACTTGCGTTAGGGGCTGGGGCCAAGACCATTGGCTTGGTACAGCACATTCAGTTCCCTGACGAATCGGTGGTTGTCTGGTCCGGCAAACCTCTCCGCTAGTCGTATAAGACCAGGGATAATGTCGGCATGTGGTGCCGTCATGTTCTGGACGGGGTGCTGACACTTGTTGGTGGGGTGGGAGAGCTCGTAGCGCTTGAAACACTGTTGGAGCTCGTGATTTCGTTCCTTTTTCATTTGGTGGGGCGGTATCTTGATGTCGAAGCAGTAGAAGCCTTGTGTGGCAGTATGAGTAACCATAGCTGCTGAGGTGAAAATGATCTTCCTCGTTGCTTTATCGTCAGTGCAGAACACAATGGCGAACACGCCCGTGTTCGGGTTTTCGGACTCAATATTCGTACTGATCTCACTTTCTGTGCGGTCAGTTATCCATGAGCTGGTCTTGCTGACAAACACTGATATTTCGGCTAGGAACTGACGTGGGTTGTGGAGATAGAGGTGGTGCTCCTTGCGAAGTGAGAAATTGTAGCCCAGGAGTTTTTCTGGGTCCTTTGCAGTTGTGAGAGAGAGAGAGCACGATATCCTCACCTTGCTGACTAATGTCACTGGGTGTGATGCCGGCCCCATCCTTGAGGATTTTCAGAATGTAACTTTTTCCAAAAGCCTGACAGTTGAGGGGGGAGGGGAGAGGGGGGGGGATAGACCTAACTTTTACACGTTTTGGCCGCATTGTGTTCTCTGTGGGTCTCTATGGGTCGCAGTGGCAATGGATGTTTTGTGGGAAGGTTTCAGACTCTCTGCTGTGGGATGTGTGATGAGTGCATGTGTGTCTGGGCTGACACGACCAGTTTCCAAGAAGAGAGGCGAAGTACCAAGACCAAGGTGACAGTAGGGCGTGACAAGAGGCCACTCAGGTGTCTCAACATGTGGCACCTGCCACTTGTTGTAGGCCCCTGGTGGTAGGCCCCCACCTACTACTACCAGTACTGGTTTAATGAATGCTAACTGCATGATTTACCTTGCGAGGTCCTTTAAGATGTTCGCTATTAGCACTACTCACTCTCGCCATCAATTTCAACAACATTAATGCTAAGTGAAATATTTAGAACTCGCGGTCGTTGAGTTTGCAAGTGCAAATTACTGAGCCTCGCGAGTGTGACGACACACTGTGAGAGGAGTGGTCAACACACAGTGTGAGGGGGAGTGGTCAACACACAGTGTGAGGGGAGTGGTCAACACACAGTGTGAGGGGAGTGGTCAACACCAACCTTGCGGTTACCGTGCGTTGATTTCGTTGATCAACGTCCGCGCGGTCCATTCTCTGACTTGGCCTCCTTGTCGCTGGACTGGTCAACCAGGCTGTTGGACGCGGCTGCTCGCAGTCTGAAGTATGAATCACAGCCTGGTTGATCAGGTATCCTTTGGAGGTGCTTATCCAGTTCTCTCTTGAACACTGTGAGGGATCGGTCAGTTATGCCCCTTATGTAACCCAACAGTAAAATGGGTACCTGGTTGTTAAACGATTTGGCGGGTCGTATTCAGGGGAACATGGGATTAAGGACCTGCCCGAAACGCTATGCGTGCTAGTGGCTGTACAAGAATGTAAGAACTCTTGTATATATAAATAAAATAAAAATGAATAAATAAATATGCAGTAGAAGCGTGTTGAACAGTCTCGGGCCTCTGATGAACTCAATTCCCCTTGTCGTAGATATATATGTCGTAGAGATATATGTAGATATGACATATGTCAGGAACTCTCAGAGTTCCTGTTGCACCTCTGGTTTTCAACGGGGGTATTCTGCACATCCTGCCATGCCTTCTGGCCTCATGTGGTGTTATTTCTGTTTACAGGTTTGGGACCAGCCTCTCTAAAAAGTTCCACGTGTAAATTATTATGTATCTATCTTCCCCCCCCCCCCCCGCTCAAGTGAATTCAGATTTAGGCATTTTAGTCGTTCCCAATAGTTTAGATGTTTTACTGAGTGGATTCTAGCAGTAAAGGATCACTGCACGCTCACCAGGTCAGCAATTCCTCCAGCTTTGAAAGAGTATGGCTTCTCTTGTTTGAAAGGTTCTTGTTATCTATAATCTGTAATATTTTTTCCTGCAGTTCTGAGCTCTACTTTCTTGTGTTCTTTAAAGGTAAGGTCTTCCGACATGAGTACACCCAAATCCTTTACATTGCTTTTACGTTCTTTGGTATGATTTGACCGCGTTTTGTACGTGGTTTCCGTTTTTATACTTGATTTTTTTTCCGTAGCCCAAGAGCTGGAACTTATCTTCATTAAACACCATATTATTTTCTGTAGCCCATTGAAAGACCTGATTTACATCTGATTGGAGGTTTGCCGTGTCCTCTATATTGTCTACTCATAAAAGTCCTAGTGTCATCTGCAAAGGATGATGCAGTACTATGGTTTGTGTCCTTGTCTATTTTCCATATGAGAATGAGAAAAAGTACTGGAGCAAGCACAGTCCCCTGGGTTACTGTGCTCTTAGCTCTTCACGGTTGATGGACCGGATTTCACTTTGTTGACTATTACACATTGGATTCTGTTAGTCATGAAATTGCAGATCCATCTGCCTATTTTTCCAGTAATTCCTTTTGAATGCATTGTATGTGCAATAACACCATGGTCACATTTGTCGAAGGCTTTTGCAAAATCTGTGTAAATTACATCAGCGTTTTATTTGTCTTCCATGGCATCTAATGTCATCAAGTCATAGTGGTCCAGCAACTGTGACAGGCAAGAGCGCCCTGTTCTGAAACCATGTTGTCCGGGGTTATGGAGATGCTGTGATTCCATGTATTTTGTGACCTTACTTCTTAGCACTCTTTCAAAGATTATCATGATGTGTGATGTTAGTGCTATCGGTCTGTAATTTTTTGCCCCCCTGCCTTATTTACTCCTTTATGGAGTGGTGCTAGTTCTGCTGTATTTAATGTCTGGGATAACGCCAGTATCTAGGCTCTGTCTCCAAAGAATGTTAAGGGCCTGCACATCTAGTGTGGTGCGCGATCATAGCGGTGAGCGCATGCGCACAGGCCATGGGTCAGTGCATGCGCACTGGCCATGAACCCGGTGAGTGCATGCGCACTGCCCATAAACCCGGTGAGTGCATGCGCACTGCCCATAAACCCGGTGAGCGCATGCGCACTGGCCATGAACCCGGTCGCCATCTACCACAGCCTGGGGTGAGAGAGACGGCCAGGACCGGCGACAGACATGGCAGGAGTGAGGTGTGATGAGGTGGGTGCCACCCGTGGCAGATGGTGGCAGCTGGGTGCCACCCGTGGCAGATGGTGGCAGCTGGGTGCCACCCGTGGCAGGTGGTGGCAGCTGGGTGCCACCCGTGGCAGGTGGTGGCAGCTGGGTGCCACCCGTGGCAGGTGGTGGCAGGTTACTGGCACCCGGGGCAGGCGGCAGCAGGTGGTGATGCCCCACCTGCTGCTCCTCCTGCTCCTGCTCAACTCTGCTGCAGCAGACAAGGTCGTAGAGAGTCTTCGAGACGGCTTCGGCTACTACTACAAGATCGCTGGCTACGCCCTCAACGACCCGGCTGACTACCAGGTCGTCCAAGTTAACAGTGGCTGTGAGTACTTGTTGGTGGTGGGTCACTGTGAGTACTTGTTGGTGGTGGTGGGTCACTGTGAGTACTTGTTGTTGGTGGTGGGTCACTGTGAGTACTTGTTGTTGGTGGTGGGTCACTGTGAGTACTTGTTGTTGGTGGTGGGTCACTGTGAGTACTTGTTGTTGGTGGTGGGTCACTGTGAGTACTTGTTGGTGGTGGTGGGTCACTGTGAGTACTTGTTGGTGGTGGTGGGGGGTCACTGTGAGTACTTGTTGGTGGTGGTGGTGGGTCACTGTGAGTACTTGTTGGTGGTGGTGGTGGGTCACTGTGAGTACTTGTTGGTGGTGGTGGTGGGTCACTGTGAGTACTTGTTGGTGGTGGTGGTGGGTCACTGTGAGTACTTGTTGGTGGTGGTGGTGGGTCACTGTGAGTACTTGTTGGTGGTGGTGGTGGGTCACTGTGAGTACTTGTTGGTGGTGGTGGTGGGTCACTGTGAGTACTTGTTGGTGGTGGTGGTGGGTCACTGTGAGTACTTGTTGGTGGTGGTGGTGGGTCACTGTGAGTACTTGTTGGTGGTGGTGGTGGGTCACTGTGAGTACTTGTTGGTGGTGGTGGTGGGTCACTGTGAGTACTTGTTGGTGGTGGTGGTGGGTCACTGTGAGTACTTGTTGGTGGTGGTGGTGGGTCACTGTGAGTACTTGTTGGTGGTGGTGGGTCACTGTGAGTACTTGTTGGTGGTGGTGGGTCACTGTGAGTACTTGTTGGTGGTGGTGGGTCACTGTGAGTACTTGTTGGTGGTGGTGGGTCACTGTGAGTACTTGTTGGTGGTGGTGGGTCACTGTGAGTACTTGTTGGTGGTGGTGGGTCACTGTGAGTACTTGTTGGTGGTGGTGGGTCACTGTGAGTACTTGTTGGTGGTGGTGGGTCACTGTGAGTACTTGTTGGTGGTGGTGGGTCACTGTGAGTACTTGTTGGTGGTGGTGGGTCACTGTGAGTACTTGTTGGTGGTGGTGGGTCACTGTGAGTACTTGTTGGTGGTGGTGGGTCACTGTGAGTACTTGTTGGTGGTGGTGGGTCACTGTGAGTACTTGTTGGTGGTGGTGGTGGGTCACTGTGAGTACTTGTTGGTGGTGGTGGTGGGTCACTGTGAGTACTTGTTGGTGGTGGTGGTGGGTCACTGTGAGTACTTGTTGGTGGTGGTGGTGGGTCACTGTGAGTACTTGTTGGTGGTGGTGGTGGGTCACTGTGAGTACTTGTTGGTGGTGGTGGTGGGTCACTGTGAGTACTTGTTGTTGGTGGTGGGTCACTGTGAGTACTTGTTGTTGGTGGTGGGTCACTGTGAGTACTTGTTGTTGGTGGTGGGTCACTGTGAGTACTTGTTGGTGGTGGTGGGTCACTGTGAGTACTTGTTGTTGGTGGTGGGTCACTGTGAGTACTTGTTGTTGGTGGTGGGTCACTGTGAGTACTTGTTGTTGGTGGTGGGTCACTGTGAGTACTTGTTGGTGGTGGTGGGTCACTGTGAGTACTTGTTGGTGGTGGTGGGTCACTGTGAGTACTTGTTGGTGGTGGTGGGTCACTGTGAGTACTTGTTGGTGGTGGTGGGTCACTGTGAGTACTTGTTGGTGGTGGTGGGTCACTGTGAGTACTTGTTGGTGGTGGTGGGTCACTGTGAGTACTTGTTGGTGGTGGTGGTGGGTCACTGTGAGTACTTGTTGGCGGTGGTGGTGGGTCACTGTGAGTACTTGTTGGCGGTGGTGGTGGGTCACTGTGAGTACTTGTTGGCGGTGGTGGTGGGTCACTGTGAGTACTTGTTGGTGGTGGTGGTGGGTCACTGTGAGTACTTGTTGGTGGTGGTGGTGGGTCACTGTGAGTACTTGTTGGTGGTGGTGGTGGGTCACTGTGAGTACTTGTTGGTGGTGGTGGTGGGTCACTGTGAGTACTTGTTGGTGGTGGTGGTGGGTCACTGTGAGTACTTGTTGGTGGTGGTGGTGGGTCACTGTGAGTACTTGTTGGTGGTGGTGGTGGGTCACTGTGAGTACTTGTTGGTGGTGGTGGTGGGTCACTGTGAGTACTTGTTGGTGGTGGTGGTGGGTCACTGTGAGTACTTGTTGGTGGTGGTGGTGGGTCACTGTGAGTACTTGTTGGTGGTGGTGGTGGGTCACTGTGAGTACTTGTTGGTGGTGGTGGTGGGTCACTGTGAGTACTTGTTGGTGGTGGTGGTGGGTCACTGTGAGTACTTGTTGGTGGTGGTGGTGGGTCACTGTGAGTACTTGGTGGTGGTGGTGGTGGGTCACTGTGAGTACTTGTTGGTGGTGGTGGGTCACTGTGAGTACTTGTTGTTGGTGGTGGGTCACTGTGAGTACTTGTTGTTGGTGGTGGGTCACTGTGAGTACTTGTTGGTGGTGGTGGGTCACTATGAGTACTTGTTGGTGGTGGTGGGTCACTGTGAGTACTTGTTGGTGGTGGTGGGTCACTGTGAGTACTTGTTGGTGGTGGTGGGTCACTGTGAGTACTTGTTGGTGGTGGGTCACTGTGAGTACTTGTTGGTGGTGGTGGGTCACTGTGAGTACTTGTTGGTGGTGGTGGGTCCCTGTGAGTACTTGTTGGTGGTGGTGGGTCACAGTGAGTACTTGTTGGTGGGTCACTGTGAGTACTTGTTGGTGGTGGGTCACTGTGAGTACTTGTTGGTGGTGGTGGGTCACTGTGAGTACTTGTTGGTGGTGGGTCACTGTGAGTACTTGTTGGTGGTGGTGGGTCACTGTGAGTACTTGTTGGTGGTGGGTCACTGTGAGTACTTGTTGGTGGTGGTGGGTCACTGTGAGTACTTGTTGGTGGTGGGTCACTGTGAGTACTTGTTGGTGGTGGTGGGTCACTGTGAGTACTTGTTGGTGGTGGGTCACTGTGAGTACTTGTTGGTGGTGGGTCACTGTGAGTACTTGTTGGTGGTGGTGGGTCACTGTGAGTACTTGTTGGTGGTGGGTCACTGTGAGTACTTGTTGGTGGTGGTGGGTCGCTGTGAGTACTTGTTGGTGGTGGGTCACTGTGAGTACTTGTTGGTGGTGGTGGGTCACTGAGTACCTGTTGGTGGTGGGTCACTGTGAGTACTTGTTGGTGGTGGGTCACTGTGAGTACTTGTTGGTGGTGGGTCACTGTGAGTACTTGTTGGTGGTGGTGGGTCACTGAGTACCTGTTGGTGGTGGGTCACTGTGAGTACTTGTTGGTGGTGGGTCACTGTGAGTACTTGTTGGTGGTGGGTCACTGTGAGTACTTGTTGGTGGTGGGTCACTGTGAGTACTTGTTGGTGGTGGGTCACTGTGAGTACTTGTTGGTGGTGGGTCACTGTGAGTACTTGTTGGTGGTGGGTCACTGTGAGTACTTGTTGGTGGTGGTGGGTCACTGAGTACCTGTTGGTGGTGGTGGGTCACTGTGAGTACTTGTTGGTGGTGGGTCACTGTGAGTACTTCTTGGTGGTGGGTCACTGTGAGTACTTCTTGGTGGTGGTGGGTCACTGTGAGTACTTGTTGGTGGTGGGTCACTGTGAGTACTTCTTGGTGGTGGTGGGTCACGGTGAGTACTTGTTGGTGGTGAGTCACTGTGAGTACTTGTTGGTGGTGGTGGGTCACTGAGTACCTGTTGGTGGTGGTGGGTCACTGTGAGTACTTGTTGGTGGTGGTGGGTCATTGTGAGTCAGACTACCAGCTCTGAGTACTTGGTGATAGTATGTGAGAGTTTGACTACCAGTTAGTCCAAGTCAGCACCAGCTGTGAGCACTAGCTGATAGTCGGTGTTTATGACTGATCGAGTAAGAGTCCAACCGTCGCGGAGTGCCAGCGACCGTTGTGGAGTGCCGGCGACCGTCGTGGAGTGCCAGCGACCGTGGTGGAGTGCCGGCGACCGTCGTGGAGTGCCGGCGATCGTCGTGGAGTGCCAGCGACCGTGGTGGAGTGCCGGCGACCGTCGTGGAGTGCCAGCGACCGTCGTGGAGTGCCGGCGACCGTCGTGGAGTGCCAGCGACCGTCGTGGAGTGCCAGCGACCGTCGTGGAGTGCCAGCGACCGTCGTGGAGTGCCAGCGACCGTCGTGAAGTGCCAGCGACCGTCGTGGAGTGCCAGGGACCGTCGTGGAGTGCCGGCGACCGTCGTGGAGTGCCGGCGACCGTCGTGGAGTGCCGGCGACCGTCGTGGAGTGCCGACGACCGTCGTGGAGTGCCAGCGACCGTCGTGGAGTGCCAGCGACCGTCGTGGAGTGCCAGCGACCGTCGTGGAGTGCCAGCGACCGTCGTGGAGTGCCGACGACCGTCGTGGAGTGCCAGCGACCGTCGTGGAGTGCCAGCGACCGTCGTGGAGTGCCGGCGACCGTCGTGGAGTGCCAGCGACCGTCGTGGAGTGCCGGCGACCGTCGTGGAGTGCCAGCGACCGTCGTGGAGTGCCAGCGACCGTCGTGGAGTGCCAGCAACCGTCGTGGAGTGCCAGCAACCGTCGTGGAGTGCCAGCAACCGTCGTGGAGTGCCAGCAACCGTCGTGGAGTGCCAGCAACCGTCGTGGAGTGCCAGCAACCGTCGTGGAGTGCCAGCAACCGTCGTGGAGTGCCAGCAACCGTCGTGGAGTGCCAGCAACCGTCGTGGAGTGCCAGCAACCGTCGTGGAGTGCCAGCGACCGTCGTGGAGTGCCAGCGACCGTCGTGGGGTGCCGGCACTCCACGACGGCCGCTGGCAATTCTTGCACTTACATATTTCGCTTCTACTAGATCAGGGGTCTCCAAACTTTTCAATGTAAGGGCCACATTATATATTTCCCATATTTATGCGGGCCGGAGGAATAAAAAATTCTACAGGAAAAAAACAGCTTGTATGTGGTGTTAAAAAGCATAGCATATTATTATAAAGTGGTAAATATTATGGCAACAGCTTTCGTTGATAAACTTAATGGTTACCATTTTAACTATTTTAAACATGCAATATTTCTGGCTACAATAGTATTATTGCTATTTTGTATAACTAAGATAAAGGCATTGTCAAAGTACAGAGAAAAGAATATTGTACAGTGTTTGTGCTCCCTGAAACGGAAGCAGCGAAGCCCCACTCGCCCTCCATCCCCACAATATACAGTTATACACAACTGATTGCTTGTAATGCACAACACATACCTACCAGTATTAGTATCTGTGCGTCACACTATCGAGAGAGAGGAAAACTGACTCGGGTTGAGCGCCACCAGTCAGCAGCCCCAGCTTTGAATAATTCTGCGATGCCATTCGTACGATAATTATTTTTTCAAGGCCACCACACAGGGATTTGTTTGGAGGGCCGGATGAAATTATGTGGCGGGCCGGATGTGGCCCGCGGGCCATAGTTTGGAGACCCCTGTACTAGATAAACGAAATATTTACACTACGAGTATTCGCCACGTAGACTAAGCTCATAAGAGGCAGCTCTTCCATTACCCTGCAATATCCTGACCAAATGTGAACTGTGTCACGGGAATTTATCGCACTCCATCCATCACTATGTGATAGAGTACGAATAGATGAATGATTTTACAGTCAATAGTGTAACAATTATTCAAGAAATGTGTAGATATTGAATACAAAATAATCTACTGCCAGAATTTTAGCCAAGTATCTCAGTTTGCTAACTGTAGGTAGTTAATGCGGGTGACCTTTCCACCGCCGCCCACTGGAGGCGGCTCTAGTGTGAATAATGTTACGACCCGGGGTTCTTCAGTGGAAACCAGAGGTCAACATTGAACTAAATAAGCTACGTTAGAGTAGCAAAACGCAACTCGATGTGTCTTTGTTTGTATCTTCCCTGCCAGACGTAAGACTATTATCGTTTCTCAAAGAGCATTTAAAGACTGAGCTGGGGGTTGATTATTAAATAATAACATTGGCACCAACTATGTTTACTAATACTTTAATCATTTGTAAAGTAACAATATCTTGCATAGGGGAAGATTTTTAATGTGCTTAGCTGCACGATCAATTAGGCTCCTTCTGGCACCACCACATGCAGGAGGCCTGAGCTGCTCGCTGGGAGCGTTCTTCTCTGGTTGCTGGCTGTGGTGAAAGGAACCCCCTCCCCTTCCTCTTCGTTTCCTTATTTCTGTGTCTTGTTCAAGATAAGTATATACTGAGTACATTATTCAATCTCTGGCATACTCATGTTCTATGTGTAGAGTAGTATACTCTGTGTGTAGTAGGTGTTTTTAGAGTTTATATTACTAGTTATTCTAAAGGGGGTCCCATTGGAACCACGTGGTCCCCCTACCCTAAGCTGACTCTAACTTCAAGTTATTCAATAGTAGAGCTTTACCCTAGCTTGTGTTCAGTGTAAAACCTTGTATCCTGCTTATGTGGACCAAGGCTTTAACCGTAAGGTAGTGTGGTAAAGTTATTATTATTATTGTTATTGGTGTGAATGTATATGGGGGGCTGTTAAGGGATTAATAAATAAGTACATGAATTATAAGAGTATCGTTCTTCCTGTGTAGGAGACCTTGATCATTCCCTAGACTGACCTTGTTGTGTAGCCAAGTAGTCAGCACTACTTCTAGTTTCCATGGGGGCCGGGCCTTACTGATCTCCCCAAGTAGATACATCTTTATTCTGACTGACCTTACCCCTGAATAGCACTAGTTTCCCCATAGCAAGCCCACCATTTTATATAACAAATAATAAGGAAATAATTTTTTATGAGACTAGCTCATCGAAAATATAAATTACTTAGCTTAGAGACTATTATGGTCCAGTTCTTGAACCATTTGTTAATACATATATTAAATATACATACAGTAACTGGGTTATCGAAACTATAACTTGCTTTGGCATGCGAATTTTTGGGGTTCAGTTCCAGAGCCTCTAAATTTATATGCCTCTAAAATGCCTTTATATTTATATGCCTCTAAAATCCTTTATATGCCAGCCAGAGCCAGAGTTATTATGCCCCAAAAATTTTGAGGCATATATTGAATTCAATGTACTATTGTAATTCAACAGTTTTGAAATACAATGTATATACATTGTAGTTTAAAATTGTTGCAGTGCAAGCTACTGTTGTTGTTTAAGATTCGGCTACATGGAACAAAAAGTTCCAAGTAGCACATGCTACTATATATAATTATAAGGGTGAAGATGTATTGTGAAAACAAAAAAATATGTATCGTCTCTTTGACTTTTTACTATACTGTACCAATTTTACCTCATGTCAACATTTTGTTGCTAGACATTGAGTAATACATCAGTGAGGATATGTCTATACTTTAAGAAAAAATGTCTCTTTATTTTGCTTGTCTGTCTAAAGTTGGAGGCCAGGCTTGGAGCTAGCCCCACCCAAGTTTGAAGAAAGAAGGGGTCTAGGGTTTGGAACCGCAGTGCCATAGTGACAACCTGAACCACCACGATAATTTTTGGCACTGGCTGCCATAAATATTTTGAAAGCAAAACAAATCAAATAAATTATTTTTTCTTATGGTAATATGCAGCATTATTCACTTATGTCGGAAAAATTAACAGAAAATTTATGCTATTCACATTTCGGTCGTAACACCATAAAACACATAACTTCAATACTGCCCCCCCCCCACTCCTCCCACCGGCCTCCCTCCAACCACCTCCTACCGAAGGCCAACCACTACCTCCCCGCAGTCAAAGCAAACGGTTAACTATTTTACTTCGAACATTACATTAATTATAAAGACATACTGACTATATATATATATATATATATATATATATATATATATATATATATATATATATATATATATATATATATATATATATATATATATATATATTATATATACATATATATATATGTCGTACCTAGTAGCCAGAACGCACTTCTCGGCCTACTATGCAAGGCCTGATTTGCCTAATAAGCCAAATTTTCATGAATTAATATATTCTCTCTTATTTTTTTTCTTATGAAATGATAAAGCTACTCATTTCATTACGTATGAGGTTAATTTTTTTTTATTGGAGTTAAAATTACCGTAGATATATGACCGAACCTAACCAACTCTACCAAATCTAACCTAACCTATCTTTATATGTTAGGTTAGGTAGCCGAAAAAGTTAGGTTAGGTTAGGTAGGTTAGGTAGTCGAAAAACAATTCATGAAAACTTGGCTTATTAGGCAAATCAGGCCTTGCATAGTAGGCCGAGAAGTGCGTTCTGGCTACTAGGTACGACATATTATATATATATATATATATATATATATATATATATATATATATATATATATATATATATATATATATATATACGGCATAGGGAGGATGAATGAGAACGGGCAACGTCTGCTAGAACTCTGCTGCCTTCATGGTCTCTGTCACCAACACGTTCTTCGGCACAAAGCTTCAACACCGAGTATCTTGGAGACACCCCAGATCCAAGCACTGGCACCAGCTTGACCTGATTCTTACCAGGCGTGCAAGTCTACCCAGCGTCAAGATTACGCGTAGCTACCAGAGCAACCCGTCCTCTTAAAAATAACGTCACTTTTGGCTAGTATGCGCGCTATGGCCAAATTTGGACGTAATTTGAAATGAAATCGACTCACAAAAGTGACGTACTGTTCCGTTTTCTGTTTGAGTCGTCCGGCCCTCCTCGGACAGCTTAGAAGAGGAACTTTCAATTTACGTTTTTCATAACGTTTTGAAACTTTATGAGAATTTCCTGCCCACCTAACCTATCAGAGGACCCTTAACTTACTGTTGTTGAAAAAAAAAATCCCAAATTTATTTTCAATTTATTTTAATTTTCAAATTACGTCCATATTCGGCCATACGGGCAAACGGCCAAAAGCGACGTTCTTTTTAAGAGGACAGGTTGTGGTGAGTGCTGTCTGTGACACCGACCACTCCATGGTATGTAGCAGGGTCAAGATGCAACCAAAGAAGATTCATCACTCGAGAAAGGCGGGCAGACCTCGCATCGACACCACCAAGACCCGCAACCAGGACAAGGTGGAAGATTTTGCACGCGTGCTCGAGGAAGCTCTCCCTGGCCCAGCTGGGGTCACTACCTGTAAAAGATGGGAGCACTTCAGAGACGCTGTGTTCAACGCTGCCATTTCCACCTTTGGCAAGAAGACCAGCAGGTCGGCAGACTGGTTCGAGGCTCACTCGGAAGAGATGACACCTGTCATCGAAGAGAAGAGAAACGCCTTGGCAGCCTACAAAGCCTGCCCAAGTCAGCGCAACTTACAGATCCTTCGGGCCGTCCACTGCAAAGTGCAGCAGAGCGCCAGGCGATGTGCCAACAATTATTGGCTCCAGCTCTGCTCCCAGACACAGACTGCAGCGGATACAGGTAATGTAAGGGGAATGTATGACAGCATCAAGCAGGCCCTCGGCCGAATCCAGAGGATGACCGCTCCTCTGAAATCTGCCACTGGCGAGGTGATTCAGGACCAGACACTGCAGCTGAAGCGCTGGGTCGAGCACCACTCTGAGCTATACGCCAGGGACAATGTGGTCACCGAAGACGCCCTGAGCGCCATTGAGTGCCTGCCTGTGTTAATGGAGCTTGACAGCGAACCGACCCTGGAAGAACTCAGCGATGCCCTAGACTCCCTTGCTTCTGGTAAAGCTCCTGGCAAAGATGGCATTCCTGCTGAGACCTTGAAGTGCTGCAGAGGTAGCATGCTCATGGAGCTGCATGAAATTCTCTGCCTCTGCTGGGAAGAAGGAGAGGTGCAACAGGACATGAGGGATGCCAACATCGTCACGCTGTATAAGAATAAATGGAAAGCTCTTTAACCTCGCCAGGCTGAGAGTCAAGACGAAGGTTCGGCTGAGGTGTCTGCGCGACTTCCTTTTTGCCGACGACGCAGCAGTCACTGCCCACTCAGCCCAAGACCTCCAACGGCTCATGACCCGCTTCAGCGAGGCCTCTCAGGCTTTCGGACTCTCCATCAGCCTGAAGAAAACACAAGTCATATAGGACAAGGAGTGGACTTCCCACCTGACATCGGCATCTCCGATTCCAAACTGGAAGTCGTTTACGACTTCGTGTACCTGGGCTCCACAATCTCTGACTCCCTCTCTTTTGATACGGAGCTAAACAAACGCATCGGTAAGGCATCTACTACCATGTCCAGACTGACAAAGAGAGTGTGGGCCAACAAAAGGCTGAGTATACTAAGATTAAGGTTTACAGAGCCTGTGTCCTGAGCACTCTCCTTTATGGCAGTGAGTCTTGGACACTTTGCGCCCGTCAGGAAAGACAGCTGAATGCCTACCACATGCGCTGCCTTCGACACATCTTGGACATCACCTGGCAGGACAAGGTGACAAACAACAACGTCTTGGGGAGAGCAAGAATCACCAGCATGTACACAATGCTGAAACAGAGACGAATGCGCTGGCTCGGTCACGTTGTGCGAATAGGCGACGGCAGGATCCCCACGGATCTCCTGTACGGAGAGCTGATGCAGGGAAAGCGTCCAACAGGCAAGCCCCAGCTACGGTACAAAGACGTATGCAAGAGGGACCTGAAAGCCATGGATGTCGATCTTGCTATGTGGGAGACACTGGCTGCAGACCGTTCAGCCTGGGGGCAGTCTGTTCAAAGAGGTCTCTCCAAGTTCGAGGAGTCACTTGCCAAGGAATCGGAGGCAAAGAGACAGAGAAGGAAAGCCGGTAGCCAGGACGACAGACCAGAATCGGACTTCGTTTGAGCTCGGTGTGGGATGGACTGCCACTCTCGGATTGGTCTCATCAGTCACACCAGACGCTGCACCAGGATTGACAACCAGGGTGCAACTCCATAGTCTCCCGAGACTGAAGGATGCCTACTACATATATATATATATATATATATATATATATATATATATATATATATATATATATATATATATATATATATATATATAACTGAAAACTCACACCCCAGAAGTGACTCGAACCCATACTGCCAGGAGCAACGCAACTGGTATGTACAGGGACGCCTTAATCCGCTTGACCATCACGACCGGACAAAAGGAAGTGATAGCCGAAGCTATTTGAACCACTTCCCCGCCAGCACTCGGATGGTAATCTTGGGCATAGCATTTTATCAAATCACCTCATTCTTTGGGGCACACGTGAGGAACACAAATGCAAACAAGCCTGAATGTCCGGTCGTGATGGTCAAGCGGATTAAGGCGTCCCTGTACATACCAGTTGCGTTGCTCCTGGCAGTATGGGTTCGAGTCACTTCTGGGGTGTGAGTTTTCAGTTGTATATAGTCCTGGGGACCATTCAGGCTTATTTGCATATTATATATATATATATATATATATATATATATATATATATATATATATATATATATATATATATATATACGGCTCATAAAACGGAGGAAAGGGTCCTGAAAGACATTATTGATAGTAACGTTATCCCTACAGACAAAAATCAGAATATACAATTGACAATTTACTACAAAAACAAAAAAAAAACGGCCAGCCTACTCATAAAAAACTCCCCAGACACCAAACAGAACGCCCTGAAGGAAACCAACATCGTCTATGCCTTCACATGCCCACTTGGAGACTGTAAACCCCTAAGAACTCAGTATATAGGCATGACAACAACGTCTCTTTCTAAGCGATTTACTATGCACAAACAACAGGGCTCCATCAAGGAACATATGATCTCTTCTCATAACCAGACCATCACCAGATTTTTTAACAAACACATCGATAAATACAGCGATAGCAGGAGACTCGACATTAGCGAGACACTACACATCAAAAAGTGAACACCAGCAATCAACATCCAATTAATGAACAACTATATTCTACTCACTTCAAGACCCTGAATCAACACAGAAGCAGCAAGAGGAAGTATGGGCCAATAGGCCTTCTGCAGTTACTTCCATTCTTATGTTTTCATACCCAATATGAATTTCATACCCAATATGAATTTCATACCCATTGATTCGTGTTCTGGCACATGTTCTGTCATTTCACCCAAAACTTTTGTACCATATCACCTCACCCAAAACGAATATAAGTATGATGTATTTTACGTGTAAACTAAGTCTTTGAAAATGTAATAAGCATTACGAAACGTGTTCAGGCGTCAGACCAATAATAAAGAATGAATTTTGGAGAGTTAATTTTTTAATTACCCTCGACAGTGAAGAAAAACGTAAGAAATATTGAGAAAATTCGTGTTAGAATTATTAATCTTACCTTTTCGGTCATATTCAACACACACACATATATATATATATATATATATATATAAATATATATATATATATATATATATATATATATATATATATATATATATATATATATATATATATATATATATATATGTCGTACCTAGTAGCCAGAACGCACTTCTATGCCTACTATGCAAGGCCCGATTTGCCTAATAAGCCAAGTTTTTCTGAATTAATATATTTTCTCTAATTTTTTTCTCATGAAATGATAAAGCTACCCATTTCATTATGTATGACGTCAATTTTTTTTATTGGAGTTAAAATTAACGTAGATATATGACCGAACCTAACCAACCCTACCTAACCTAACCTAACCTATCTCTATAGGCTAGGTTCGGTTAGGTAGCCGAAAAAGTTAGGTTAGGTTAGGTTAGGTAGGTTAGGTAGTCGAAAAACAATTATTTCATGAAAACTTGGCTTATTAGGCAAATCGGGCCTTGCATAGTAGGCTGAGAAGTGCGTTCTGGCTACTAGGTACGACATATATATATATATATGTCGTACCTAGTAGCCAGAACGCACTTCTCAGCCTACTATGCAAGGCCCGATTTGCCTAATAAGCCAAGTTTTCCTGAATTAATATATTTTCTATAATTTTTTTCTTATGAAATTATAAAGCTACCCATTTCATTACGTATGAGGTCAATTTTGTTTTATTGGAGTTAAAATTAACGTAGATATATGACCGAACCTAACCAACCCTACCTAACCTAACCTAACCTACCTTTATAGGTTAGGTTAGGTAGCCGAAAAAGTTAGGTTAGGTTAGGTAGGTTAGGTAGTCGAAAAACAATTAATTCGTGAAAACTTGGCTTATTAGGTAAATCGGGCCTTGCATAGTAGGCTGAGAAGTGCGTTCTGGCTACTAGGTACGACATATTATATATATATATATATATATATATATATATATATATATATATATATATATATATATATATATGAATGAAAACTCACACCCCAGAAGTGACTCGAACCCATACTCCCAGAAGCAACGCAATTGGTAACTACAGGGCGCCTTAATCCGCTTGACCATCACGGCCGTCAAAAGGAAGTGATAGCCGAGGCTATTTGAGCCACTTCCCCGACGGCAACTCGGATGGTAATCTTGGGCATAGCATTTCACCAAATCACCTCATTCTTTGGGGCACACGTGAGGAACACAAATGCGAACAAGCCTGAATGGTCCCCAGGACTATATGCGAATGAAAACTCACACCCCAGAAGTGACTCGAACCCATACTCCCAGAAGCAACGCAACTGGTAACTACAGGGCGCCTTAATCCGCTTGACCATCACGGCCGTCAAAAGGAAGTGATAGCCGAGGCTATTTGAGCCACTTCCCCGACGGCAACTCGGATGGTAATCTTGGGCATAGCATTTCACCAAATCACCTCATTCTTTGGGGCACACGTGAGGAACACAAATGCGAACAAGCCTGAATGGTCCCCAGGACTATATGCGAATGAAAACTCACACCCCAGAAGTGACTCGAACCCATACTCCCAGAAGCAACGCAACTGGTAACTACAGGGCGCCTTAATCCGCTTGACCATCACGGCCGTCAAAAGGAAGTGATAGCCGAGGCTATTTGAGCCACTTCCCCGACGGCAACTCGGATGGTAATCTTGGGCATAGCATTTCACCAAATCACCTCATTCTTTGGGGCACACGTGAGGAACACAAATGCGAACAAGCCTGAATGGTCCCCAGGACTATATGCGAATGAAAACTCACACCCCAGAAGTGACTCGAACCCATACTCCCAGAAGCAACGCAACTGGTAACTACAGGGCGCCTTAATCCGCTTGACCATCACGGCCGTCAAAAGGAAGTGATAGCCGAGGCTATTTGAGCCACTTCCCCGACGGCAACTCGGATGGTAATCTTGGGCATAGCATTTCACCAAATCACCTCATTCTTTGGGGCACACGTGAGGAACACAAATGCGAACAAGCCTGAATGGTCCCCAGGACTATATGCGAATGAAAACTCACACCCCAGAAGTGACTCGAACCCATACTCCCAGAAGCAACGCAACTGGTAACTACAGGGCGCCTTAATCCGCTTGACCATCACGGCCGTCAAAAGGAAGTGATAGCCGAGGCTATTTGAGCCACTTCCCCGACGGCAACTCGGATGGTAATCTTGGGCATAGCATTTCACCAAATCACCTCATTCTTTGGGGCACACGTGAGGAACACAAATGCGAACAAGCCTGAATGGTCCCCAGGACTATATGCGAATGAAAACTCACACCCCAGAAGTGACTCGAACCCATACTCCCAGAAGCAACGCAACTGGTAACTACAGGGCGCCTTAATCCGCTTGACCATCACGGCCGTCAAAAGGAAGTGATAGCCGAGGCTATTTGAGCCACTTCCCCGACGGCAACTCGGAT
The DNA here is from genome assembly GCF_040958095.1 of Procambarus clarkii. Taxonomy (NCBI): domain Eukaryota; kingdom Metazoa; phylum Arthropoda; class Malacostraca; order Decapoda; family Cambaridae; genus Procambarus; species Procambarus clarkii. The sequence continues at coordinate 37,829,170 of NC_091151.1, read as the reverse complement.
GGTAATCTTGGGCATAGCATTTCACCAAATCACCTCATTCTTTGGGGCACACGTGAGGAACACAAATGCGAACAAGCCTGAATGGTCCCCAGGACTATATGCGAATGAAAACTCACACCCCAGAAGTGACTCGAACCCATACTCCCAGAAGCAACGCAACTGGTAACTACAGGGCGCCTTAATCCGCTTGACCATCACGGCCGTCAAAAGGAAGTGATAGCCGAGGCTATTTGAGCCACTTCCCCGACGGCAACTCGGATGGTAATCTTGGGCATAGCATTTCACCAAATCACCTCATTCTTTGGGGCACACGTGAGGAACACAAATGCGAACAAGCCTGAATGGTCCCCAGGACTATATGCGAATGAAAACTCACACCCCAGAAGTGACTCGAACCCATACTCCCAGAAGCAACGCAACTGGTAACTACAGGGCGCCTTAATCCGCTTGACCATCACGGCCGTCAAAAGGAAGTGATAGCCGAGGCTATTTGAGCCACTTCCCCGACGGCAACTCGGATGGTAATCTTGGGCATAGCATTTCACCAAATCACCTCATTCTTTGGGGCACACGTGAGGAACACAAATGCGAACAAGCCTGAATGGTCCCCAGGACTATATGCGAATGAAAACTCACACCCCAGAAGTGACTCGAACCCATACTCCCAGAAGCAACGCAACTGGTAACTACAGGGCGCCTTAATCCGCTTGACCATCACGGCCGTCAAAAGGAAGTGATAGCCGAGGCTATTTGAGCCACTTCCCCGACGGCAACTCGGATGGTAATCTTGGGCATAGCATTTCACCAAATCACCTCATTCTTTG
>NC_091151.1:37683346-37825846 GCF_040958095.1 Procambarus clarkii | reverse complement strand
CTACCACCCCCTTTCTTTTGTGTGTATATATATATATATATATATATATATATATATATATATATATATATATATATATATATATATATATGTCGTACCTAGTAGCCAGAACTCACTTCTCAGCCTACTATTCAAGGCCCGATTTGCCTAATAAGCCAAGTTTTCCTGAATTAATATATTTACTATAATTTTTTTCTTATGAAATGATAAAGCAACCCTTTTCTCTATGTATGAGGTCAATTTTTTTTTATTGGAGTTAAAATTAACGTAGATATATGACCGAACCTAACCAACCCTACCTAACCTAACCTAACCTATATTTATAGGTAAGGTTAGGTTAGGTAGCCAAAAAAAGCTAGGTTAGGTTAGGTTAGGTTAGGTAGGTTAGGTAGACGAAAAAACATTAATTCATGAAAACTTGGCTTATTAGGCAAATCGGGCCTTGAATAGTAGGCTGAGAAGTGCGTTCTGGCTATTAGGTACGACATATATATATATATATATATATATATATATATATATATATATATATATATATATATATATATATATATATATATATATATATTTGTTTTAGTTAAACTTTGTTACAAAAAAAAAAGTTACATATATGGTACAAAGATGATTATCGTAAGTTGCCGAGTTCCCCCAGCTCCTCAGATGGCGGGCAGGAACCCTGAAAAGACATCGATGGCTTTCAACCCCAGGGGGGGGGGACTCCTAGGAGTGTGCTGACTTCAGGTTTAGTTATGTGGATATTTGGCAGAACATCCTCTATTCTCTCTACGATGCCCTGGTTGGAACATATTATTTCACACTTAGAAGAGTTCAGTGTGAGGCCTAAAACTGCACCTTGCTCTTGGATTTTTTTGATGTCCTCCAGGAGGGAGTCTTTGGAACAAACTACGGTACTATCATTTAAGAACCAGATGTTAAGCTCGCTGGACAGGACTTCTGTGACTTGTTTGATGACTAAGCAGAAAAGGAGAGGAGCAAGGGGGTCACCCTGTTGGACGCCTTCTTGCAAGTCAATTTTATATTCGCCAAAAAGTAGCGTTAGATCCACACTTTACCATGAATATACAAAAGGGTAGAGGAAAGGGAAATGACGATGAACCGCACGGAATACACCATCCCCCACACCAACTTGAAGTTGACTCCCTCGTTTTCTGGCAATAGTTAATTCTGAATGAATTGCCAACTAAAACAAAAAAATGTGTTTACATTCTAGCAATTCCCACCAATTTCCACGAGAAAGAAGCTGTTCATTAGTTTGGTTAAGCAATTTCTTGTTTTTTTTTAGCTCAATAATTTACTACATAATGTAGCAGTTCTCTACATAAGTTAACAGAGGTGATTACACTGGTAAGGATATATGTCTTGAGTACTAATATTGGGGAAGTGGGTAGTACAAGATACAGTGTGATGCACAAGGTAGGAAACTATGAAGATGAAATTAGGTACTTTTTGGTTTTACTTTTGAATAAGGCAAGGATTGTTTTTTTTTTAATTCATCAGGAAGTGAGTTCCAAAGACTGGGTCCTTTTATTTGCATTGAGTGTTTGCACAGATTTTGTCCGACTCTGGGGATATCTAAGATATATTTATATCTGGTGTGGTGATCATGGGTTCCATTATATCAATCAAGTTAAGTATGCAGATCAAGATAAGCATTTAGGAGCAAAGTTTTGTACTTGTAAATAGCACAAGAGAATGTGTGGAGTGAGTGTATTTTTAAGGGACTTAGATGAGCTGTGTGTTGTGTGAAGACTGAGTTTGTTATAGTTCTGATAACAGATTTTTTGCTGAGTGATGATAGGCTTGAGGTAATTTGCAGTGGTTGAACCCCATGCACAGATAGCATATGTAAGATAGGGATAGATTAGTGCGTAGTATAATGAGAGGAGAGCAGAGTGGAGAACATAATATCTGATTTTGAGAAAGTATACCGACCGTTTTTGAGACTTTTTGGCTGTGTTGTATGTGGGTGCGGAAGTTCAGTCTTCAGTATAGTTCAAACACTATAGTTCAGTATTTTGTAACAGAAAACGTTCCAGCAAATGTCAACAAGAAAGTGTAGTGAAGGTCAGTGTAGTTTTGTTCACCAGTTGTCATAACAACGGGGTCGGGTGGCAACCATTGCAACACAAGATTGCAATTATTGGGGACTGTTGACGTCACAGCTCACGCCTGACGCACGGGGTAGAGCGGGAAGATATTGGGGACTGTTGACGTCACAGCTCACGCCTGACGCACGGGGTAGAGCGGGAAGATATTGGGGACTGTTGACGTCACTGCTCACGCCTGACGCACGAGGTAGAGCGGGAAGATACATGCATGGCTGGGTGAGTACGTGCTTGTACACACAGAAGCATACATACGTGCATATATAACCAAGCACACATCACACATGTGATGCAAAAATTATAAGTTTTTGCTGATGATGCAAAAATTATGAGGAGGATTAAGATAAAGGAAGACAGTATAATGCTAAAAGATGACCTAGACAAGCTGAAGGAAGGGTCCAACAAATAGCTACTAAAGTTTAGTCCAAATAAATGTAAGGTAATGAAACTAGGTGGAGGAAATAGAAAGCCAGACACGGGATACCGAATGGGAGATGAAATTCTTCATGAAACTGACAGAGAGAAAGATCTAGGAGTTGATATCACGCCAAACCTGTCTCCTGAAGCCCACATCAAAAGAATAACATCGGCGGCGTGTGCTAGGCTGGCTAACACCAGAACTGCCTTTAGAAACCGGTATAAGGAATCTTTCAGAACCTTGTATACTGCGTATTGATTTTGATTGTTGCCGCCGGAGGCGGCTAGTTTATGCTTATCCTGGAGTATGCGGCCCCAGCATGGAGCCCGTACCTTGTTAAGCACAAAACGAAATTGGAAAAAGTTTAGAGGTATGCGACTAGGCTAGTTCCAGAACTAATAGGCACGAGTTACGAGGGAAAGCTGCGTGAAGTGCACCTCATGTCGCTGGAAGACAGAAGAGCTCGGGGAGACATGATCACCACCTGCAGAATTCTACTGGGAATTGACAGGGTAGACAAGGATGGATTATTTAACTCGGGTGGTACACGCACTAGGGGACACAGGTGAAAGCTGAGTACTCCAAATGAGTCACAGACCCATTAGAAAGAACTTTTTTAGTGCCAGAGTAGTTAGTAAATGGAATGCACTACGAAGTGATGTGGTGGAGGTAGACTCCATACACAGTTTCAAATGTAGATATGATAGAGCTTGAGAAGCTCAGGAATCTGTACACCAGTAGATTGACGGTTGAGAGACGAGACCAAAAAGCATACAACTCGGTGAGTACAACTAGGTGAGTACACACACACACACACGTATTTTCAAAGCGTTTTTCGACAAAGAGTATTGGGAAGAATGGACACCATGAGCATAGCAATCATCCTGTAACTACACTTAGGTAATTACACACACGCACATAGCGTTAGGGAGTCGCAGTCCAAAAACCTTGTCGAGGCAGAAACAAATGGGCAGAGTTTCTTTCACGTGATGCCGCTGTTCAGCTACCTGTAAATAGGTACCTGGGAGTTAAAAAGCTGCTATGGGCTGCATCCTAGGGATGTGTATGAAATAGATATATGGTATGTTGTTGTTTTAGATTCAACTACTCAGAACAAAAAGTTCAAAGTAGCACGGGCTATGGTGAGCCCGTAATTGGAGTTTCTTTGGAGCCATTATCCTTATCAATAGCTGATTTTAGAGATCTGGGGATGGATGGGGGTTTTCATGGTGGATTTCAGCCTCGGAGGGCTGGCTGTACCAGTTATGGAGCTGGTGGGTTAGTGTAGACCTCTAGGTCTTCCGTTTTTTCTTGAGACTTTGGCTGAGCCGTGCTGTCGTTGGCGCTTGGTGAGGGGAGGACTATGAGGGGGTCTTGTACCGAGTAGGTGTTGTATTGTGGTGCGGCGGTGGAGCTCCTACTAAGATTTCCTCGTCTGAGGAGTCCGTAACATCTGTAGTTGGTGGTTTTGTCTTTCATCTCGCAGCCTGAGGTAGGCTTAGGTGTCGTGGATTGGTGGTAGAAGCTCTTACAGGAGCGTTGGTGGTGCTGTTAGTATTTGTAGACAGCACGTCTGCTAGCGCGTCTGCTGAGATGGTGATGGTAGGAGTGTTGGGAGCTGGAGAGGGAAATACCTCTGTTCCACCAGGGTCTTGGGTGGTCCTGGAGTCTGTGTTGAAATCGACCTCGTGGTCGTCCTGGTGGCAGTCTCCTGAGTGGTAGTGGAGGCAGTGAGACTTGCGCCAGGGGCTTGTGATGGGGTCCAGGCCATTGGCTAGGTATAATGCTGTTCACTGACAAAACGGTGGTTGTCTGGTCCGGCAAGCCTCTCTGCTAGTCTAATAAGACCAGGGATAATGCCTGCACGTGATGCAGGGGGCTGTGAAGAAGCCTGTGGGGCCTTGGGTCCCCATTGTGTAGGTTGGGTCGCCTGGTGGGAGGAGCCATTATTTAGTAAGACTGCATGGAAAGTCTTCTTGTCGGTTGGTGGGAGCTGAGGTGGTGGGTTGAGCGCCTGGGGCTTTGATCGCGGAGGTAGAAGTGTTGTTTCTCTTGGCTTCAACCTGGGCCTTGATGCTTTCCTGTCTGTGGGGGCAGCGGTAGGAAATTACGGGATGATTGCCATCGCAGAGCAAGCAGCGATGGGCTGTTGCCTTGCATATGGAGTAGCGGTGTGTTCAGTGCGCACAGGCTGCACTTCTGGACGGGGTGCTGACACTTGTTGGTAGGGTGGGAGAGCTTGTAGCACTTGAAACACTGCTGGATCTCATGGTATCGTTCCTTTTTAAGTTGGTGGGGTTGTATTTGTAAGCCGAAGCAGTAGAAACCTTGTGTGGCAGCCGGGTGGCTGCAGATATGGTGGTGAAAGTAATCTTTATTGATGATTTGTCGGTGCTGCAGAACTCTAGGTTGAATACACCAAGGTTCGGATTTTCGTCCTCGATATTGTCCATGATCTTATGTTGCGGTCGGTCAGCGATCTACTGGCTGGTCCTGCTGGTAAAGACAGTTCTTCCGGCCAGGAACTGAGGGGGAAAGTGAGGTCGCCCCAATGATGCCATACTTCGCTCCTTGCGAAGTATGGCATCATTGGTCAAGAGTTTTTCTAGTTCTTCCTCACATGAAAAGAAGAGCACGATATCATCACCTTCCTGACTAATGTCAGTGGTTGTATTGCCGGCCACGTCCTTCAGGACCTTCAGAATATTGCTTTCCAGAAAGCATGACCATCAAGGGGGGGGGGGGGCTCTAACCTTTAGACGTTTGGGTCGCATTGTGTCCACACCCTCAACGGGTCGCAGTGTGAATGATATATAGTAGTAGAAATATAAATATATAGTAGACTATTATGGATACCTGGTGGTGACCAGGATAATCTCCCCCCCCCCTCTATTCCCCCATCATCAACCCGAGTTGTGAGTGATGTGAGAGCTGTGAGAGGGCTGTCCGGAGGCTTGTGTGAGAGCTGTGAGAGGGCTGTCCGGAGGCTTGTGTGAGAGCTGTGAGAGGGCTGTCCGGAGGCTTGTGTGAGAGCTGTGAGAGGGCTGTCCGGAGGCTTGTGTGAGAGCTGTGAGAGGGCTGTCCGGAGGCTTGTGTGAGAGCTGTGAGAGGGCTGTCCGGAGGCTTGTGTGAGAGCTGTGAGAGGGCTGTCCGGAGGCTTGTGTGAGAGCTGTGAGAGGGCTGTCCGGAGGCTTGTGTGAGAGCTGTGAGAGGGCTGTCCGGAGGCTTGTGTGAGAGCTGTGAGAGGGCTGTCCGGAGGCTTGTGTGACAACATGCTGGTGCTGTGTCAACAACATCAAGTGCTGGAAGGGTGAGTGTACCTCATCAGCATGCATGAGGCGGGAGAATGAAGGTGAAGTTGAGTGAGAACTGGTAGATGAGTACAGAAGAGGAGCAGATAGTGATCTCAGAGATAGAGAACCTGGACAAGTGAACCTTTAGTGCCGTGTGAGATGTATGCAGTAAATGTGTGCTTAACTGTGAGAGAATGGGAGGCGCTGCTTGGTGGGATAAAGGGGCAGCAAAACCAACTGATGATAAACTAAGAAATGAGTTTTATAAATACAAAGCAGACGAAAGAGAGAAGCAAGAAAACGAGAGTATGATGCGAATAAAAGATATGTGAAAGGATTAAACATAAAAAAAAGAGAAAACGGAGAAAAAATCAGAAAATGGGAAGCGCTTTTGGAAAGCATCAAGAAGGTGGAACAGAGAGGCTGATAAACGAGTAGAGGAGAATGTTAGAGACAGACATGTGAGTGTTAAATACTGAAGAGGAGATCAGAAGTGGGTAGAGAGAATACCGAGAAAACTCTGATTTCCAGTAACTTAGAGAGTATTATATTCTAAATATGGGCATTTTGTTAAATTGTTCCAAGAGCAACTAGCTTGACCATAACTGTTCTGGTGTTGGTGCTTGCCAGTGGCAGCGGTCAGGCCTCGGCCCAGGGTGTCACGGCACCCCTGTGCGTGCTTCCGTGTCAGTCTGTATGCGTGTCCGTGTACCTTAACTCTCCAGCCAAACACCATAACCGGGGCTGGTTATCTCCTGCAGGTGAGTGCCACCGCCGGTGTCAGGTGCTGCCAACGTGCCACTCGGTGTCAGTGCTGAGAACAGCAGGAGGCGCCACGGAGTGTCGCGTGTCTAAGAGACCTGCCGTGCTGACCAACGTTTGGGACCGCCCCAAGCTCTACCGGAACCCCACGGCCTTCCACTTCCTCTTCACGGGTATGTTGCTGCTGCTCCAACTGTTGCTATTGCTGCTGCTCCTGCTGTCGCTGCTGCTGCTGCTGCTTCTAAACCCTGGTCCAGAGGCAGTACAGGGTGACGCAGTAAACATTGGTTTATACAGTCCAGAGAAAGTACTATTTGTGCCTGCAGGATCATGGGCTCCTGGACCCCACCTTTCTATTGTCGGTTATATAATTACTGACTCCCAAACAATTTTACTCTGTCAATCATCTAAGTATTTTATAAGTATATATCATGTCTCCTATCTCTCCTTTTTCTCAAGTGATGGCAGGTAAAATTTGTTCAATCTTTCCCCACATCCCATCCCCTCGCAATTCCCAGACAAGACGCGTTTCAGTGATCTAAATGCCTCATAATTTAGGTTCCTGAACAATGTTCTGACTTTTGCCATTGTAGAGTATGCAGCTCATGGTATCCAATTTACATATACGTTCGGAATTAGGCTTGGACTTACACCCACTCCCAGGGCTTTTTCTCTACCCTTTACAAGGAGGAATGGTTTCCTTTATTGTGTAATGTTCTTTTGGACTCCTGGCATCTGACCCGTTTTCCACAACCTTACACTTGCTTGTTTATATATCTGATCCCCTCTAGGTGTTTAACTAGTCTTATTCTCCTTACGAGTATCTTGCTGCCTGCAGGGGATGCTTGTTAGTGATACTGGTCTGTAGTCCAGTGTCTACTCTGTCTCCTTTCTTATATATTGGTATGATAGTCACCATTGTCCAGCAGCTGGGTTAAAATCCTGTCTCAATTGTCTCATTAAAGTCCTGAGGCAGAGGTATTCTGAGGGCATGTGCAGCTTCTTTTAACATCCACGGTGAAATATTTTCTGGTCCATAGCTTTATTTTCATATAATAAGGCTAAATGTCCCAGTATTTCCTAAGCTGTTATTTCAATATCTATCAATCTCTCGTCTAGTGTTACCTCCTCTCCTAGCACTGGGAGCTGGTATGGATCAGTCGTGAAAACACCATGAAAACTTGCATGTTGCTCCTCACAAATTTCCTTATAATTTTCTGTATGTTCTCCTTCCCTCTTGCATAGTCTAGTCACTTGGTCATTATTCTTCAAGTATGACCATGTAGTAACTTCGGTTACTTCTTTGCTGTAGATGTAATGTTGCTTACACAAAACGTTTTCTTATAAGTTTATGTAATCATTCCTAACTGTATTGCATTTATACTGATTTTCTTATGCCCTCTGTATTTGTTCCACTCGACTGTTTTTCGATTTAGCTTATTGACATTGTCAATTGAACCATTGGCTGTTTTGGTCCCTCAAACTGTTTACCCTTAATGATGGTATAAATCTCTCTTCAGCCTCTTCGCATATCTGTTTTTGATCCATCTTTTCCTGAAATATCTTCTCCCTTAAGCTCTACCTCCCATTGCACAATTCCCCAGATACTCTCAGAGTCTCGTGAAATTTCCCTTTCTGTAATCTACTCTACTTTCCCCGACCCCTTGACTTATGTCTAATTGTTGTTGCTTCAGCCACATAGTCAAACACCAGGACACAATGATTGCTGGCTCCTTGGGGTATTTTGAGCCCTAAATGTTTGCTATCTTCCTCATTTTTGGTGAAGATCAGATCCATTAGAATAGGTGCATCTCCTCCTCTTTTCTCTTGAGTCATTTCTACATGCTGTGTTGCGAAATTCCTGTCTGGAACTTTCACTAATTTTGCTCCCCATGTTTCTGTCACACTATGGGTGTTTCTCGATTCCCATTCTATCTCTTCATGATTTAGATCCCTTATGATCAGTAGTTTAGCTCTCATTCTGTGTGCTGATGTGTCTGTCCTCTGTCCAATTGTAGTTCATTTATGTATACCTTGATTGTATCCTCATATTCCTGCCGTTGTTTATTGAGAGGTTGTATATTATCAACACCTTTTAACTTTTTTTCATCTGTTGTCAGAGTTCCAGTGATGTAGACTTTGTATGTATTTGTATTAACATCAAGTTCCTCAGACTTTCATCATCTTTCCACTTGGAGTGCAGCTCCCCCGCCTTGTTACTGTTGTCTGACTTGTCTTATTACTTGGTATCTCCCAGGAAATATTGCTTCTGGTACCATATCATTTATCTCGGTGTGTACTATTGCAATAATAGCAGTCTCTTCTTCTCTAGCCATTTATTATATTTCCTATGCTTTATTTGTGGCTCCAAACACATTGGTATACCATAGTTTAATGATTATCTTGGACACTTATACCTGAGTTTTTACAACACTCCTATTTATTAGATTCCATTTGTCGGTTTTTAACTGGTGGGTTTCAAATTTAAGTTGAGTTAGAACTGCTTGTGATGGCTGGTTGTAGGTTAGGTTGTAGAAAAGAGTGTTACTGTGGGACAAACGGGAGCCTCAGTGGCTGTGGAAGAAACGGGAGCCTCAGTGGCTGTGGGACAAACGGGAGCCTCAGTGGCTGTGGGACAAACGGGAGCCTCAGTGGCTGTGGGACAAACGGGAACCTCAGTGGTTGTGGGACAAACGGGAGCCTCAGTGGCTGTGGGACAAACGGGAGCCTCAGTGGCTGTGGGACAAACGGGAGCCTCAGTGGCTGTGGGACAAACGGGAGCCTCAGTGGCTGTGGGACAAACGGGAGCCTCAGTGGCTGTGGGACAAACGGGAGCCTCAGTGGCTGTGGGACAAACGGGAGCCTCAGTGGCTGTGGAGGAGTGAAGGTGTGAGAGGGGCTGAGAGGCAGAAGGGTCTGACGAGAAGAGGTGGGCTGAGGGCCAAGTGGGGCTGAAGGGTGATGGTAAGCAGTGTGAAAGTGAGGGGCAGGAGAAGGGGGCTGATGAGGAGAGGTCGGCTGTATTCTCGTGTGTGTGTGTTTGTGATGCGAGTATATGGATGCTTGTTTGTGTGTATTTTTGTGAATGTAATGCTTTAAAGTTATTGTTTGATTAATTAAATTTTTATTTAATCATTGCATTCAAAAGTATTGTATAATATTTCTGTGCTTGCAGCGTCACGAAACTGGAACGAGGTAGAGGACGACGGGTTTCATTACTATCTATCGGGCCATACGTGGGACTGGGGCCAAGGTCCGTGTTCTGGTAACTCTAGACTTGTCAACATTATAACCTTGGACCAGATGAGGATCATCATGCGGGAAACTTCCCGTGAGTACATAGTGATCGGTCCGTTTGTGTGTGTTGATCGTCCCAGTGACGGAATCACACAACAAAACTATCACATATTCTCTATCTACATATTCACATATCAAACTATCTTCTTGCTAACCAATCAGCACAAAATTTTGATTTATTAGTACGACAAAAAGAAAATGTATTGCAAATACGCAACAACCACATCCAAAAATATATGTACACCTAGAGTATATATTAATGAAACAATTTGTTCAGACTATTTCAATTCGTGTTAGATTTAATGATGTAATCAAGTATTTAAACTCGAAATGAAGGGCTCCGAATTTTAACCAAACATATTAACGTATTAAAAATTTAATAACTTAATTTTGTGATACTGAATCAACCTGTGATATATATCACAGCTGTGTAGGCTTCCCATGCAATTCCCATGTTGAATGCATAGGAATGCAAACAATATGCATTCCTATGCATTCAACAATATATATATATATATATATATATATATATATATATATATATATATATATATATATATATATATATTATATATATATGCAGAAAAACCACATGTGATAAATAGAGAATGCTTAAAGCGTTTTCGGCTAATTCGCTTTCATCAGAGCAAAGTAGAATGAAGAACTAGAGTATGTACGTTCTACTTCTTCATTCTACTTTGTTCTTCATTATACTTTACTCTGATGAAGGCGAATTAGCCGAAAACGCGTTAAGCATTCTCTATTTTTCACATATGGTTTTTCTGCATATTTGGATCAGTGTTTTTTGTCATCATTGTTGGCTGGCTGCCTACTTGCTACTTTCTACTTTCTACTTTCTGAGGTGCACCCTATCCTACGACAGCCCAAAGCTTGAAGAGTATAACCTATTACTGAAAACCATGCTAGAAAAAGTTGTCAACCTCTCCCTCAATGAATGTCAGTTGAAACAAGCCACTTCCTGTCAGGCTCGGCGGCTTGGGTGTCCGCACTGCCACCCAAATTCATGTCCCAGCCTTGCTTTCTTTCTCCTCAGCATCAGATGACCTGGTTATGGGAATTCTACCTGACAATCTGTGTGACTTAGCAGGGATACAGGACTTCCATTACACAGAATGCGACACAAAATGGGGTACCATGGCAGACCCAGCACTCAGACAACCAGGTTGAAAGCCAATAAACAATCCAGCTGGGACAGCCCTATTGTAGACAAAGAAGCCACAGCTTTGCTGGAGGCAGCAACAACCCCCAGTGATCGTGCACGCCTCATAACTGTGCAGGCTCCCCATGCAGGGCTTCCTTTTGGCAGTCCCTATGTCTGCGACAGGCACACGTCTTGATCCGCAGGAGCTCCGTATTGCAGTCGTTCTCCACCTTGCTGCCCCTATCCACACTGTTCATAGGTGTATTTGCGGCAAGGCAAAGGCAGACGAATATGGACTGCCTGGCCTGTACTGTGGAAAATCTGGCGGTTGGCATTCTAGACACGACGAAGTCAGTGACTTCATTAAAGGGAGCCTTGCCTCTGCCCAGTGTCCATCAGATAAAGAGCCCCGCAATCTATTGAACCGTAACTCTGCTATCTTTGCTGGCCGACCAGATGGAATCACACTACGCCTTTGGAAGGGTGGCACACAGTTGGCATGGGACTACACTTGCGTATCCACCCTGACAACCACATACATTGACCTCTTTGTCGGCCAAGCAGGAGCCGCAGCGACACACAGAGAAAGAGACAAGTCAACCAAGTTCAGGGAAATAGATCACCGATACAACTTCCTTCCAAAGGATCTGAGACCTTAGGTCCATAAGGAGAGAGAGCGCAAGGAGGTTTCTTAAGGATCTTGGTTCCAGGCTCATTGACACTACAAGAGACCCTAGAGCAGCAAGTTTTCTATTCCAGCGCCTCAGTGTAGCGATCCAGAGGGGGAATGGCCGCTGCATCCTCGGTTCCTGCCCGCCGTCGGAGGAGCTCCAAGAAATTCTAATTTTGTAAACAATCAGATATGTAGCTGTATAACCTTGTATAAGAAAGTGTACAACATATAAAAAGGGGGATAGTAGGAGAAGTGAACACTCATACATATTCAGAGTTAAATGGTAAGTTTCTTAGATTAAGGACCTGCCCGAAACGCTGTGCGTACTAGTGGCTTTACAAGAATGTAATTACTATGCTATGTATCCTCACAATACCAATGTACCTTCTTGTATATATATAAATAAATAAATAAATAAATCTACAGCGTCTAGGAAACAAACGTTCCCTTATTTCCTCTTAATGTTCTCTTTTTGTAAACAATCAGATATGTAGCTGTATAACATTGTATAATAAAGTGTACAACATATAAAAAGGGGGTCGTAGATGTGAACACTCATACATATTCAGAGTTCAATGGTAAGTTTTTCTCTGAATGCTCTGTGTTCCCTTCTTTGAGGCTGTATATACATATAGTAGTAGTAGGCATCCGTCAATCCCGTGGGGTTATGGAGTTGTGCCCTGGGTGTCTAGTTGTTGTAGTGTAGTTGGATGCAGCGCCTGCTGTGGCTGTGAAGGCCAACCCGAGAATGACAGTCTCGACTGCAGCGAGCGCAGATAAACGCCGAAGCGGGTGCGTCTGACAGTGGTCAAAACCTCCTCTGAAATCTATTATCCTCCGCTTGCCTCTTCAGTTCATCCTCGAATTGCTGGAGTCCCTTCTGCACTTTACGTCTCCAGGCAGATCTGTCCACAGCTGCTGCCTCACAAGTGTTGATGTCGATGTTCATCTGCTTGAGGTCGCGTTTGCAGGCATCTTTGAAACGCAGCCGAGGTCTTCCGGTGGGTCTCCTTCCTGATGTCAGTTCTCCATACAAGAGGTCCTTCGGTATGCGGCCATCGACCATGCGTGTGACATGTCCCAGCCATCGCATGCGTCTCTGTTTCAGGAGAGTGAACATTGAAGGGACTCCTGCTCTCTCGAGTACAGTGTTGTTGGTGACGTGGTCTTTCCATGTGATGTCAAGGATGCGTCTCAGGTTCCGCATGTGAAAGGTATTAAGCCGTCTCTCCTACATGGCATGTGTACTCACCATACATGCCATGTAGCCTTGTGCCTTGGTGTGTACTGTCAGTTTGGTATTTTCCCAAACGCGCTTTGTGAGCCTGGTCAGTGTTGTTGCGGCCTTCCCGATACGCCTGTTGAGCTCAGTGTCCAGGGAAAGGGTGTCTGAGATTGTGGAGCCCAGGTACACAAACTTGTGAACTCCTCCAGCACATAGTCTGCTATATTTATACAGGGTAGCTCATTGACATCTTGTCCCATCACCTGTGTCTTCTTCAGGCTGATTGTCAGGACGAATGCGGAACAGGCTGCGGCAAAGCGGTTGAGTAGCTGCTGCAGGCCTTCTGCTGTGTGTGTGGTGATCGCTGCGTCGTCGGCGAAGAGGAACTCCCTGAGGATTCGCATCTGTACTTTTGTCTTTGCTTGGAGTCTGGATAGATTATAGAGCTTTCCATCAGATCTTATTATGGATTATAGAGCATCCATCGGAGATAGATGCCTTCTGTGGTTGTTCCAAAGGCATGCTTGACGAGGATCGCGAAGATGTCGAACAGGGTTGGAGCAAGAACACACCCCTGTTTAACACCACTGTTAATGTTGAATGGTTCAAAAGTTGAGCCGTCGTACACGACTGTTCCCTTCATGTCCTTGTGGAACGATTGTATCATGCTGAGTAGGATGGGTGGACAGCCAATTTTGGCCAAGATCTTGAAGAGTCCGTCCCTACTCACGAGGTCGAAGGCCTTTGTAAGGTCAATGAAGGCAATGTACAAGGCTTTTCTCTGCTCCCTGCACTTTTCTTGAAGCTGCCTCAGGGAGAACACCATGTCAGTGCTCGACCTCTCTGCTCGGAAACCGCACTGTGACTTGGGGTACACTCTTTCGGCAAGACTCTGAAGCCTGACCAAAACGACCCTAGCGAAGAGTTTGCCAACGACGCTGAGGAGGAATATGCCGCGATAGTTGTTTACATCGCTTCTGTCACCTTTATTTTTGTAGAGAGTGATGATGTTTGCATCTCTCATGTCTTGTGGCACCGAGCCCTCCCTCCAGCACTGGCACAGAAGTTCATGAAGCTCAGATTTAAGTGTTCCACGAGCGCACTTGAGAACTTCAGGCGGAATCCCGTCGTCTCCTGGGGCCTTCCCTGAGGAAAGTGAATCCACTGCTTTCTCAACTTCTTCCACAGTTGGTTCAAGATCAAGTTCTTCCATGATGGGCAGACATTCAATTGCATCCAAAGCCTCTACGCTGACCAAGTTCTCTCTGGAGTAGAGTTCGGAGTAATGTTCCACCCAGCGATTCTTCTGTTGATCACGGTCTTTAATGATCTCTCCAGTGGCTGACTTTAGAGGAGCTGTCCGGTTTTGTGTAGGGCCTGTTGCCTGTTTGATCCCTTCGTACATGCCTCTTATGTTGCCGACAGTGACTGCAGTCTGGATGCTGGAACAGAGTCGAAGCCAGTAATCGTTAGCACAACGCCTCGCAGTTTGTTGAACTCTACTGCGGGCAGTACGGAGGGCCTGTAGGTTCCTTTCTGAGGGCAGGTTCTTGTAGGATGAGAGAGTTCGTCTCTTTTCCTCTACGAGGGGTAACAGTTCCTCTGCACTGGCCTCGAACCAATCTGCTGACTTGTTCTGCCTCTTACCGAAGGTGGACATGGCAGTGTTGAAAATAGTGCCCCTGAGATGTAACCACCTCTCACCTGCGCTATCGCAGGGTGGTACAGGAAGGGCATTTACTAGCGCCACAGTGAATTCCTGCACCTTGTGAAGGTCACGGGTCTTGTTTACGTTAATGCGTGGTCTTCCCTCCTCCTTTGCTCTGTGGATTTTCCGGGGCTGGAACTTTACTCTGCAAACGACGAGAGAGTGGTCGGTGTTGCAATCTGCGCTCTGGAAGCTGCGGGTCAGTTTGACATTTCTCAGATTGCTACGCCCCGTAAGCACCAGGTCGAGTTGGGGCCAAGGCTTAGACCTGGGATGTCTCCAGGAAACATTATGCTGGGGCTTGGTGTCGAAGAAGGAATTGGTGATGCAGAGATCATGACAACAGCAGAACTCCAGGAGGCGCTGCCCACTCTCATTCATCTTCCCAAATCCAAACTGGCTCAGGCAGGAAGGCCAAGAGCTGCGATCAGAACCAACTCTTGCATTAAAATCTTCCAGGAGGAAGACTGGTTCTTGTTGAGGTATGTCTCTGAGAGCTAGGCCGAGGTCATCATAGAACTTGTCCTTCACTTCGGTAGAGGTCAGTGTTGGTGCATAGGCATTGATGAGGCTGACCATTCCTACTGCTGTATGAAGCTGAAGTTTGATGATCCTTGCAGACCCCTCCATAGGCCATACTATGGACCCTAACAACCTGTTCCTGATGGCAAAGCCAACGCCATGCTCCCTTACCTCTTCTGGTGGTTTGCCCTGCCAGAAGAAGGTAAAGTCCTTCTCCCATATGCTCCCGGTTGCGGGCAGACGTGTCTCCTGCAGGGCGACTATGTCCATCTGGAGCATGCGCAGTTCATTGTTGATCACAGCTGTCTTGCGGGCGTCGTTCACTTCCAGTAGATCTTCCGAGAGACTCGGTGTCAAGGTCCTTACACTCCATGTGCCCAGTTTGAGAGCTGGGTGGCTCTGTGTTTGTTTTCTTTTGCCCGGGGCATGGGTTGACGATCCGCTTATTGGATTGTGGCCTAAGCCCCACACACTCAGTGGAGCAGGCGGACCGTGGCGGGACAGCACCTTATTGGCTGGGGGCTGCCCAGCTTGAGGCTTGAGGTAGCTGTCCTATGAAATCGGATGATTTCTCCCACCGACGGAAGCAACCCTTGGCGCTTACTCTACGCCAATTGAGTGGTAGGCTTATCACCGGTAACTGTCACTTCCCGTGTTGAGCCATCGCCAAAGCGATGCTGGAGTGTCCTCTCCAGGGCACAGGCCTGGGCAGTAATTATGGAGGATCAGCTGTTGCCCATGCAGCAGATCCACCCTCTCCACGCCACCGATGTGATCCAAGGGAAGGGCAGGCGCCGATACGCTTGGCACCAGTGTCGTCGCAGGAGTTGCCAGAATGTAGTTGTAAACAGCTGCAAACTGCCTTAGGGACTCCGACTCCGGATTTTTCCTCAGGGTTGACTCCCGAAGTCTTTCCCATGACTGGGTTTAGCCACAAGACAGCAGAGGTTTGAATTCGGGGTTTTCCTTCCCCAAGATGAGCTGCCTTTCCAGGCTAACGAGTCCCATCTGCCCGAAGCAACTGGTTTTAAGGCGCCAGAGACCGGCCTTCGCCCCTTCTCCTGTTGGTAGAAGCAGTTCCGCCAGGTCTAGAGGCTAAGCCACACGTGCAGGCCAGGAACTGGACTTGGTTGTCAGAGGCTATTTGAGACGCACGCCATCAGGGGCACTTTACAGGCTGTGGGAGCTTATCTCTACAACCCTTCCACCCGGCTATAACAACCCTTGGAACCAATATATATATATATATATATATATATATATATATATATATATATATATATATATATTATTAAATATGACCGAAAAAGTAAGATTAATAATTCTAACACGAATTTTCTCAATCTTTCGTACATTACGCTTCACTGTTGGAGGTAAATAAAAAATCACTTCTCCAAAATTCATTTTTATTTCTAGTCTGACGCGACACGGGCGCGTTTCGTAAAACTTATTACATTTTCAAAGACTTCACAAATACACAACTGATTAGAGCTTACGTATCTCTGATTTTATATCTACATTTGAGTGAGGTGGGAGGGGTGATGTGGCATTAACACAAGACAGAACAAGAGGGGATATTAATAGGGTATTAAAAGTATCAACACAAGACAGAACAGAAACAATGGGTATTGAATAGAAGTGTTTGTAGAAAGCCTATTGGTCCATATTTCTTGATGCTTCTATATTGGAGCGGAGTCTTGAGGTGGGTAGAATATAGTTGTGCAATAATTGGCTGTTGATTGCTGGTGTTGACTTCTTGATGTGTAGTGCCTCGCAAACGTCAAGCCGCCTGCTATCGCTGTATCTATCGATGATTTCTGTGTTGTTTACTAGGATTTCTCTGGCGTGTCAAGACGTACAAGCCTGGAAACCCACTTCGGCCAATCATTAGCCAGATACCCACACCCACGTACAGACTGGCGAAGCGACTCAACGGCCTGCTGACTCCTTATGTTCCTTGCGCCTTCAGCCTGAAGTCTCCAAAGGAATTTGTGGACTTACTGCGGGGCACACGGGCCACAGGGATAAGAGCCTCGTTGGACGTAGAATCGCTGTTTACCAACGTACCTGTGGACGAGACAATCGGAATGATAGCCGACAGAGTGTATCGTGATCCAGCCTGTACTCCTCTTGACATGCCAGAAAGTATTCTGAGGAAACTACTCCAAGCTTGTACTAAAGAGGCACCCTTCTTGAGCCCGGATGGGCACATGTATAAGCAAGTAGATGGGGTCGCCATGGGTTCTCCCCTAGGTGTCCTGTTTGCAAACTTCTACATGGGTACCATCGAGCAAAAAGTCTTAGTCGACATGAACTTGAAACCGGCCATATACTGCAGGTATGTTGACGACATTTTTACACAGGTACCTGATGTCAGACATCTGCAGGAGCTGAAGGAGGCATTTGAGCAGAGTTCCGTGCTGCGTTTCACTTACGAGACGGAAAAGGATGGGAAGCTGCCTTTTCTAGATGTAACAGTCATGGAAAAGGGCGGAGGTTTCCACACTGCAGTCTACACTAAGGAAACAAACATAGGAATGTGCCTAAATGCCAACAGCGACTGCCCTGGCAGGTACAAGAGGAGTGTTGTTAACGCATACGTCGACCGTGCTCTCAGCCACAGCTCAGAATGGAAGCAAGTCGACGAAGAACTCTGTAGGGTAAGGCAGGTCCTAGTCAATAACGGCTTCTCCAATGGTTTCATCGAAGACATCATAAGAAGGAAAGTGAAAAGCCATGCAACCTCTGAAGAGACAACTAACACAACACCTATACCCCCTATTAGACTATTTTACAGGAACTTCTTTTCCACAGCTCATAAAACGGAGGAAAGGGTCCTGAAAGATATTGTTAATAGAAACGTTATCCCTACAGACAAAAATCAGAGGATACAACTGACGATTTACTATAAAACCAGAAAAACGGCCAGCCTACTCATGAGAAACTCTCCAGACACAAAACAGAACGCTTTAAAAGAGACTAACGTCGTCTATGCCTTCAAATGCCCACTTGGGGACTGTAAGCTCCAAAAAACCCAGTATATAGGCAAGACAACAACATCTCTTTCTAGGCGTTTAACGATGCATAAGCAACAGGGCTCCATTAAGGAACATATAATCTCTTCCCATAACCAAACCATCGCCAGAGAAATCCTAGTAAACAACACAGAAATCATCGATAGATACAGCGATAGCAGGCGGCTTGACGTTTGCGAGGCACTACACATCAAGAAGTCAACACCAGCAATCAACAGCCAATTATTGCACAACTATATTCTACCCACCTCAAGACTCCGCTCCAATATAGAAGCATCAAGAAATATGGACCAATAGGCTTTCTACAAACACTTCTATTCAATACCCATTGTTTCTGTTCTGTCTTGTGTTGATACTTTTAATACCCTATTAATGTCCCCTCTTGTTCTGTCTTGTGTTAATGCCACATCACCCCTCCCACCTCACTCAAATGTAGATATAAAATCAGAGATACGTAAGTTCTAATCAGTTGTGTATTTGTGAAGTCTTTGAAAATGTAATAAGTTTTACGAAACGCGCCCGTGTCGCGTCAGACTAGAAATAAAAATGAATTTTGGAGAAGTGATTTTTTATTTACCTCCAACAGTGAAGCGTAATGTACGAAAGATTGAGAAAATTCGTGTTAGAATTATTAATCTTACTTTTTCGGTCATATTTAATAATATATGTCTACAGGAAAGACTGCTACCAAAATATACTAATATATATATATATATATATATATATATATATATATATATATATATATATGTCGTACCTAATAGCCAGAACGCACTTATCTGCCTACTATGCAAGGCCCGACTTGCCTAATAAGCCAAGTTTTCATGAATTAATGTTTTTTCGACTACCTAACCTACCTAACCTAACCTAACCTAACTTTTTCTGCTACCTAACCGAACCTAACCTATGAAGATAGGTTAGGTTAGGTTAGGTAGGGTTGGTTAGGTTCGATCATATATCTACGTTAATTTTAACTCCATTAAAAAAAATTGACCTCATACATAATGAAATGGGTAGCTTTATCATTTCATAAGAATTAAAATTAGAGAAAATATATTAATTCATGAAAACTTGGCTTATTAGGCAAATTGGGCCTTGCATAGTAGGCTGATAAGTGCGTTCTGGCTACTAGGTACGACATATATATATATATATATGTCGTACCTAGTAGCCAGAACGCACTTCTCGGCCTACTATGCAAGGCCCAATTTGCCTAATAAGCCAAGTTTTCCTGAATTAATATATTTTCTCTAATTTTTTTCTTATGAAATGATAAAGCTACCCATTTCATTATGTATGAGGTTAATTTTTTTTTATTGGAGTTAAAATTAACGTAGATATATGACCGAACCTATTAACCAACCCTACCTAACCTAACCTAACCTATCTTTATAGGTTAGGTTAGGTAGCCAAAAAAGTTAGGTTAGGTAGTCGAAAAACAATTAATTCATGAAAACTTGCCTTATTAGGCAAATTGGGCCTTGCATAGTAAGCTGAGAAGTGCGTTCAGGCTACTAGGTACGACATACATACATATATATATATATATATATATATATATATATATATATATATATATATATATATAATATATATATATATAATATATATATATAATATATATATATAATATATATATATAATATATATATAATATATATATATAATATATATATAATATATATATATAATATATATATAATATATATATATAATATATATATATATATATATATATATATATATATATATATATATATATATATATATATATATATATATATATATATATATATATATATTCTGGTTTAGGGCTTCTATCCCTCTAACTATTTTCTTAGCATCAGGGCTTAGTTGAAATAGGAGTTCTCCAAAACTCATTTTCGTACTTTTAAGGTGAAGAAAAGAAGTGATTTACTATAGAGTGTATTACACTTATTTATACAATTTGCACAACGTTTCGAACCTCCATGGTTCATTCTCAAGTGAACAGATCTTACAATGCTGGTTGATTTTATACCCGCACTGGGTCAGGTGATAATACAATAAAGGTGAAAACATGGGGGGATACATAAGGGATAAATGTGAGGTGAAACATAGAGGTAACTGCAGAAGGCTTATTGGCCCATACGAGGCAGCTCCTATCTAAACACAAAGATTAATCCAGTGTAATTGGCCTGTTATGTTGGACATTGTCTTCTGTGTTGGCATCGTTATGTTCTGGTCTTGTCCTTACTCTCATGGTGGATAGAGTAAATAGTTCCGTGATTTGGGTGTTCATGGTAGGTTGTTCTATTCTTATGTGAATTGCCTCAAGAATTTGTAATCTTCTTGCATCTTGGGTTTTGTCTATTATGCAGGTATTCTTGTTCAACATTTCTCTTGTTAGAGTGATGTCATGGGCTTGTCTCATGTGATTCCTAGAGGCACCGGATTGAAGATGGCATGTCAAACGCCTCGTCAGCTTGGTCGACGTCATACCTATGTACTTAGATTGAAGGTTACATCCTTCGTGGGGGCAAGTGTACATGTATACAGCGCTTGACTGCTGTAGAGGGTTCTCCGTCGGCTTCGGGCTGTTTTTGATAAGGAGTTCGGAAGTCTTCTTGGTTTTGTAGAATATTATCAGGTTTATGTTTTGGTTAGGAGTAGTGCTTTTTACTCCTTTACGGATTATTTCTTTCATTATTCTTTCCTCTTTTATATGTTCACTGTGCATGGTTGATTTGTAATATAATTTTTTTTTTTTATATTCGTCGAGCGCTTACCCACTGCTCTGAATGGAGCAACGTGAGTAGATAGTTTGAAAGAGTAACTCAGGTATTGGTGAACAACGGATATAGCAACGCGGAAATAAACGCTGCTATAAGAAGACACTTGGACCGTTGGTATAATCCAGAACCTAGAACAGAAACCACAACACCTCCAATAAAATTTCGAGGTTTTTACCCGAAATATCTCTATCTCCCAAGGGCACCAGAGTGGTGCCATCAAGCCACTGTTAATGTGGGAAACTCGTGTCTATGCAATATGCATAGACATGTACATATATAATATACATAAAACTCTATTCCACACAACCGTGGATGTAACATTTTGTAACATATGTTTATGTGTAGGTATTTGCTTAGTTAGACAAAGAGTTTAGTGGTTGTTGATATTTATTAAGTATAGTCTTGGTTACGGCAATGGAGTGAGGTGTTGCAGTAGTTGAGACGAAGCCTGGGGCCGGGCAGAGAGCTGAAGGCTAATATGTTCTTCTATTTTCAGAAAACACTCTATACTGGGTGAACCTGTCTCGCAAGCCAGGCGGCCAGCCCACTTGGGACGCGGGAGGAGCGGCCATACCTTACAACCAGACGGACCTGGACCCCACAAGCCTCGTGGACAAGACCTCCCCGTCGTGGTCCTCATACTTCTACTTGAAGCACAACCGCTCTCACTACACCTTTACTGGGACCTTCTCCACAACCCTATACTATTCCATCTGCCAGCAGAACATACTCAACCTTGTGCTGTGAGAGTGTGGCAGCCTTGTGTTGTGAGAGTGTGGCAGCCTTGTGCTGTGAGAGTGTGGCAGCCTTGTGTTGTGAGTGTGTGGCAGCCTTGTGTGGTGAGTGTGTGGCAGCCTTGTGTGGTGAGAGTGTGGCAGCCTTGTGTTGTGAGAGTGTGGCAGCCTTGTGCTGTGTGTGTGTGGCAGCCTTGTGTTGTGAGAGTGTGGCAGCCTTGTGCTGTGAGAGTGTGGCAGCCTTGTGCTGTGAGTGTGGCAGCCTTGTGTTGTGAGAGTGTGGCAGCCTTGTGCTGAGAGAGTGTGGCAGCCTTGTGTTGTGAGAGCGTGGCAGCCTTGTGTTGTGAGAGTGTGGCAGCCTTGTGCTGCGAGAGTGTGGCAGCCTTGTGCTGTGAGTGTGTGGCAGCCTTGTGTTGTGAGAGTGTGGCAGCCTTGTGTTGTGAGAGTGTGGCAGCCTTGTGTTGTGAGAGTGTGGCAGCCTTGTGTTGTGAGAGTGTGGCAGCCTTGTGCTGTGAGAGTGTGGCAGCCTTGTGCTGTGAGAGTGTGGCAGCCTTGTGTTGTGAGAGTGTGGCAGCCTTGTGTTGTGAGAGTGTGGCAGCCTTGTGTTGTGAGAGTGTGGCAGCCTTGTGCTGTGAGAGTGTGGCAGCCTTGTGCTGTGAGAGTGTGGCAGCCTTGTGTGGTGAGAGTGTGGCAGCCTTGTGTTGTGAGAGTGTGGCAGCCTTGTGTTGTGAGAGTGTGGCAGCCTTGTGTTGTGAGAGTGTGGCAGCCTTGTGTTGTGAGAGTGTGGCAGCCTTGTGTTGTGAGAGTGTGGCAGCCTTGTGTTGTGAGAGTGTGGCAGCCTTGTGTTGTGAGAGTGTGGCAGCCTTGTGTTGTGAGAGTGTGGCAGCCTTGTGTTGTGAGAGTGTGGCAGCCTTGTGTTGTGAGAGTGTGGCAGCCTTGTGTTGTGAGAGTGTGGCAGCCTTGTGTTGTGAGAGTGTGGCAGCCTTGTGTTGTGAGAGTGTGGCAGCCTTGTGTTGTGAGAGTGTGGCAGCCTTGTGTTGTGAGAGTGTGGCAGCCTTGTGCTGAGAGAGTGTGGCAGCCTTGTGTTGTGAGAGTGTGGCAGCCTTGTGCTGTGAGAGTGTGGCAGCCTTGTGCTGTGAGAGTGTGGCAGCCTTGTGCTGTGAGAGTGTGGCAGCCTTGTGTTGTGAGAGTGTGGCAGCCTTGTGTTGTGTGTGGCAGCCTTGTGTTGTGAGAGTGTGGCAGCCTTGTGTTGTGAGAGTGTGGCAGCCTTGTGTTGTGAGAGTGTGGCAGCCTTGTGTTGTGAGAGTGTGGCAGCCTTGTGTTGTGAGAGTGTGGCAGCCTTGTGTTGTGAGAGTGTGGCAGCCTTGTGTTGTGAGAGTGTGGCAGCCTTGTGTTGTGAGAGTGTGGCAGCCTTGTGTTGTGAGAGTGTGGCAGCCTTGTGTTGTGAGAGTGTGGCAGCCTTGTGTTGTGAGAGTGTGGCAGCCTTGTGTTGTGAGAGTGTGGCAGCCTTGTGTTGTGAGAGTGTGGCAGCCTTGTGCTGAGAGAGTGTGGCAGCCTCCATATTCCTAACAGTTCCCCAGTACACCCAGGCTCTCAGCCCCATACACCTTTATATTCTTCCCAAAAGCACACATGTTTTTCCTGTTGACTAGTTGTTTGCTCTATATCGTAGACCTGCCTCACTGTTAGGTACATAGGCATGTGGCCTGGGATAAGCGAATGTCTGCACAAAGAGATAATGTCAGCTGATTGTGTAATGCCTTTATAACAAAAGATCAGTAAGTTGTCAGATATTTCTACAAGTGTAATAGTTAACGTCAGGCCAGGCACCAAGTCCCTAAGTTTACAATCATGCAAACTGGAACATCAGGCCAGGCACCAAACATCACAGTTCATATAATCATACAAGTTCTGCCCGAAACGCTATGCGTGCTTGTGGCTTTGCAAGAATGTAAGAACACCAATGTTATGTACTCTTACAAATCTTACAATCCAATTTACCTTCTAGTATATAAGTAAATAAACAAATAAATCAATAAAAAGGTAGGATCTTGAATATTAAATAAACAAGCTTTTAATCAAGTGTAAAGATGATCAAATTAACTTATGATATTTATTGTTACTTTGAGGCCTCTGAAAAGTCACATGACGTAACTCGAACGCTTGTCAGACTACACAGGAATCAGGTCATTTGCAGATCATATAAGATATAAACTTCGTGTAGCATAGCGTCTTGGGGGGGGGGGGGGGGGCTCCATGGCCCCGCTTCCCTCTCGGTTGGTGCCCTTACTGAGGTGCATTCCCTGGTTTCTGCCCCTCCTGCTGCTGTCCTTGACCCTCGATTATCCCCCCTCTTCCTCCTCTGGACCCTACTCGTCCGCCCCTGGTCGGTCCTCTAGCTCCCTTCACTCCTTTACTCAGTTTACCCATGCTCCCTAACCCTGACTTTGCTGACCCTGACCCTGATCCTGCGCTTCTTTAACGTGTTGTGTTCCCTTTTCGCCTTTGTTTCTTCGTTGTTCTCTGTTGCTGTCCTTCCTCTTCTCGTCGATGTCTATTCTTCAATGGAACGTTCGTGGTTACTACGCCAATTTTCTTGAACTCCAGCTTCTGATTTCGCCCCTTTGTGTGTGTCTCCAGGAGCCGATGCTTGGTGCTCGTCCTGGTCGCTTCCGTGGCTATTCCTTTCTCTTCCCCCCCCCCCCCCAGCTGTTGCTGGGGCTCCTAACTCTTCTGCTCTCTTGATTCGCTCTGATGTTCCCTTTGTCCCCTTACTTTTTCCTTCGCCTCTCCATTGTTCTGCTGCTCGTATTTTTGCGAGGAAATGGTACAACGTTTGTTCCATTTATCTCCCCCCGAGTGTCCCGCTTTCTCTTCCCGATCTGAAACACCTACTGGACTCCTTGCCGGAGCCTATGCTTCTGCTGGGTGATTTCAGTTGTCGTCATTCCCTTTGGGGTGATGTTCTGACGAACACCCGAGGTCGCCTTCTTGAGCCGTTCATCCTCTCTTCTGAATTCTGGTGAGCCCATGCATTTGGACTCTCGAACTCGCACCCTTTCCTGTCTTGATCTTTTTCTTTGCTCGTCTTCTCTTTACTTAGATTTCATGTGGCGGGTTCTTGATCTCCATGGCAGTGACCATTTCCCCATCCTTGTTACCTTTTCTCTTTTCACCCTTCCCTCTCCTTCCCTAGGTGGCAGTTTGCTAAGGCAGACTGGAACCTACTTACCCTCAGTGCTGCTCTCTCTGACCTCTTCCTTCCTCTCTCCTCCTTTTTTCATGACACAGTCTTCGACGCTGCCCTCCGCTCTATTCCTTGCTCTTCCTCTCGGGGCCCAGCGAAGTGCGTTCCCTGGTGGAATACAGACTGTGCTCGGGCTGTCTGCTGTAAGCGTGCAGCCTGGAAGAGACACCGCCGCCGGCAGACGGCCGATTCTTTTTTTTATGTCGGAAGGCGAGTGCGTTGGCCCGTAAGCCATCCGTACGGCTAAACATGAATGTTGGGCGTCTTGTCTCCACCATTACGTCCGACACTCTTCTGCCGCAGATCAGGAAGTGTATCCGCAAGATAGCGGGTAATTTCGTTCCCGATGTCTCACCGGTCCTTCACCTCCATGGTACTCTTGTGGCGGACCCGTTGCAGGTCGCTACCGAACTGGGTTCCCACTTTTCTTCCGTTAGCTCTTGTCTTCATCTTCCCCAATCTTTCCTTCTTCATAAACCTGTCCTTGAATCTTGTCCTTTGGATTTCTGTACTCATCTTCTCCTTCCCTATAACGATCCCTTCTCTCTCTCTCTGAACTTCGGTCTGCCCTGGCCCTCTGCGGTTCTACTGCGGCGGGCTTCGATGGCATTCATTATGAGATGCTTCGCCATCTCCCTCCATACACGTCTCAGTATTTACTGAGTCTGTATAATTGGATCTGGGAGTCGTCGTCAGTCCCTGTGGACTGGCTCGATGCCGTTGTCCTCCCTGATCGCAAACCAGGGTCTCTGGGAACATCCCCAAAGGACTTTCGCCCTATTGTCCTCATAAGTTGTGTCTGCAAACTCTTTGAACATATGGTTAACGTTCGTCTGATGTGGTTCTTAGAATACCATCACCGCCTCTCCCCTTCTCAATTTGGTTTCGGCAAGTGCCGCAGCACAACAGATGTCCTGGTGAACTTGGACCAGGACATCTGTACTCTTTTGCTGCGAAGACCTCCGTTGTTGCCGTCCTTTTTGTCCTGGAGAAGGCTTACGACACCACTTGGCGATATCATATGCTATCCCAACTTCATTCTTTTGGCCTTCGTGGTCATCTCCCTCTCTTTCTCCGCAGCTTCCTCTCTCGTCGTTCCTCTCGGGTGAGGTTTGGTACCGCTCTCTCTCCCTCTTTTTAGCAATACGAAGGTGTCTCCAGGGTAGTGTTCTGAGCACTACTCTTTTTCTGGTTGCCCTCAATAGTCTTCTTTCCTCTCTTCCTTCAGGCGTCTTCTCCGCTCTCTATATCGACGATCTTACCCTTTGCTGTCAGGGGTGATGATTCGCCTCTCCTTCAACGCCGGCTTCAACTTGTGATTGATGCCGTGTCGTCTTGGGCCACCGATCATGGCTTCAGGTTCTCTACGTCTAAGACGTGCTATGACTTTTACTCTGAAGCGTGTCGTTCTTCGTCCTTCTTTGTCGCTCTATGGTCACCCCATTGTGTACAAGGATTCCGCTAAGCTTTTGGGGTTGATTTTTGACACTCGTTTGTCTTGGTCGCCCCACATCTCTTACCTCCGTGTTGAATGCTCTAAGGCATTCAATACCCTCCTTCGGGTATTGTCCCATACTTCTTGGGGAGCGGATAGGCACACTCTACTCGCTTTACATTCCTCTCTCGTCCTGTCTAAGCTCGATTATGGTTGCCCTGCTTACTCGTCTGCTTCTCCTTCTACTCTTCGCCGTCTTGATGCTTTGCACCACACTGGGTTGTGCCTCAGTTCTGGTGCCTTTCGTTCGACTCCCGTCCTCAGCTTGTATGTTGACACTGACTTCTTATCTCTCCAGGACCGCCGTTATCGCTACTGTCTTCGCTATCTTCCGCGGTCGTTGCAACATCCTTCCTCTCGCCTCTGTTGTGCTTTAACTTTTGCCCCTCCTGCGGTTCCTGTTCCTCTTCACCACCTCCCTCTTTCTGTCCGGTTATCTCGCTTACAGGATTCTCTTTCAGTTCGTATTTATAATATTTCTCCTCGTGTTATTCCTTTTTTGACCCCGTGGAGAGTCCCCCTTCCGCAATTTTGTACATCCTTAACCCGCATCACTAAAGCTTTTACCCCTCCTACAGTTCTAAAATGCCTTTTCCTTGAGCACTTTGCTTCTCGCTCCCGTTCCGTTTCCGTCTTCACCGATGGGTCTAAGTCTGTGGAAGGTGTTGGCTACTCTGTTTTTTTCCTGATTGCACTTGTGTGTGTCACTTACCTCCGGAGACTAGCATCTTCACAGCGGAACTTTATGCTATTCTCTATGCTCTTCGTCTCCTGCTTTCTCGTTGTCAGTCTTCCTTTGTAGTTGTTGTTGACTCTCGTAGTGCCCTCATGGCTCTCGGGTCCTTTAATCCGGTTCATCCAGTGGTTGTCGAGATCCAGCATTGGCTGTTTCTTATTCACAGTAAATTTAAGTCGGTTGAGTTTTGTTGGGTTCCCAGCCATGTTGGTGTCTCTTTAAATAAGCGTGCGGATGCTGCCGCCAGGGAAGCTGTCCGCTCTTGTCCCATCTCGCGTAAAGGTACTCCTTATAACGATTTTTACCCGGGTATCCATTCCTCCATCCTTACCCATTGGCAGGCTTGTTGGTCTTCTGTTACTGGAAACAAACTGCGTACTCTTAAGAGTTGTGTGTCCTCGTGGCCGTCCTCCTACCACCGTAACCGGTGATGGGAAACGGCTCTGGCGAGGTTGCATATTGGCCATACTCGCTTAACTCATGGTCACTTGATGGAGTGCCGCCCTGCTCCTTATTGTCCAAATTGCATTGTCCCTCTTACGGTCGTGCATATCCTTGTTGAATGTCCTGACTTCCGGGACGAGCGTGTGTCTTGTTTTCCGACCGTTCCTCGCGGTGGCTTGTCCCTCGATAGAATTCTTGGTGACTCAGATACTTTTGAGATCGTTTGCCTTATGCGTTTCTGTTCTCGTATAGGCATCCTTGGTGATAATTAGCGCCCTCTGATTATCCCGCACATTTGATGGTGCTACATAGCCTTCCGGTTTGGTGCCTTTTTTTGATAGTTACTTAGTTGGGGGGCTTCACCGGTCACCCCCCTTTCCCCGGCAATACAAAGTTAACCTCTTACAACGTCCCAGGGGGGTAGAAATAGCCTAAGCTGCTTTATCCCTCTGAGATGTATTTTCTTGTCTCAATAAACGTGAACTTACAACGTTACTGTATTAAATTGTTATTTTACCCAAGGTAGCACTTTCACTAGTCTAAGTCCTAATTGTTAGACTTACTCTCTGGAAGTTACACATTACTAAGTTTACCCTTGTTACACTTATCAAGTTTAGTATACAAAGTTAATCTCAAGATGTTAAACTTCAGATCATTTTAATTCAACAAGTACAGTGCATTGTTAACTTACAACGTTAATGTTATTAGCTTATTTTACTCAGGGTGAGACTTTCATCTATGTTTATTACTCTTATTATTACTTTCAAACTTATATAATTTATAATTAAAGCTATTAATAATTAAATTCATTAATAAACTTTCATCACCATTGCGTGTTTGAATAACCAAAACGAAAAAAAATACCAGACATATGTTTTTGTTTAACATTGAATTAAGAGGTCTGTCTATACATCTAATATTTAGCATTATGTATGCATAATGCTAAAACATTATGTATGCATAATGTATGCTTAGCATACATTAAGAGCTATTGTGAAGGCAGAGTTGACATGTCAACTGTTGCACTCAAAAGCTTCAGTTGCCAAGAAACTGCACGACATCGTTTCACAATTTGTACGTTGACTGAAAATTTCGCTTTGGGTTATGTTTCAACTTGAAAGTCAATTTGCATTTAAGCAGCTCAATTTTTTGTGTGTGCATTTAAGATGTAATATTTTCATAGTTATAAGGAGACAAGAAAGCTTGACTTGTTTTCGCTGTGAAAACAACTGCAGTACAGAGGTAATTATTGCCCACTCTCTTATACCCTGGGACAGAAAACCC
Organism: Procambarus clarkii; assembly: GCF_040958095.1. Classification (NCBI taxonomy): domain Eukaryota; kingdom Metazoa; phylum Arthropoda; class Malacostraca; order Decapoda; family Cambaridae; genus Procambarus; species Procambarus clarkii. The sequence goes on along the minus strand of NC_091151.1, from coordinate 37,796,911 downwards.
TAAAGTTTAGCGCCCTATGTTTATGGATATCAGAGATATTAATTAAGTGGGCTTTCATACCCTGTACAGTTTTTTATACTGAAATACTGTCCAAATACTATATTGTACTGTCCAATATAAATATAAAAAAAGAGCAACATGCACTACTAGCACAATCCATTTGTACTTACCAGAGATAGCAGTGAAGATTGTGAGGAGTTAGGACTGTCTACCTTTTCATCTTTCAAAGAAATTGTTTGGCTGCTTCCTTGTATACACTCACCGCCTCACTGGTCATCTTAATGTTCTGCTTGTTACAACGACACTTACAGCGCTCATCCCCCCCCCCCCATTATACTTGCTATGAAGTTTAACGCCTTTGAACTCTCATCACATGTTTTCCTTCACTACTCAACTAATTACAGTGCATTCTCCCTAATTATCAAGAAGCTGACGAACATGTTCTTATCTACATTATCTTTATTCCAAAACACTCGGTAATTTATCAGTCAACCTGTCCTCAGGCAAGTCTCGTTAAAGCTGCTGCCGTCCCCCAAGACGCATTCCTCAATCTTAAAGCACTGTGTAATAAAAATAGATTTGCTCTCAAATATTAATTAATATTCTTATACTTTAAAACTCTGTGTATAGTTAGGTGTTTAGGTTCTATTGACGATTATTTTTTATTTTTTTTTTTATTTTTACATGCTAGAATGCAATTAAATACAATTAAACAAAACATAGTAACAGAGTATACAAAGCAAACATAAAATCACAGGTCGGAAGGACCGACAGCAAAGCACAACAGGAAATACAACTTGAAAGATAACTCAAGAGAAACACAACATACATCAAAACAAGAACATAACACAAAACACTATACAACATGTAAGGCAGAAACACAACACAAAACACAAAAATACAGGGCATATAAACAACACAAAACACCCAAAAAAAAAACAACCCAAGCACATGAACAGTATAACGCATAAGAAACTATCGGCCTCGCAACAAAGTGAGAGGCACGAGCACATAAGGACAATAAACACACGTAAAATACAACACACAGTAGGGCAAGCAAGCAACCAGAGGGACACACTACACCACATAAACGAAGCAGAGAAACAGGACATTAGCGCACATACTGCCCGGAAACCGGTCTCTCGGGAACCGCACATTGAACGCCTCCCAGAGCAACCACCGCCGAGAATTGTGCACATCCACCAGGGAAGTCATAACATACGGAACCCCGGAAACAAATACCCGCAAACACGGGACCCAAATGGTATTACTGACGAGGTGAATGGCCACCAGGCGCCCTCACACGCAGGGAACCTGCGAACCACAAAAGTTCTCCGGCTCGTCAGACAGCAGTAACTCTGCAATCTCGTCCCAGTGACCCGGCGGCATCACAGACGCCGGCAACACGTCCTCCAGTTCCCCAACGTACATCTTCATGGGAAAGAACTTGATATAGGGCACCAACACGGGCACCCGCATCAACAGGCACACAACCAGACAACGGCAGGTACCCCGGACGATGAGCATCCTTCCGTAACTTCACCACCAGGCCATGCCCAGCACCAGCATCCACACCATCCAAGGCAGAGGAATTCACCACACCCCACTGTGGAGAGCCTCCTGCCATAGACAAAACAGCAGGCACTGCAGAGACACGGGCACTGGCAGCCGCAGGGACATTGACCTTTGTCACCACCAACTGTGCAGAATGCGAACCACCCTGTCGACACCCGAAGACTCAGTCACTGAAGTCACCCACATCCGCCCAGGCAGAAGACGAACGCCCGGAACACTTGGACCCCGGCTGCACATCCTCAGAGCCGGAGGCGGACCCAGAACCACGGGCAACACACGTCAGGTGGACCAACGCACGACGACAGCAGCCTAGCCCACAGGGGGAACCAGGCCGCACACAGCAGGATGCGACGCCGCCATCCCATCATCCAGCACAGTTGGGACACAAGGAGAGGGCGCAGGACCAGGCACAGTAGCAGGAGACAAGGAAGAGGAGGGCGCCGACGACGCTCAGAGATCGCCCGGCTGGGACAGTGACCGGAGCAAGAAGAACCGCTGACTGCGCAGTAACACCCTGAGGAGGGTCTGCAACATCTAGAGACGCACTCAGAGACTCAGGGGAAGCCTCAGCAGTGAACGGGACGCCCACCTCCTCACCCCCGGAGTTCTCTAAAGGGAGTGGCTTGAAATCCTCTTCCCTGAACATGTCCACGGGAGCAACCACAGTACACCTGGCAACCTGATGCCTCAACAGGCCAAAACGAAAACATGTTCGTGGCTGCTTGGCATAGTACACCCCGACGTAGTACCCTAAAAGCCGGACTGAAGATGGAATATCCGACCGCGGGCGGATCCCTAGGGTACGAATGTTGATCCTCATACCCGTAAACTGCCTGAAGACAGCGCCAAACCGCTGGAAGTAACGTCGGAGGAGGGCCTCGGGAAACTCCATGGGTGTCCCATGGACACTCACATACGTCAAAGCACAACTACGGTCCATAAGGGTCACAGAGCCGGCACCATCCGGCAGCCACAAGAAACGTCCCTCGTACCGCCGAAGAAAGTCACAGTACACCGCTTCCTTTACAAACTTGATAATGACACGGTGAGCAGTTACCAGCTCAACACCGTAGATGTCATCGACTGGGATACGGAGCATGTCACACATGACAAGCTCCAGGGTACCCAGCATGGCCAGTAAACTCCAGGCCCACGGAGTTTATTCTCATAACAAGGGGAAGACGGCCCCCCATTGCAATCGTGCCACGTCCACACCAGCCAGGCGGGAACAGCAGAGAGGGCAGACACACCCACACCACCTGCTGACCAAATCCGCAAAAAAACTTATTTGTATTTTTAGTACGTGGGTGAAGCTTTTGCTGCAACCCGTCCTCACACTAGGCTATTTAAAGCAGCGGCCATCCTCCCTAAAAGCATTTATTAATTTTAATATACTGTGTATTAAAAATTGGTTTGTCCTCATATATAAATTAATATTATTATACATAAAAATTCTATGTATAGTTAGGCATAGGCTAGATTAGGTGTTTAGATTCTGCTAGCGATTCTTTGTATTTTTAGTACATGGGTGAAGCATTTACAACTTTGTGGTTCAAAAAAAATTCGTCAGTGAAGCACTTGTTCCGGAACTGTTCGAACGTCATCCGTTGTGAGTAAACCGTTTTTCGTTCATAAACAGTGGGTTTGGCGGGTGCACGTAATCACTTTTGGGTCTTTGTTAGGAGGACGGGCTGATTATTTGTATTTGACAGCCCGTCCTTCAAACAAAGACCCACAAGTGATTTCATGAACCCACCAAACCCCCTGTTTATGAATGAAAAACAGTTTACACACGACTCACAACTGATATCGTTTGAACACTTCCGAAACAAGTGCTTCACTGACGAATTTTGTTCGAACCACAACGCTGTAAATGCTTCACCCACGTACTACAAATACAAATAATCGCCAACAGAACCACAACACCCAACCTAAACTATGACTATATATGCACAATATGCTAATATATTGTAATATTAATTTATATGTGAAAATTTCTCGTTTTAAATGAACAGCATGCAAAAATTTATGAATACATCTGTGGGGTCGACCACAGGATGTAATGGACTTGAGTCGATGATGGGTTGGTATTTGAAGTACGTGGGTGAAGCAGTTGTAGAATTGTGGTTCAAACAGCAACCTGTCCTAGACTCAAGTCCATTACATCCAGCGGTCGACCCCACAGACGTATTCATAATTTTTTTCATGCTGTTCATTCAAAACGAGAATTTTCTCAAATGTAAATTAATATTATAATATTAGAATATTGTGCATATATAGGCATAGGTTAGGTTAGGTTAGGTGTTTAGGTTCCGTTGGCGATTATTTGTATTTGTATTACGCGGGTGAAACATTTACAACGTTGTAGTCCGAACAAAATTCGTCAAAATTCGGGCGACGGGCGTCAAAATTCGCCCGTCCACCAAACAAAGACCCAAAAGTGATTCCATGTATTCGCCAAACTTCCTGTTTATGAATGAAAACGGTTTACACACGACTCACAACTGATTTCGTTCGAATACTTCCGGAACAAGTGCTTCACTGATGACTTTTGTTCGAACCACAACGCTTTAAATGCTTCACCCACGTACTACAAATACAAATAATCGTCAACAGAACCTAAACACCTAACCTAGCCTACACCTAACTATACACAGAGTTTTAATGTATGATAATATTAATTTATATTTGAGAGAAAATTTATTTTTATTACACAGTGCTTTAAAATTGATGAAACAACAAAACATACGTTTTTCATTCGTAAACAGGGGGTATAGTTAGGTGTAGAGGTTCTGTTAACGATTATTTGTATTTTTAGTACGTGGGTGAAGCGAGTTGTGTGTATGAATAACATACACACAACTCACAACTATAATGACATTCGAACACTTCTCAAACTAGTGCTTCGCTGACCAATATGTTCGAACCACAACGCTGTAAATATTTCATCCACGTACTAGAAATAGAAATAATCGTGAACAGAACCTAAACTAACCTAACCAATGCCTAAATATGCACAGCATGCTAGTATATAACAATAATTGTTTATATTTGAGAAAATTCCCGTATTGAATGTACAGCATGTTAAAATTGATGACTGCGTTTTTGGGGTCGATTGCTGGATGGAATGGACTTGGTCTGAGGACGGGTTGCCAGAGTAGAGACAATGCGGAGTTGGGTGGCAACCACCAGCAGGGTCGGACACTCCTAAGGTCTCTCCACTCCTGGCTGGTGTTTACGTTGGACGATTGTTGAATGCCATGCCTGGTGGTGGTTTGCCACTGACAGAGTGTCGTTTGGATTTGCTATGAGGACTTCTCGGCCTCCAGTGAAGAGGACATTGTCGACTGGTCTGGCATTTACGGTGCCAGTGGACCCTCTGTTGGTTGGTGTTGCCCTGGTGGACATGCTCCGTGTGCAGCTGTCGGACTTAGTGGGTGTCCAGCTGCTTCAAGGCAACCGTGCAGTGGTCAAGTTCCACCACCAGGCTGGCTTTCAGGCGTTCCTCGAGCGGTGTGAGGGGCGTGTTTACCCTCTCCCTGATGCCGTCGGTTCTGTTAAAATGGTGAATCTTGGTGTCACCTTGACGTATGTGGCGGTGCATGGTGCCCCTTCGAATTTCAGGACGATCTTTAATCTCCTGTTTTGAACGGTTTGGGACTGTGTTAAGTGTTCGTTGGAACAAGGTTCTTGCTGGGCACTGTGCTGGTATGCTTGACGGTTCCCGCACCCTGACGATGTCGCTGAAGTGTAGTGTACCGTCGTCGGTGTCCGTGTTGAGTTACACGCTCCGCTGCCTGTATCGGGGTCAATCATGCACCTGCTATAGGTGTGGTCACGAGGGTTATCTGGCGGGCAACGTGGGAGCGGGCAACGTGGGAGCAACTGGTAGGGTGCATATTTTTCATGCAGAGGATTTTCCATCCCCGTTGCATTCGAACAGTTTTGTGGGTACTGTGCCTGGGGCGCCTGATTGCCTGTCTGTTGCTCCACCTGTTGCTGCAGGTTCTACGGCTTGTACGACACGTCTGGTAACTGCCGTGGCCCCAAGGGTTGTTGAGCCGGTGGGTGTCGGGCCATCGCCTGCGCTGTGTGTAGTGGAGGATGTCCCAGTGGAGGTCCTTGTCCTGTGGATGTGGTCCCGGCTCCCTGGGACGCGGGTTCTTCTGTTTTTGGAAGGGGTGCTTCGGCCGGGGGAAGTGCCTGCCATGCCTTTGTGTCTCGACGACTGTCGTTCTGATGCTTCCATCACTTTGCAGAAACGTGCGTGCCGGTGTTTCAAGGCTGTTTCCCTAGATGACGTAGACAGTATGGGCGATGTAGCCTATGTGGATTTTTCGGACGATGTGGGTGTCGACCGTGTGGATGTGGTGATGGCCGTGCCTGCGGCCTGGTAGGAGTGGTGTGGTGTGCCCTCTCTCGAAGCGATCGCGGCGTACTCCCGTTCAATCATTCTCAATCAATCACTCCGCGAGCGCGGAGTGTGTGTCTCCCGTTCGTGGTGTGACTTGGGAGGAGTTGGGGGAGTATGGTTCTCCAGAGTCCCCCGCCGTCGGTGGCGAGGCTGTGAGGGGCTCAGAGTTGCTTCCTGTGCCCCCCTTACGTCTCCTGCTGTTGGATCCCCGTGGTGGGGGGGTTGCCCATGGTGATCAGGACCTCGTCATGGTGCTGAAAAAGGATGTGCACCGGGGGGCCTCGGCTCCTGTGCCCAGTGGCGGAGGTCAATGCCGCGCCTACATCCCCTGCGGTTCCCCCTCCTTCGTAACCCTGGTCTAGGGGGAGCGTAGTCCAGACTGCAGAGCTTGTGACCCGTGAGGGTCAGGTGTAGGGCTTATATTGGGATGCCAGGGTGCTCCCGGTCCCGTGGTGCTCTTCCACTATTTGGGTGCGGCGGATGAAGGAGTTTGTTTATGGGGTGCCGGATAAGTTGCCTCCGCCGTCGGAGTCGCCTGGTGGCCAGGCGTCCTCTGTCCACATACTGTTGTGGGAAGTGTACTGCTTGCGCTTTCTGACGCTAGAGTTCCCTGGTAAATATTAGTCGACGTCATGGACACAACGTGCCGCCCTCCGGTGCGGCATGTCTTCCTCTCCCGTCCTCTGTTTTTGACGCCGTTCTTCTGTCTACGGCTCTTCACGACCATCACTTTTGACCCTTATCATTCTCAACTTACGCGCTTCTCCTAATAACGTCTGTCCTGGTGCAGTCATCGGGAGGATACGCCCTTCATGCAAACTGCACCTACTCTCAAGAAGAAGAGGAGACAATGGGGGCGAACCGTTCTCAAACGTCAAACGAGATAAACACTAATTTTTCACCTCTAAACTGATGATTTTCCTGGTTTCTCTGAATACGAGGCGCCACTATCACTTGATGAACGCATAACTGTTATGTTTGCTGGGAGTCCATAGATGTCCAAAACTGTAAACGTAAAATAACTGCGAACGACTCGAGAGTATCGCGAATGGCCCCGTGAATACTGCGGGACGTCGCTAAATTAAAGTCCGGCGTGCCTCCTGGGTTCTGTTGTCATCATGGTGGGGGAACAAATTAATTTAGAATTATTATTGATGATTGAAAATTAATATATACATTAATATTAAAAAAGGACGTAAATGAGATTAAAGCATTGCAAATAAAAAATAAATCGTTACAGATCACTGGACGAAAATGAGAAAAGTATAAACCTAATGACTACAATACAGCTTGCTCAACCACAACAACTTTGCGCGAGCTCTTACACACACAAAATGTCAAGACTGAGGAGCGACATTTGAAACCAGTCGTGCGGAAGGTCGCCTGGACATGGTGCTGACAACATCAACTTGTTCGTACATACTCTTATAGCATAGAATAATAGCACCGCCACGGGGGTCTCTAACCCATCAATCATGAGACACAACAGTGCTGGCAGTGTAGAAAGTATAACTTTAATGATAATTGCTCCCCATAAGCGTTGGTGTCACTTGTACTAGCTCCCCATAAACGTTTGTTTCTCTATACTTGCGCCCCATAAGCGTTGGTTTCACTGTACTAACTCCCCATAAACGTTGGTTTTACTGTACTAGCTCCCCATAAGCGTTGGTTTCCCTGCACTAGCTCACCATAAGCGTTGGTTTCACTGTAATAGCTCCCCATTAGTGTTGGTTTCACTGTACTAACTCCTCATATACGTTAATTTCACTGTACTAATTCCCCATAATCGTTGGTTTCCCTGCACTAGCTCCCCATTAGTGTTGGTTTAACTGTACTAGCTCCCCATAAGCGGCGGTTTTGATTGTATTTAGTTGGTTGGTTTGCACAGATTTATTTTGACTCTGAGGGATATCAAAGAAATATATATTTCTGATGAGTTGCTCATGGGTTCTATTACATCTATCAATGAAGAGTTTCAGATCAGCATTAGTATTTAGGAACAAGGTTTCGTACATGTAGATAGCTCAAGAGAATGTGTGAAGTGTATGTATGTTCAGCATGTTTAGGAATTTAAACTGAGGGGCTGTCTGAAGACAGAGTTTGTTATAGTTCTGAAAACAGATTTTTTCTGGGTTCATTATCATTACATGGGCTTGAGGTAGTTTGCAGTGGTTGAACCCCATACAAAGACACCATATGTAAGATAAGAATAGATAAGCGAGTAGTATATAAAAACAGAGACAAAGAGATCGGGTCGAAACACAGCCTCGTATCACATCTAGTCTATATGAGAGAGACTGGCTTGGGGCTAGGCTCACCCAACATTGCAAGGTGACATATGAACGGTTGAAGACCAACATGGCGTGTTGAGTTTGCCTACTTTGCTCATACTGAGAGGTGGGGCGTCTTCCATGGCGATCCCCATGAAATCATTGGTGATGAAAGGTGGCTAGCAGTCCCTAAATGTTCATCATTATAACCCACCTTGGAATATTTGTATGCTAGAGCAAGGACTGTCGTGGGCGGGTCAGGGTTTGCCCCATACAAACCTTTTGGTGTCCGGGTTAACACTTCAATAGCAGCGACTGAGGACAAGTTGTAAATTATTGATAGCAGAATTATAGAGTGGAGGCAAACAAGCTGAAATAAGTAATTATCAAAAGAAGGCGCTGGGAAGACTATGTAGCAAACAAGCCTTGTTAGATTAAGGACCTGCCCGAAACGCTGCGCGTACTAGTGGCTCTACAAGATTGTAAATACTATGCTATGTATTCTCACAAACCCAATGTAACTTCTTGTATATAAATAAATATTTATTTATTTATAATCCTTAACATCTCAGCACTGCACGGAAATGTAACATGTTTACATTTTACGTAACATTATAAACTCATTTATTATGTCCTTCATCGCTGAATGACATTTTAAAAATATATGTATATAGTGTAATAACAGCAAATATTACATGAATAACAGGAGAGACAGCTGACATTTTTATAATATATGGACATCAACAACATCCTATATGCAATTACTGAACTATTAAATTTATACATTACAAAATGTTAAATAAAATAAATTTTCAAATAAATTTTAAAATTGTTTAAATTTATATACTTTATATTATGCTACTATTTCCCGTACTTAAGAGTAATATTTATATTTTTATATATAAAATGAAATAGTTTAGCAACGTATACCGACTATGAACCGTTTTCTATTGATAATCAGACGCTGCTAGAGGGGTAACGAATGATTTCCAATTATTGGGACAACGAGTTTCTTAAGCTTATAATAATTCCCATTCACGATAACAATGCACGAATTAAGGTTAATCAAGCTCATTCACGGTCAGCTACTGACCTTCTCCAAGATGAAATTCACAACAGTTGCCAAACTCCTGGATATATTATATATTATATATATATATATATATATATATATAGTAGCCAGAACTCACTTCTCAGCCTACTATGCAAGGCCCGATTTGCCTAATAAGCCAAGTTTTCATGAATTAATGTTTTTTCGTCTACCTAACCTACCTAACCTAACCTAGCTTTTTTTGGCTACCTATCCTAACCTTACCTATATATATAGGTTAGGTTAGGTTAGGTAGGGTTGGTTAGGTTCGGTCATATATCTACGTTAATTTTAACTCCAATAAAAAAAAATTGACCTCATACATAGTGAAAAGGGTAGCTTTATCATTTCATAAGAAAAAAATTATAGTAAATATATTAATTCATGAAAACTTGGCTTATTAGGCAAATCGGGCCTTGAATAGTAGGCTGAGAAGTGAGTTCTGGCTACTAGGTGCGACATATATATATATATATATATATATATATATATATATATATATATATATATATATATATATATATATATCGTACCTAGTAGCCAGAACGTACTTCTCAGCCTACTATGCAAGGCCTGAATTGCCTAATAAGCCAAGTTTTTATGAATTAATTGTTTTTCGACTACCTTACCTACCTAACCTAACTTTTTCGGCTACCTAACCTATAAAGATAGGTTAGGTTAGGTAGGGTTGGGTAGGTTCGGTCATATATCTACGTTAATTTTAACTCCAATAAAAAAAAAATTGACCTCATACATAATGAAATGGGTAGCTTTATCATTTCATAAGAAAAAAATTAGAGAAAATATATTAATTCAGGAAAACTTGGCTTATTAGGCAAATCGGGCCTTGCATAGTAGGCCAAGAAGTGCATTCTGGCTACTAGGTACGACATTATATATATATATATATATATATATATATATATATATATATATATATATATATATATATATATATATATTCACATATTCACTGCAAGGTGACCATAGGCGTCCGGAGAATGTAAGTGGGTTCAACCAAGTTTTGTTACCCCAAGGGATCGAATCCAGGATCGTCGATTACCAGTCGGAAACGTAGACTACTATACTATAGGACCCAAAATTGAAGGTAACCTAGATCATTCACTTTCCTTCCCAGAAAGTGTAGCGTGTACAGTCTCTACAAACAGTCTCCGTGGTGTAGTGGTAAGAAACAGTCTCCGTGGTGTAGTGGTAAGAAACAGTCTCCGTGGTGTAGTGGTAAGACACTCGCCTGGCGTTCCGCGAGCGCTTTGTCATGGGTTCGTATCCTGGCCAGGGAGGCCGGGCGCAAATCCTTAAATGTAGCCTCTGTTTAACGCAACAGTAAAATGTGTACTTGGTTGTAACAAGGATTCTTCGCGGCGGGGATCGTATTCCAGGGTCCTGCCCGAAACGCTACGCGTAATAGTGGCTGTACAAGAATGTAACAACTCTTGTATATATCTCAAAAAAAAACAAAAAAAAAAACAACAATATACTCACTCTAACTTCTCATTAGCTTAATGGTGTAACTAATCAGCACTAATTGCAGAAGCTATAATCTCTTCCCTAATTCCAGGTAACTGTTCTTCCATCCTCCTATCCTAGTGGAGGAAGCTGAGGTGTATAGTCACCGAATATAAGCAAACATAAAGTGAAAAGCCGGCACGGGAGACGTCTCCCGTCACGAAGGGTGCAGTCGCACCTCCACAGATCTCCAGTATCAGCTCTTGATACTGGTAATGGCTCAAAAGGGCCACCACTTATGGGCTATTCAAGCCAGTGCCACCTTTTGGGTGTGTTACGGACCCGAGTCCAGCGTCCAAGCACGGAGCAGTGACGACCGCGCCATCTGTGGGTCAGCTCCCGAAACCCCCTCCAAATGGACGACGCCACCTGGTGAGGACGAGGTATACTGGCCACAAGGGCTAGTTTCCCGTCCTGATCAGCTCATAACACTGCCGCTGCTGACCTCTGGTGAGGTGACTCTGGAGCTACCAGCTGGACTTGTGGTTGATGGCCTCCATGATAAAATAATGTCGATTGTCGATTGAGGGATTGTCGTACCCGGGACTGACTGGTGGAGACGCTTAACCAATGGGGTGTTGTGGCGAGGAGAGTGGTCTGTGGGATCACACGAGGCTCCTGACTAGGGCTCGCTACCCTAGTATCGGTCGTGGAGTGGCCTAACCAGCGTTGCTGATTGGAACCTGCCAGCTACCGGCTGGACTTGTGGTTGATGGCCTCCACGACGGTGCCCCCAGTGGAACTGTGATTTGGCTGGCCTGTGGCCAGGGTAGACTCAAGAGAATCGAAGGATTCGTCGTGAGGCCACAAGAGGACCAAGAGCTTAGCATCGTTGAGCACCGTGAACGTCCAGAGTCTTCAGAAGAAGACTACGTTGTATATTATAGTGTTTATTCCTCCCCCTTGTGATAATCTTTATATTATTTATGGTGACGGTGATAATTATATTATTAAGTTTTTGCCTTTGTCTCCCTTCCCCTTTTATTTTACTTGCGTTACGGATCACATCCCTTGAAAGCCACTACTAGCTTGGGGCCGGATACCCTACCTCTAACAACATCAGAGAAAGAACCCGGTTGCGACCCGAGAGGGCCGTAACATAATTGGCCTTTTATTTTTAATTCAATTCAATTAATTATGGGCCAATTATGTTACGGCCCTCTCGGATCGCAACCGGGTTCTTTCTCTGATGTTGTTAGAGGTAGGGTATCCGGCCCCAAGCTAGTAGTGGCTTTCAAGGGATGTGATCCGTAACGCAAGTAAAATAAAAGGGGAAGGGAGACAAAGGCAAAAACTTAATAATATAATTATCACCGTCACCATAAATAATATAAAGATTATCACAAGGGGGAGGAATAAACACTATAATATACAACGTAGTCTTCTTCTGAAGACTCTGGACGTTCACGGTGCTCAACGATGCTAAGCTCTTGGTCCTCTTGTGGCCTCACGACGAATCCTTCGATTCTCTTGAGTCTACCCTGGCCACAGGCCAGCCAAATCACAGTTCCACTGGGGGCACCATCGTGGAGGCCATCAACCACAAGTCCAGCCGGTAGCTGGCAGGTTCCAATCAGCAACGCTGGTTAGGCCACTCCACGACCGATACTAGGGTAGCGAGCCCTAGTCAGGAGCCTCGTGTGATCCCACAGACCACTCTCCTCGCCACAACACCCCAGTGGTTAAGCGTCTCCACCAGTCAGTCCCAGGTACGACAATCCCTCAACTGCCACGTCACTAGCTTGATATCTGCGAGGCACTACACATCAAGAAGTCAACACCAGCAATCAACAGCCAATTAATGCACAACTATATTCTACCCACTTCAAGACTCCGCACCAATATAGAAGCATCAAGAAATATGGGCCAATAGGCTCTTTGCAGTTACTTCCATTCTTCCCTTTAATTTATCCAATTTATACCCATTGTTTCGTGTTCTGTCTTGTGTTGAAAGTTTTGTTCACCTCATCCAAAACTGTTGTAACATATCACCTCACCCAAATACAGGTATATAAGATGAAAGATGTTTAAATTATAGCATAGTAGAACTCTGTTTAGTGTTTGCAGGTTATAGTTGTGTGTGTGTAAACTAAAGTCTTTGTAAATGTAATAAGTTATTACGAAACGCGTTCAAGTGTCGCGTCAGACTAGAAATAAAAATGAATTTTTGAGAATTGATTTTTCAATTACCGTCGACAGTGAAAAGAAACATAAGAAATATTGAGAAAATTCGTATTAGAATTATTAATCATACTTTTTCGGTCATATTTAATAATATTATATATATATATATATATATATATATATATATATATATATATATATATATATATATATATATATATATATATATATATATATATATATATATGTCGTACCTAGTAGCCAGAACGCACTTCTCAGCCTACTATGCATGGCCCGATTTGCCTAATAAGCCAAGTTTTCATGAAATTGTTTTTCGACAACCTAACCTGACCTAACCTAACTTTTTCGGCTACCTAACCTAACCTATAAAGATAGGTTAGGTTAGGTAGGGTTGGTTAGGTTAGGTCATATATCTATGTTAGTTTTAACTCCAATAAAAAAAAATTGACCTCATACATAATGAAATGGGTAGCTTTATCATTTCATAAGAAAAAAATTAGAGAAAATATATTAATTCAGAAAAACTTGGCTTATTAGGCAAATCGGGCCTTGCATAGTAGGCAGAGAAGTGCATTCTGGCTACTAGGTACGACATATATATATATATATATATATATATATATATATATATATATATCTTAATAGTCACTTATACACCTGGATAGTAGTAGTAGGGATAACAGTCCAGCGACACGGAATTTTGGGGGGCCATTTGTCGCTGGACTGTCAGGTTTCTCGGCAAATTGGCCAGTCACTCATAGACTGTCGGGTTTCCTGATAAATTTCCCAGTTTCCGATTTTGAGTTAAAGAATTCTTATGAAGAAAATAATTTCAAAGATCATAGAAGTTTCTTACAGAAAAATTCAGGGGCAAAGTCTGGTCCCATCTTCCTGAGAAAAAAAAATCACTCGTACGTTCTTAGAGGAAATTAAAAAAATTTCAGAGCTCATTTTAGGGAAATATTTCGCAGTTCATATAATCATAGAAGTTTATTTAAGAGTTTAAGACCGAAATTATTCAAAAGACCATTTTCAGAGAATATTGTCATAGAAGTTTTGATAATGAAAATAGACATCTTAGCAATAAGTTTTAGTTTCATACCCATTTACAACTATTTCACATGTTAAAGATAAAAAATTATTCAGAGACCATTTTCAGACCAATTTTCATCAAAGTTGTTTGAGACCCAAATTTGACAGACCATTTTCAGACCAAAATAGGCACTGACCAGTTTATTCCCAAAATTTAACAGAGTCCAATGAAAGACCGAAATTAATCAGCCCAACTGACGACCAAAAGTAATCAGCCCAACTGACGACCAAAATTAATCAGAGACCGCATTTATAAGTCTAGTTTCGTTATTAACAGCCCAATTTTAGCAAAATTGTAAAGAAGTATATTTCAGACGTAGTGCAATATATCAAAACAATTACCGAGTTCTAGCTCCTGTCCCTGCCCTCGTCCCCTGTCGTAGATTCAATACTAACAGGCCAATCCCCCTGAAATTGTGACCGCTATATTTCAGACATAGTAAAATACAATAATTCAGTTATTGAGCTCCAGCTCCCGTCCCTCACCTTAGTTCATTTATATAACTTCTTTAGTAACATACCAAATCCCTTGAGATTTAAAACATAGCTATTTCAGATGTAGTAAATAAGGCCAAGGCAGTTACTGAGTTTCAGCTTTTGTCCCCTGCCTTAGTTTGCTTATATAAATTCACTACTATCAGTCCATTCCCTGAGATTTAAAAACCCAACTACATTTCAGACCCCTGTAAAATAAGTTTGAAGCAAATTACCGAGCTCCAACTCTTGTCCTTCGCTTTAGTTCAATGTTCTTCAAAATTAGTTCAGATCAAGACGCTCTCCAGTCTATCACCTTTATCAAGAGTAAACATCCTGTCCTTTAATACCTTTATTTTACTCAGCTATGTAAATAATCACTAATGAGCTAAATATTCACAAAGTAATAAAAATCACAGTCAGATTGTACCTTACCTTCAATACCCTTTGTTTTCTCAGATAAGTAATAATTACACGGTCAAATCACACTTTACCCTCCCCCTTACCGTCCCATCCCTTACCTCCCCCCTCCCTTACTTTCCCCAACTCCCTTTTGCTCTTATCTCCCCCCCCCCCCCCTTATCTTCCTCCTCCCTTATCTTCCTCCTCTCTTACCTTCCCTTCATCTCGCCCATTCCCCTATCCAAACCTTCAATAATCCTCCTGTATTTGTATGTTTTCTCTATATTCACTGTGTTCATTGCATTTTCTTCCATGTTTTCTGTGTTCACTCCATGTTCTGCAAATATTCACAGCATTTTCAGTTCATATTTTTTTTCACCAGTTTCTCCATGTTTTTCTGCGACCTTTGTCATATTCTCATAACTTTCTCTACAATTTCCCCTCACGTTCTCTATGTTCTTTGACATGTTCTCATAGTGTTCTTAGCATGTTCTTCACATGTTCATCACATGTTCTCTGTACAACGTTCATACTTAATATTCATGCTCTCAAAGTTCTTAGCATGTTCTTCACAAATTCAGTGTTCATTTTCGTTCATGTTCTATGTGTATTGTGTCATGTTTTGTTCATATCATGTTCTCTGTACTACTGTTTATACTCATTATTCATGTTCCTCACAAGTTCACTGTGTTCTTCACATTCTCTTCCATGTTCTTTGTGTTCGTCATCATGTTCCTTGTATGTTAACTGTTCCATATTTGTCCGGTCTCCGGGCAAGTATGTGCGCTAATATCCTGGTTATGTGTTTTGTGTAGTGTTGTGTGCTTCCTCTGGCTGCTTGCTTGCCCTATTGTGTGTTATTTGTGTGTGTTTCTTATCCTTATGTGCTCGTGCCTCTCCCGTTTTTTGTTGCGATCCAGGTAGTTTCTTGTGTGTTATCTTGTTCATGAGCTTCCCGGTTTGGTGCCTTCTTTTGATAATTACTTACTTGTTCATGAGCTTGGGTTGTGGTACACATGGAAAATACTGGAGGGTCAGGTCCCAAATCTACACAGTAAAATAACAACGTACTGGAGTGAACGATATGGAAGAAAATGCAAGATAGAACCAGTGAAAAGCAGAGGTGCCATAGGCACAATCAGAGAACACTGTATAAACATCAGAGGTCCACGGTTGTTCAACGTCCTCCCAGCGACTATAAGAAATATTGCCGGAACAACCGTGGACATCTTCAAGAGAAAACTGGACGGTTTTCTAAGAGAAGTTCCGGATCAGCCGGGCTGTGGTGGGTATGTGGCCCTGCGGGCCGCTCCAAGCAAGTGGACCAAACTCTCACAAGTCAAGCCTGGCCTCGGGCCGGGCTTGGGGAGTAGAAGAACTCCCAGAACCCCATCAACCAGGTAACCAGGTGGTTTGTGGGTATTTTGTGTTACATAATATGCCCTGTATTTTGTATTATGTTTCTGCTTTACGTGTTGTCTTGTGTTTCGGTAAATGTTTTGCTGCATGTTTTGATTTTCTTGTGTTCTCTTTCATGTTGTGCTTTGTTGTCGGTCCTTCAGGCCAGTGCTAATATGTTTGATTTGTTTAATCTGTTCCTATGTTTTGTTTTCTTTGGCATTATTTGCTTGCGTGCCTGCTTGTTTACATTGCGTTTTGTTTTGTGTTATGTTCTTGACTTGTTACATGTTGTGTTTCTCTTGAGTTTTCTCCTGTTATACTTAATGTTGAACTTTGCTGTCGATCCTTCTGGTCGGTGGTTTTCTGTTTGCTTTGTTGATATGTTCCTATGTTGTTTCATTGTATTTATTTGCATGTAAAAATGCAAATAAAAAAAAAGTTCCCTATAAGCGTTGGTTTCACTGTACTAGCTCCCTATTGAGTTGATTTCATTGTTCTAGCTCCCCATAATCGTTGGTTTCTCTGTACTAGCTCCCCATAAGCATGGGTTTCATTGTACTTAATTGGCTGGTTTGCACAGATTTAGTTTGACTCTGGGGGATATCAAAGAAACATTTATTTCTGATGTGGTGCTCATGGGCTCTATTACATCTGTCAAGGAAGAGTTTCAGATCAGCATTAGCATTTGGGAACAAGGTTTCGCACATGTAAATAGCTCAAGAGAATGTGTGAAGTGTATGTTCAGCATGTTTAGGGGCTTAAACAGAGGGGCTGTATGCTGTCTGAAGACAGTTTGTTATAGTTGTGATAACAGATTTTTGCTGGGTTCATTATCATCATTTACATGGGCTTGAGGTAGTTTGCAGTGGTTGAACCCCATACACAGACACCGTATGTAAGATAGGGATAGATAAGTGAGTAGTATACAGAAATAGAGACAGAGAGATCGGGTCGAAACAAACACAGCCTCGTATCACATCTAGTCTATATAAGAGGCACTGGCTTGGGGCTAGGCTCACCCAACATTGCAAGGTGACATATGAACGGTTGAAGACCAACATGGCGTGTTGAGTTTGCCTACTTTGCTCATACTGAGAGGTGGGGCGTCTTCCATGGCGATCCTCATGAAATCATTGGTGATGAAAGGTGGCTAGCAGTCCCTAAATGTTCATCATTATAACCCACCTTGGAATATTTGTATGCTAGAGCAAGGACTGTCGTGGGCGGGTCAGGGTTTGCCCCATGCAAACCTCTTGGTGTCCGGGTTAACACTTCAATAACAGCGACTGAGGACAAGTTGTAAATTATTCATAGCAAAATCATCAAGTGGAGGGAGACAAGGTCAAGTAAGTAATTATCAAAAGAAGTCGCCGGGAAGACAATGTAGCAAGACAATCCTTAACTTATCGGCACTGCACAGGAATGCGACATATGTCAATTTTCGGTATAACATTATAAATTTGTGTTGTTTTATGTCCTTCATCGCTGAATGACATTTTAAAAATATATGTATATAGTGTAATAATAGCAAACGTAGTTGAAATAACAGGAGACCCAACTGATATAATTTTAATATATGGACATCAACAACAGTCTATATGCAATTACTTAACTAATAATGTATAGATTATAAAATATTAAATAAACTATATTTTCATATAAATTCTAAAGTTGTTTAAATTCATACGCTCCATATTATGCAATTATTTCCCGTACTTAGGGGTAAAATTTATATTTTATATATATTTTTTACTGGTTCAGTAACAGGGTTGTTGATTTGTGGAACCAATTGCCGCGTAACGTGGTGGAGGTGGTGTCCCTTGATTGTTTCAAGCGCGGGTTGGACATGTATATGAGTGGGATTGGGTGGTTATAGAATAGGAGCTGCCTCGTATGGGCCAATAGGCCTTCTGCAGGTACCTTTGTTCTTATGTTCTTATATAAATTAAATAGTTTAGCTACCCATACAGACTATGCAGCCGTTTTCTATTGATAATCAGTCGCTGTTCGAGGGGTGACATATGATTTCCAATTATCAGGGACAACGAGTTTCTTAAGCTTATAATAATTCCCATTCACGAATTAAGGTTAATCAAGATCATCCTCGGTCAGCTACTGACCTTCTCCAAGATGAAATTTACAACAGTTGCCAAATTTCTGGGTATATATTCACTTTAATGTGACCATAGGCGACAGGTGAATGTAAACGGGTACAGTTTTGTTACCCCAAGGGATCTAACCCAGGATCGTCGATTACCAGCTGGAAACGTAGACTACTGTACTACAGGACCCTAAATTGAAGGTTACCTAGGCCATTCACTTTCCTTCCCAGAAAGCATCACACTACGCCTGCCTAACAGCATCACTAAGTGTTGTTAGGGATGCTGTGAGAATTATATGGGAAGGAATCTGTAGCGAGTAAACCTATACTCGCTCCATTATCTCATCATCTTAATGGCATAACTAATTACACAAACTATAATCCTATCCCTATTTACAGGTAACGGTTTTTCCACCCTCCTAACTGACTGTGAGGTGTAGTAACCGTATATAAGCCAGCGATTTGAAAATAGCAAACCAGTACAATCTCCAGTCAAGAATGTAGTACTCGGTGTAGGCAGTTCTAATCGACCCAAGACGCTACAGCTTCGACACAGAGCAGGCAGCAGGCTACCACCTCATCCAGCTACAACGCTCTCCCACATAGATCTCCACGACTCCGGCCACACTCAGCTCTGTGCTCTGCTCCAGGCTTCGTCTCAACGTCTACGACACTTGTATCCAGGACTAATAAATAAATATGAAACTCACTAAACACTGTGTATCTAATCAACCCAACAACGTAACATAATCGTACGTTACAAATCAGTTACCATCTCACAGCGAACAATCTTGTAAACAAATCTTAACAAGCTTAGGTATACACAAGTAGAACAATGAAGTACCTCACTACATCATAGTATCGCACCTTGTGTTACTAATTCACCAAGTATTTTACTATTTAGAAATGCAACTACATTAGGAGCAATGTATTTATCACCTGGTTGATGGGGTTCTGGGAGTTCTTCTACTCCCCAAGCCCGGCCCGAGGCCAGACTTGACTTGTGAGAGTTTGGTCCACCAGACTGTTGCTTGGAGCGGCCCGCAGGCCCACAGCCCGGTTGGTCCGGCACTCCTTGAAGGAAACAATCTAGTTCCCTCTTGAAGATGTCCACGGTATTTACATTGCTATACTCTTGTAATGTAAATTCAAGTTATATTATTATATACTTGTGATTACATTCATTTTTGTATTCAAGATTAACTGTTTCACCTCTAGCTTTATGTTCGATAAAAATTCTGTGTTTAGCTTCAGGACCTGTGCTACACCCTGTGCCTGGTTGTGGTTGTGCATGAATGCACCACTTAATCCCCATCATATGTACTTCCATAACCCAGTGTACTTTCTTCTAAATACATACATAAATAAATAAATATCAGAGACACATGATGGACAGTGAGAAAGACAGACATACAAAGAGACAGACACACAGATAGACATACAGAGAGAGAGACTGTTTTTGTTTCTGTTCCTGTTTTTGACAGGTGACAAAAACAGGAACAGAATACAGAGACAGACATACAAAGACTGACAAACCACAAAAACAGGAAGAGAATGCATAGAGATATAAACAGAGAGAGAGACAGGGTCGGACCAGGCACCGACACGTATCCTATCTAGTCTTTTCTGCGCGTAAGGATGAACAAACATAAGCAACATAAATTGTATAAACTTAAAAAATATTTGCAAATGCAGTTGCTAGTAATTTGCAACTGACGCTGCTGGAATTTATTACAGCTTCGAGGTTGCTAGTAAGTTGTAACTGCGAGTTGCAACTTATGGTGTGCAGGGATACATGTTAATTGACCTTAATACCTATTCTACGTAAGTAGGAGCACATGCACTTGAACATAGTACTACGTAAATAAAGTTTACAAGGTTAGAGAATTCATCCCGAAATAATAAATGGGGCACTTAACAATATTTATTATTTCATTTATTTATATACAAAAAGGTACATTGGGTTTATGAGAGTACAGAGCATTGACGTTTTACATTCTTGTAAAGCCACTAACACGCATAGCGTTTTGGGCTGAACTAATAGTAAAGGATGCATATTGCGTTGGTTTCATATCGAGCCAACATAAGTGTTGGTGTTACTGTACTAGTTCCCCATAAGCGTTGATTTCATTGTACTAGTTCCCCATAACCGTTGGTTTTACTGTACCAGTCTCCGTGGCGTTCCGCGAGCGCTTTGTCATGGGTCATCCTGGCCGGGGAGGATTTACTGGGCGCAAATCCTTAACTGTAGCCTCTATTTAACTCAACAGTAAAATGTGTACTTGGTTGTAACAACGATTCTTCGCGGCGGGGATCGTATTCCAGGGACCTGCCCGAAACGCTACGCGTACTAGTGGCTGTACAAGAAAACAACTCTTGTATATATCTCAAAAAAAAAAAAAAAAAAAAAAAAATAGCTCCCCACATGCGTTGGTTTCACCATACTAGCTCCCTATTGCGTTGCTTTCATTGTACTAGCTCCCCATAATCGTTGCTTTCACTATACTAGCTCCCCATAAGCATTGGTTTCACTGTACTAGCTTCCGATAAGCGTTGATTTCAATGTACTAGTTCCCTATAAGCGTTGGTTTCACTGTACTAGTTCCCTATAAGCGTTGGTTTCACTGTACTAGCTCCCTATTGCGTTGATTTCATTGTTCTATCTCCCCATAATCTTTGGTTTCTCTGTACTAACTCCCCATACGCATGGGTTTCATTGTACTAGCTCCCCATAAGCGTTGATTTCACTGTACTAGTTCCCAAAAAGCGTTGATTTCACTGTACTTGCTTCCCATAAGCGTTGATTTCATTGTACTTAATTGGCTGGTTTGCACAGATTTAGTTTGACTCTGGGGGATAGCAAAGAAATATTTGATTCTGGTGGGGTTCTCATGGGCTCTATCACATCTATCAAAGAAGAGTTTCAGATCAGCATTAGCATTTGGGAACAAGGTTTCGTACATGAAATTGCTCAAGAGAATGTGTGAAGTGAGTGTATGTTCAGCATGTTTAGGGGCTTAAACTGAGGGGTTGTATGCTGTCTGAAGACAGAGTTTGTTATAGTTCTGATAACAGATTTTTGCTGCGTTCATTATCATCATCATTTACATGGGCTTGAGGTAGTCTGCAGTGGTTGTACCCCAAACACAGACACAGTATGTAAGATAGGGATAAATAAGTGAGCAGTATACAGAAATAGAGAGAGAGAGAGAGATCGGGTCGAAACAAACACAGCCTCGTATCACATCTAGTCTATATAAGAGACACTGGCTTGGGGCTAGGCTCACCCAACATTGCAAGGTGACATATGAACGGTTGAAGACCAACATGGCGTGTTGAGTTTGCCTACTTTGCTCATACTGAGAGGTGGGGCGTCTTCCATGGCGATCCCCATGAAATCATTGGTGATGAAAGGTGGCTAGCAGTCCCTAAATGTTCATCATTATAACCCACCTTGGAATATTTGTATGCTAGAGCAAGGACTGTCGTGGGCGGGTCAGGGTTTGCCCCATGCAAACCTCTTGGTGTCCGGGTTAACACTTCAATAACAGCGACTGAAGACAAGTTGTAAATTATTGATCGCAGAATCATCAAGTGGAGGGAGACAAGCTCAAGTAAGTAATTATCAAAAGTCGCTGGGAAGACTATGTAGCAAGACAATCCTGAACTTCTCAGCACTGCACGGAATGTAATATATGTTAACATGTGGATAACATTACAAATGTATTAAATTTGTTATGTCCTTCATCGCTGAAGGACATTTTAAAAATATATGTATATAGTGTAATAATAGCAAATATAATACTAATAACAGGAAACACAGCTGATAATATTTTAATATATAGACATCAACAACAGTCTATATGCAATTACTGATTTAGTAATGTATAGATTATAAAATGTTAAACAAAATAAACTTCCAATTTAATTCTAAAATTGTTTGAATTATATTCTGCATATTATTTAACTATTTCTTGTACTTAGGAGTAAAACTTATATTTTAAATATACAATTAAATAGTTTATCGCCCTATACAGACTTGTGTATCCGTTTTCTGTTGATAATCAGACGCTGCTGGAGGGGTAACGTATGATTTCCAATTGTCGGGACAACGCGTTTCTTAAACTTATAATAATTCCCATTCGCGATAACAATGCACGAACTAGAGTTAACCAACATCACCCTCGGTCAGCTACTGACCTTCTCCAAGATGAAATTTACAACAGTTACCAAATTCCTGGGCACATATTAACTTTAAGGTGACCATAGGCGTCAGGTATCGTATCGTGATCCCTCTGCATTTCCATGCACACTGATATTGATCCTGATCTAAATCTTCTGTCTCATATCTACACCAACCAGCACATTGATCATCATTATTGCAAGTATTACACAGCACACCAGGCAGAAAACAAACTCCAAAATAGTACTTGCTTATCAGTTTACAACCAAAATGTTAGATCACTTGGTAAACATTTCGACGATTTAAATGCATTACTCACAGCACTAGGTACTAACTTATCGTTCATTATTTTAACAGAAACTTGGCTAAATAAAGACTATACCCAACTCTACAACTTAGCTGGTTATAAAGCCATTCATAACTGTAGGCCTAATAAAAAAGGTGGCGGCACAGCTATTTATTACCGAGATACATTTATCTGTAACAGTGTCATTAGTGATAGAGATGGCTACTGTGAATATACTTTTGCTCAGTTTACAATTAAATCCCTTAAATCCTCCTTGACTATTGGAGCCATCTATAGATTTCCTAATACTAACATAGCTTCATTCTCAGATAACCTAAGGAATCTCATTATAAACAACAATCTCAACAAAAACCACATCACTCTGGGAGGAGACTTCAATATTGACCTGGGTCAACAAAATTGCTCTCAAGTTGACTATTTCCTTAACAGCATGAACGCCTGTATGCTAATCCCCACAATCACCAAACCTACCCGAGTCACTCAAACATCACCTTGGATCACAT
Organism: Procambarus clarkii; assembly: GCF_040958095.1. Taxonomy (NCBI): domain Eukaryota; kingdom Metazoa; phylum Arthropoda; class Malacostraca; order Decapoda; family Cambaridae; genus Procambarus; species Procambarus clarkii. The sequence continues at coordinate 37,773,427 of NC_091151.1, read as the reverse complement.
ATGGACTAATATAACAGCTCCCCTTGTATCTGGTATAATCTACGATAGAACAACTGACCATTATCCTACTTTTCTCATAGAGAACATGGACATAACACCACCAAAAAGCAAGAAACTTACTTTCAGGTTACACAGTGAATCAGCTTTAGGCAATCTTACAAATGCACTTTACAATATTAACTGGGATTCTGAATTCAATAATTCTCAGGAATTCATTAGCTAACCTCTTCCTCTCCAAAACTCTAAGCCTCTACAACCTTTATTGTCCCCATCTTACCAAGCAAGTAACTGACAAAAGATTAAACAATCCATGGCTCACAAGTGGCATTCTCAACTCAATCAACAAGAAACATGAATATGAAAAGAAACTCAGGATTGGCCTAGTTACGAAGGAAGTAGTTAAAAGGTACTCATCAATGCTTACCAGTATCATAAGAAAGGCAAAACTTTCATATTATGTGAATAGATTCAATGAAGCAAAAGGCAACATGAAAAGCACATGGAAAACAATCTCTAGTATCCTAGGAACTAAACAATACTCACATAACCAAATAAAACTCTATAAGGATGGATATACACCGTCAACTGATTTAGAAATGGCAAATGAATTTAATAGCTTCTTTTCATCGGTTGGTGCTAATCTTGCCAGAAAAATCCCACAGACTCAGACACATATTAACACATATCTCTCAGGCAACTGTCCAAACTCTCTTCTCCTTTCACCAATCAACCCGGCAGATGTTGTGTCCATCATACACTCTCTAAAAACCAAGGCAGGGAACACCAGTGAAATTCCGTCCATTGTATACAAGAGCGCCTCCTATGCCCTTGCGCCACCCATAGCTCTACTGTTCAATAAATCTAAAGAGTGTCAAACCTTCCCTGATATCCTTAAAAAAACAAGAGTAACGCCAGTTCATAAAGGAGGCAATCCGGCAGACTAACAATTATAGACCAATACCAAATCTACCCATTCTATCAAAAATATTTGAAAAAATTATCTACAAACAGCTCTATTCCTACCTCGTAAAATTCGACATACTCAGCCCCTGCCAGTTTGGCTTCCGGTCCCAAAAGAGCACCAATGATGCAATCATTAGTCTCCTTGACGTAATCTACTCAGCCCTTGACAAAAATGAGTTTCCGATTGGACTCTTCATTGACCTGAGAAAGGCCTTTGATACTGTTAATCACAACTACCTTTTACTTAAACTCCAGCATTATGGAATCCGAGGCCTTGCCCTGGACTATATCCGATCCTATCTTAGTGACAGACACCAATGTGTAACCATCCATGATACAACCTCTTCCACTCTACCAATAACCGTTGAAGTGCCACAGGGCAGCATCTTAGGACCTCTTCTATTTCTTATATATATATCAATGATCTGCCTAATGTCTCTAACATTCTTAAACCTATATTGTTTGCTGATGATACTACCCTCATCTATTCAGATCCCAACCCACATACACTAAATAATGTTGTGAATAATGAATTAAAATAAGTCCACGTATGGATGTCAACTAACAAACTAACACTAAACATAGGAAAGACCTACTACATCTTATTTCGAAGCAAATCATCGAATGTAATTCAGCTACAGATAGACAACATTAACATCAGTAATAAAAATGATGCAAAGTTTCTTGGCCTATTCCTAGACAAGAGACTCAACTTCAGCACCCACATTCAACACATAACTAAGAAAGTCTCTAAAACAGTTGGAATACTCTCCAAAATAAGATATTATGTTCCTAACTCTACTCTCCTCTCACTATATTATGCACTAATCTATCCCTATCTTAATTATGGTATCTGTGCATGGGGGTCTACCACTGTAAACCACCTTAAGCCCATCATCACTCAGCAAAAATCTGCTATCAGAATAATAACAAACTCTGCTTTCAGACAACACTCAGCTCCCTTGTTTAAATCCCTTAACTTGCTAAATATTAACTCCCTCCACACATCCCCTTGTGTCAACTACATTTACAAAACCCTGTTCTTAAATGCAAACCATGCTCTGAAACTCTCCCTGGACAGATGTAATAGGACCCATTATCACCACACCAGAAATAAATATCTCTTTGATATCCCCAGGGTCAAACTTAACCTTTGTAAACACTATGCAAATTAAGGGACCTAGTCTATGGAACTCACTCTGTAGTGAATTGAAAAGCTGTCAAACTTTTGCGTCATTTAAAAACAAAAACAAAAAGTACCCAATTTCATCTTCGTAGTTTCCTACACTGAGCTTTAAATTTGCTCTGTATCTAGTGTTACCCAATCTCCCAATCTTTATGTATTTAATCCAAAACAACTTTATCATTGTGTTCATTGCTGTCTTCTTTTATGTGCTTTAATATACCTACAATTTTTCCAGTAAGTTCAGTAGAACTTCGGTTTCAACCCTTTTTACCCTGTCGTAGCTCAGTCGATTAAGGCAGTGTCTGGGATGCTCCCGGACGCAGGTTCGAATCCTCGTCACGGCCCTTGTACAGTTGTTCGTATATCATGGTTCTGTAGCGAGTAGATTATCCCAATAATATACTCACTCCAAACGCATTAGCCTAATGAGAGAAGCTCTTCTTAGTACTTATTATGGAACTCAAACCTTTCCCAACTTCCACATAATATTCCTGTCAACCTTTGGAGAACGGTGAGGTGTTGCCTGAGCATATAAGCAGCAGAGTAGCGAAGAATAACCCCACCATTTGGTCACCATTTGGTCCGGGAGACATCTCCCGTCACGCAGGGTGCAGTTGCGCCTCCATAGATCTCCAGTGTCATCTTTTTATACTGGTAATGGCTCAAAAGGGCCACCACTTACGGGCTATTCATGCCCGTGCCACCTCTTGGGTGGCTTAATCTTCATCAATCGAAGAATAACCCACGGGAGACATCTCCCGTCACGCAGGGTGCAGTCGCACCTCCACAGATCTCCAGTATCATCTATTGATACTGGAAATGGCTCAAAAGGGCCACCACTTATGGGCTAGTCATGCCCAAGCCACCTTTTGGGTGGCTTAATCTTCTCTCTCTCTCGAAGAAGAATAACCGAATCGCTCAGGACGGGAGAGAGATCTCCCGTCAACACATCACAAGGCGCAGTGTGGTCACAATGCGACCCAAACGTCTTAAGGTCAGAGCTACTCCACTTGACGGTCATGCTATCGGAAGAAGCAATACTTTAAAGGTCCTGAAGGACGTAACTGGCCTCAAACCCGCTGACATTAGTCAGGAAGGTGAAGATATCGTGCTCTACTTTTCATGTGAAGAGGAGCTAGAAAAACTCCTCGCTAACGATGGCTTTCTTCGCAAAGAGCACTACCTACATCCTCACTTCCCACGTCAGTTCCTGGCCGGAAGAACTGTTTTTACCAGCAGGACCAGCCGGTGGATCGCTGAGCGACCTCAACATCATATCATAAACAATATCGAGGACGAAAATCCAAACCTGTCGGTATTCAACCTAGAGTTCTGCAACACCGACAAAAATCAATGAAGATTACGTTCACCACCATAGCTGCGGCCACCCAGGCTGCCACACAAGGATTCTACTGCTTCGGCCTAAAAATACCACCCCACCAAATAAAAAAGGAACAATACCATGAGATACAGCAGTGCTTTAAGTGCTACGAGCTCTCCCACCCGACCAACAAGTGTCAGCACCCTGTCCAAAGGTGCAGCCTGTGCGCACTGGACCATCACTAATCCATATGCAAGGCAACAGTCCATCACTGCTTGCTCTGTGATGGCAATCACCCCGCAATTTCCTACCGCTGCCCTAAAGCTTCTTTCTAATTGTTTTAAAAAATTAGAAATTTAAAAAAAATTAAAATTTTTTTTTTAATTTCCTAAAGCTAATTCTAATATCATAAAAGACATATTTACTGCAAGTTTCAAGCAGAGAATGCATATCTATAACTAAAACGAACGACTCCTCCTCACGAGATTTGCCAACTAATAATCTTTTGTTTATATAAAATCGATCCTCCGTGTTGTGTAGTAGAGAAAAATTGATTTATATCCAGTTTACGTAAAGCGCTCTTACAAGTTATATCCAGTTTACGTAAAGCGCTCTTACGAGTTATATCCAGTTTATGTAAAGCGCTCTTACGAGTGGTTGACAGCACTCTTAGCCGATGGACCAAACTTACGAAGGTTTTCCTTCTTAGTGTGTCTACCTGAATACTGACGTAGCCCCTATGAAAGCGCTAAGAAGGAAAAACATTTGTAAGTACCTTCGTGAATCTGGCCCCTGGTTGTGGGAAGAGATTATAATAATAATAATAATAATAATTTTTATTTAGGTAAGGTACATACATAAAGAGATTTTACAAAGTTTGTTGGCTTTATAGATAGAGCTAGTACATACAATGCCTAAAGCCACTATTACGCAAAGCGTTTCGGGCAGAAATTATATGATTATATGTTCATATATGATTATATGATTCCTTGCAGATTATATGTTCCTTGATGGAGCCCTGTTGTTTGTGCATTGTTAATCGCCTAGAAAGAGACGTTGCTGTCTTGCCTATATATTTTGAGTTCTTTGGGGCTTACAGCCCCCAAGTGGGTATGTGAAGGCATAGACAACACTGGTTTCGTTTTAGGCATTCTGTTTGGTGTCTGGGGAGTTTTTTATGAGTAGGTTGGCCGTTTTTTTGTTTTGTTTTTGTAGTAAATTGTCAATTGTATTTTCTGATTTTTGCCTGTAGGGCTAACGTTCCTACTAATAATATCTTTCAGGGCACTTTTCTTCGTTTTATGAGCCGTCGAAAAGAAGTTCTTGTAAGTCTAATAGGGGGTACAAGTGTTATGCTTGTTGACTCTTCAGAGGTTGCATGGTTGATACCTGGTTGATACCTGGTTGATGGGGTTCTGGGAGTTCTTCTACTCCCCAAGCCCGGCCCGAGGCCAGGCTCGACTTGTGAGAGTTTGGTCCACCAGGCTGTTGCTTGGAGCGGCCCGCAGGCCCACATACCCACCACAGCCCGGTTGGTCCGGCACTCCTTGGAGGAATAAATCTAGTTTCCTCTTGAAAATGTCCACGGTTGTTCCGGCAATATTTCTTATGCTTGCTGGGAGGACGTTGAACAACCGCGGACCTGTGTTTTCGTCTTCAACATAACCATTAGAGAAGCCATTTTTGAATAGGACCTGCCTTACCCTACAGAGTTCTTCATCGACTTGCTTCCATCCTGAGCTGTAACTTAGAGCCCGGTGTTGTAAGCGATGACAACACTCCTCTTGTACCTGTCTGGGCAGTCACTATTGGCATTGAGGCACATTCCTATGTTGGTTTCCTTAGTGTAGACTGCAGTGTGGAAGCCTCCGTTCCTTTCCGTGACTTAAATCTAGAAAGGGCAGCTTCCCACTATTCTCCATTTCGTAAGTGAAACTTAACACAGAATTTTGCTCGAATGCCTCCTTCAGCTGCTGCAGACGTCTGACATCAGGTCCCTGCATAAAAATGTCGTCAACATACCTGCAGCATATGACGGGTTTCAAGTCCATGTCAACTAAAACCTTCTGTTCTATGGTACCCATGTGCAATTTTGCAAACAGGACACCTAGGGTAGAACCCATGGCGACCCTATCTACTTGCTTATACATGTGCCCATCTGGACTCAAGAAGGGTGCCTCTTTAGTGCAGGCTTGGAGTAGCTTTCTTAGTATGTTTTCTGGTATGTCAAGAGGAGTACAAGCCGGATCACGATACACTTTGTCCATTATCACCCCGAATGTTTCATCCACAGGTACGTTGGTAAACAGCGACTCTACATCCAAAGAGGCTCTAATCCTTATGGCCCGTGCTCCCCACAGTAAGTCAACGAATTCCTTTGGAGAGTTCAGGTTGAAAGCACAAAGTATATAAGGAGTCAGCAAGCAGTAGAATGTGACAGTTTATAACGTGACAGTTTATATCCAGATTTAAGAGAGTGATTTGGTCCTCAGTGAAGTTGATTCCAGCAAGGTTTAAGAAGCCACCTCTGGGTCGTGGAATCGACATAGGTCCTAAAAATAATATTGTCATTATATCCAGACCAAGTGAGATGGCCCAGAGAGTAGAGTTGGAGATTCTATTGGACGACATATTCGACCTCGAGACGCAAAAGAAGGATACCACTAAAGACACCTTACAAGCGGAACTTATAGCAGAAGGAGGAAAGATTCGAGCTAACTACAGAAGCACCATACTCTCCCCCGAACTCAAAGCGGCAGCTAAGAGCCTTTGTGAGAATGAGGAGATAGTCGTCTGGAGAGGTGACAAATCGCCAATATACGTTATTGGTGTTGATTTCATTGTACTAGTTCCCCATAAGCGTTGATTTCACTGTACTAGCTCCCCACAAGCTGTTTCATTGTACTTGGTTGGTTAGCACAGATTTAGTTAGACTCTGGGGATATCAAAGATATATTTATTTCTGATGTGGTGCTCATGGGCTCTATTACATCTTTGAAGGAAGTGTTTCACATCAGAATTAGCATTTGGAAACAAGGATTCGAACATGTAAATAGCTCAAGAGAATGTGTTAAGTGAGTGTATGTTTAGCATGTTTAGGGATTTAAACAGAGGGGCTGTATGCTGTCTGAAGACAGAGCATGTTATAGTTGTGATAACAGATTTTTGCTGAGTTCATTATCATCATCATTTACATGGGCTTGAGGTAGTTTGCAGTGGTTGAACCCCATACACAGACACCGTATTTAAGATTGGGATAGATAAGTGAGTGATATACAGAAACAGAGACAGAGATCGGGTCGAAACAAACACAGCCTCGTATCACATCAAGTCTATATAAGAGACACTGGCTTGGGGCTAGGCTCGTCCAACATTGCGTGTTGAGTTAGCCTACTTTGCTCATACTGAGAGGTGGGGCGTCTTCCATGGCGATCCTCATGAAATCATTGGTGATGACAGGTGGCTAGCAGTCCCTAAATGGTCATCATTATAACCCACCTTGGAATATTTGTATGCAATCTTGAGATGATTTCGGGGCTTTGGTGTCCCCGCGGCCCAGTCTTCGACCAGGCCTCCACCCCCAGGAAGCAGCCCGTGACAGCTGACTAACTCCCAGGTACTTATTTACTGCTAGGTAACAGAGGCATCAGGGTGAAAGAAACTCTGCCCATTGTTTCTCGCCGGCGCCCGGGATGAAACCCGGGATCACAGGATCGCGCGCCCAGTGTTCGTCCGCTCAGCCGCCGGCTCCCTCCTAGAGCAAGGACAGTCCTTGCTAGAGCAAAGACTGTCATGGGCGTGTCAGGGTTTGCCCCATGCAAACCTTTTGGTGTCCGGGTCAACAATTCAATAGCACAGAGACTGAAGACAAGTTGTAAATTATTGATAGCAAAATCATCAAGTGGAGGGAGACAAATTAAGCTCAAGTTAGTAATTATAAAAAGAAGTCGCCGGAAAGACTATATGTAGAAAGACAATCCTTAACTTCTCAGTGCTGCACAGAAATGTAACATACGAAAACATAAATGTATTTAACTTGTTATGTGTTATGTCCTTCGTCGCTGAAGGGCATTTTAAAAATATGTGTATATAGTGTAATAATAGCAATAACAAGAATAATGCGAATAACAGGAGAGACAGCTAATATTTTTATAATATATGGACATCAATAAAAGACTGTATGCAATTACTGAACTAATAATGTATAGATTATAAAATGTTATGCAAAATGAATTTCCATGTAAATTTTAAAATTGTTTGAATTGATTTTCTGCATATTATACAACTATTTCCCGTACTTAAGAGTAAAATTTATATATTATATTTAAAATTAAATAGTTTAGCAACCTATACAGACTATTGTAACCGTTTTCTATAGATAATCAGAAGTTGCTGGAGGGGTGACGTATGATTTCCAATTATCGGGGACAACGAGTTTCTTAAGCTTATAATAATTCTCATTTACGATAACAATGCACGGACTAAGGTTAATCAAGATCACCCTCGGTCAGCTACCGACCTTCTCCAAGATAAAATTTACAACAGTTCCTTCACGACGTTTCGGTCCGTTCTTTACCATTCTCAAGTCGAATGACAAAATCGACTTTCTTTAGTATATCGCCATCCATGTATTTAAAAGCAATTCTGAAGTTAGAAAGCGTGGCATAGGCTCCTCGCACAATATTCTTTATGTGGTCCTCAGGTGATAGTTTTCTATATAGAACCACCCCTAGATCTCTTTCTTTATCAGAATTCTTTAAAGATTTCTCACATAATATATAGGTTGTGTGGGGTCTATGTTCTCCTATTCCACGTTCTATAACATGACATTTATTAACATTAAATTCCATTTGCCAAGTGGTGCTCCATTTACTTATTTTGTCCAGGTCATCTTGAAGGGCATAACAATCATCTAAGTTTCTTATCCTTCCTATTATCTTAGCATCATCACCAAACATGTTCATATAATTCTGTATACCAACTGGTAGATCATTTATGTAGACAATAAACATCACTGGTGCAAGAACTGAACCCTGTGGTACTCCACTTGTGACATTTCTCCAGTCCGATACATTGCCTCTGATCACTGCCCTCATTTTTCTATCAGTCAAAAATATTTTCATCCATGTTAGAAGCTTACCTGTCACCCCTCCAATATTTTCCAGTTTCCAGAACAACCTCTTATGTGGAACTCTGTCGAAAGCCTTTTTTAGGTCCAGATAGATGCAGTCAACCCAACCATCTCTTTCTGTAATATCTCTGTTGCTCGATCATAGAAACTGAGTTAATTCGATACACAGGATCTTCCAGATCGAAAACCATACTGTCTGTCTGATATTATATCATTTCTCTCCAGGTGTTCTACCCATTTAGTTTTAATTATTTTTTCCAATATTTTGACTATTACACTTGTCAATGATACAGGTCTATAATTAAGGGGGTCTTCCCTGCTTCCACTTTTGTAAATTGGAGCTATGTTAGCCTTTTTCCACACATCAGCTTAAACTCCTGTAAACAGAGATGCCTGAAAAATCAGTTGAAGTGGAATGCTGAGCTCAGGTGCACATTCTCTCAGAACCCATGGTGAAACTCCATCTGGACCAACTGCATTGTTCTTACTGAGCTCCTTTAGCATTTCTTCCACTTCGTCTCTAGACACCTCTATGTGTTCTATGTTGTTCTCTGGAATTCTTATTGTGTCTGGTTCCCTGAAGATTTCATTTTGTACAAACACACTTTGGAACTTTTCGTTTAATGTTTCACACATTTCCTTTTCCGTGAATCTATTTCCCATTTTCAACCTCTGAATATTATCCTTTCCTGCAATTTGTTGTCTATGAATTTATAGAATAGACCTGGTTCTGTTTTACATTTGTCTGCAATCCCTTTTTCAAAATTTCTTTCTGCCTCTCTCCTCACTGCCGTGTAGTTGTTTCTCGCATCTTTGTATCGCTGGTATGTTTGGAGGTTTGGCCTCTTCTGTAATGATTCCATTTTTGTGTCGTTTGGTCTCTAGCCCTGTCGCAATTTCTGTTGAACCAATCCTGTTTCCTAGTTCTGCATCTCTATTTTGGTATAAAAAATTTTTGTGCCTTTATCATATATTTCACAAAACTTTTCACACACACACAAAGTGTGTGTGTGTGTGTGTGTGTACATATACATAACATTAACAAATGTGTGACTAGCTTCAAATGAGTCACTTGCTTACCTAAACGAACTATGGGGTTCAGTTCCTGAACCCATTATTCTATAACCAATGTTCCAGCAATGTGTAAATATTTCATTCAAAATAACCTGCTACCAGAAATTTTAGCCAAATATCCTCAGTTTGCAAACTGTAGGTAGTAACTAAGTGATTGTAACCTATCCACCGCTGCCCATTGGATGGGAGGCGGTGTGCAGGACTTGTACGGTCGATCTCGAACCCATTTATGATGTGACGACTTGTACTGAATTTTGTAATTAGCTCATGAAGATTGTAACTTGCTTAGCTAAATGAATTGTGGTGTTCGGTCCCTGAGCCCATTATGTGCCTCTGTAACCCTTTCCACTACCGCCCACAAGATGGGTATGGGGTGCATAATAAATGAACTAAACTAAAAAACTAACTGAACCCATTAAGTGTCTCTGTAACTCTTTCCACCACCGCTCACGGGATAGACATGGGGAGTATAATAAAGAAAGTAATTGAATTGGCGTTTCGCGATCACTTTGTCCTGGGCTTGTGGGTTGGGGAGGATTTACTGGGCATCAATCCTTAAATGTATCCTTTGTTAAACCAACAATGAAATGGGTACTTGGTTGTTAAACGATTTGGCGGGTCGTATTCCAGGAACATAGGATTAAGGACTTGCCCGAAACGGTATGCGTGCTAGTGGCTGTACAAGAATGTAAGAACTCTTGAATATATAAATAACTTATTTTGTTATTTGCCCTCAGGTAAATTCGCTCTCACCAATAATGAGAATTTGCAAGTTATCCCTCCAGCAGCTTCTGATTGCCAATAGAAAACAGTTGCTTTAATGGGTATAGTGGGTTAAAAATATATTAATTTTATGTACGTAATATAGATTACTCTAATATACGAAAAATTCTTGTATAAAGAAACAAGAAATTTATACCAACAATTTTATTATGTATATTAAAGTTAAGCCCTTTAAATTATTTTACTTTCATTATTTATCAATTCAGAAATTGCATATATGCTGTTAAGAACATATATATATATATTATAAAAATATCAGGTGTCTTTCCTGTTACACTCCATCTTGCAAATTTTATCACTAATTGTGTTCATATAATGTATTTTTAAAGTGTCCTTCATCGTTGAAAGACATTATATAATGTGAAAAACTGCTACTATGTTTCTGTCGTGTTAGTATTCCGTGCAGTGGCAGTTTGTGACTTGAGAATGGTCCAGGACGGACCGAAACGTCGACGTCACCTGATATCAATGGTTTCACACATGGTAAAAGTGTACACAACTGTATCACAACCTTTCTTACTGTTCATGGAGATAAAAGGCACAAGTACACAACATTTCTTGATTTAAAAAATGCCTTTGATATTGCTGATAGGGAAGTGATTATGTATGAATTAGCGAGAATTGATATAGGGGGACATTTATAACAATGGATACGAGGCTATCTTACCAACCGGAAGTCCTCTGCACTGTTCCAAGGCTACAAGAGTGAAACTAAAGTAATGCAACTAGGCACCCCACAAGAAGGAGTACTTAGTCCTACCTTGTTTAATGTTCTAATTAATGCTTTACTAAAATCAATCCCAACTAGTCCGACAAACATCACTATCAGCTATGCAGATAACATCCTTGTGCATACTAAATCCCACCGCGAAATGCAAACAGTCTTAAATTGTATACATACAGCTTGTGAGAGCCTTGGTCTTGTAATCAACGCTGCTAAAACTAAGGTATTTAACAGACAAATTGGCAACCGCAAAAGTGGACCACGAAAACTTAAGATAGATAACATACCAATAGACTATGTCTCTTCTTTCAAATACCTTGGTGTCTCTGTCCCTTGCACCTCAACTGCAGTCAATAAGTTACATCAACAATGTAGAGACAGACTCAAGGCTCTCAGAACTGTAGTGGGGTACAACCCTAAATATGGTGTTAATATTAGAATAGCAAGAATGATGTATTTAGCGTATATAAGGTCTCTGATAGACTATCATGCACCAGCTTTGGTCCTGCAAAATGGCAAAAGTATTGATAGACTGGAAAAAATGCAAAATGAAGCACTCAAAATTATACTTGGCTGTCCTATAACTTCCAAAGTTCTCAACATGCGGAAAGAATTAAATATACTTAGCATTAGAGATAGAATATTTGAAATTAATCTTATGATGGGACTAAAGCTTCTGCGTGATAACAAAAACAACATTGTGTCAGTTGCACTATTAGAACACATAAGAAATGGAACTAGCGAGTCTAAATGGATTCAAAGAACAGCCACTCATATTAAAATGATGGGACTGCACGATGTATATACAGATGAAAGAGTACAGCACTTCCTTCCACCCTGGCAGATAGTACCTTTTGACATCCTGACCCCTGCATACCACACCAAGAAACTAATCACAAACAACCCTCATGCTCTGCTTGCTGCTAAATTAAGCACCAAAGAACACATCCACAATATACAAGCTGAAAACAACATTGCACAGACCATATACACTGACGGATCGCTCAATACAGCTACAGGGAGGGCAGGAAGTGCTGTTATTGCTCATCAGCCCGATGGCAGCACAATTCAAAGAAATATCCGAATTAGTAACTGGGCGTCCACAATGCAAGCCGAGTTGGTAACGATACTGGTAGCACTCGAAATTATTGACAACACTGAAGTAGACAGCTTAATTATTTCTGACTCCCTTTCCTCACTACGAGCAATAAACAGTTTGCAATCAAGTAATAACGTGCTTGTCTTGGAAGTTAGACGTAGATATGTAAGAATACTTAGCAAGAGGGTAAATATAAAAATGTTGTGGATTCCTTCTCACATTGGCATGTAGGAACATGACAAAGTTGACGCCCTTGCTAAGGCTGCAGTAAATAAAGACAGTATTGAACGGAATCTTGAGTTATCAAATAGGTCCCTTAAATTAAAAGTGTCATTAGACGAGAACTCCTGGATGAATTTGAAGAAAGTAGAATTGTGCAAACTGGAACTAGCAGGTCCACTGTTCATCACAATGAAATGTGTGAAGTAAAACATGTGTATGGGGCAAGTAACAAAGTCAGTAGGCTAACAGATGTTGTCACAGCTCGTATAAGACTTGGTTACAAGTATCTCTGGCAGTTCGGCTTGTATAGGGATCTTGATGAAGTAAAGTGTAAAGTGTGTGGATAAAGACAGGGACACACACTCGAACACTATATCTTGGATTGTAATAAAATTGAGCCTTTTAGAGATAAATCTAAGCTCACTCTGTATGATATGGCAACCTATCTTATTACCATGGATAAATTACCTGAAATCCTTGCACTGTACCCACATTTCGCTTTCAGTAGATGAACGACATATGAGATTCAGAAACAAGTAGTGTATTGTGAGGACTAATAATAAACAGAAGCTCCCCTATGACTCGGTAATATCCCCATTGGTCAAACTATTATGTATTAGCGATAAGACCTACCATTAATGTATGATGACTTATTGTAAATATGTAGCTCGTGTAATAGCACTTTCTCTGTAACTAGCTGACATTGTAACTATAAGGTGTGAAGGATAGATGAAATTGTTTATGTAATAATCTAAGATGAGGTCTGATAAAGATCTTTTGTGCCCTCTGTAATGCTTTTGCGCTACCGCTCATAGGATGAGTACGGGGTGCACAATACACTACCACTCACTGGATGAGTATGGGGTGCACAATACACTACCACTCACAGGATGAGTATGGGGTGCACAATAAACTAGCCGCCTTCGGCGGCAACAATCAAAATCAATCGTCGTCCCCTCATTTTCTAAAATGTGGTTTGTTCAACATACTTCAGCCACGTTATTGTGACTCATCGTCTGTATATATTTACAGTGTCATTATATATTAATGGTAGGTCCTATCGCTGATACATACTTGTTTGAGCAATGGAGATATTATTGAGTCATAGGAGAGCTGCTGTTTGTTTTTAGTTTTCACAATACACTACTTGTTTCTTAATCTCATATGTCGTTTATTTACTGGGAGCGAAATATGGATACAGTGCAAGGATTTCAGGTATTTTTATCCTTTTATCCTTTCATGTATTTTACCACTATGGTTAGTGGTAATTAGTTATGCCATTAAGATAATGAGATAATGGAGCGAGTACAAAGATTACTCATTACACTAGCAACCTCGAAGCTGTTATATATTCCAGCAGCTTAAATTGCAAATTACTAGAAACTGCAGTCGCAAATATTTTATTTAGTTAATACAATTTATATTGCCTATGTTCAGCCTCACGCACAAAAAAAAGACAAGATAGGATATGTGTCGGTGCCTGGTCCGACCCTGTCTATCTGTCTGTTTATATCTCTGTCTATGTATTCTCTTCCTGTTTTTGTCACCTGTTAGTCTCTCTCTGTATGTCTATCTGTCTGTCTCTATGTATGTCTGTCTTTCTCACTGTCCACCATGTGTCTGATATTTATTTATTTATTTATGTATGTATTTAGAAGAAAGTACACTGGGTTATGGAAGTACATATGATGGGGATTAAGTGGTGCATTCATGCACAACCACAACCAGGCACAGGGTGTAGCACAGGTCCTGAAGCTAAACACAATTTTTATCGAACTTAAAGCTAGAAGGTGAAACAGTTAATCTTGAATACAAAACTTAATGTAATCACAAGTATATAATAGCATACTTTGAATTTACATTACTACAGTATCAATGTAAATTGGTGATAAATAAAATGTTAATATTGTAGTTGCATTTCTAGATAGTAAAATACTTGGTGAGTTAGTAACACAAGGCGGGATACTATGATGTAATGAGGTACTTCATTGTTCTACTTTTGAGTTATTGTGTATACCAAAGCTTGTTAAAATTTATCTACAAGATTGTTCGCTGTGAGATGGTAACTGATTCCTTCCCATATGATTCTCACAGCATCCCTAACAACACTTAGTGATGCTGTTAGGCAAGCGTTGTGTGATGCTTTCTGGGAAGGAAAGTGAATGACTTAATTAGGTGACCTTCAAGTTAGAGTCCTGTAGTACAGTAGTCTACGTTTCCAACTGGTAATCGGCGATCCTGGATTCGATCCCTTGGGGTGATAAAACTGGTTGAACCCGTTTACATTCACCAGACGCCTATGGTTACCTTGAAGTTAATATATGCCCAGGAATTTGGCAACTATTGTAAATTTTATCTTGGAGAAGGTCAGTAGCTGACCGAGGATGATCTTGATGAATCTTAGTTCGTGCATTGTTATCGTGAATGGGAATTATTATAAACTTAAGAAACTCGTTGTCCCCGACAATTGTTAATCATACGTTACCCCTCCAACAGCGTCTAATTATCTATAGAAAACGGTTATAATAGTCTGTATAGGTTGATAAACTATTTAATTTTATATGTAAAATATAAATTTTACTCCTTAGTACGGGAAATAGTTGCATAATAAGCTATATATTAATAGAACAATTTTATAACTTATATTAAAATTTATTTTATCTTACATATCTTACATTTTATCTTATCTTATCTTATCTTATCTTATCTATTTTATTTTACACTTTATAATTTATACATTATTAGTCCAGTAATTGCATATAGACTGTTGTTGATGTCCATATATTATAATATTATCAGCTGTCTCTCCTATGATTACAATTGTTTTAACTACAGTATTTTTAGACTACATACAAATATTTTTAAAATGTCCTTCAGCGGTGAAGGACATAACGAATAATAAACATTTACAATGTTAACATGTTACATTCCCGTGCAGTGCTGAGAACTTAAGGATTGTCTTGCTCCATAGTCTTCCCGGCGATTTCTTTTGATAATTACTTACTTGAGCTTATCTCCCTGCACTTGACAATTTTGCCATCAATAATTTACAACTTGTCCTCAGTCTCTGCTACTGAAGTATTGATCCGGACACCAGGTTGGGGCTCACCATAGCCCGTGCTACTAGGAACTTTTTGTTTCAGGTAGCTGGTTGATGGGGTTCTGGGAGTTCTTCTACTCCCCAAGCCCGGCCCGAGGCCAGGCTCGACTTGTGAGAGTTTGGTCCACCAGGCTGTTGCTTGGAGCGGCCCGCAGGCCCACATACCCACCACAGCCCGGTTGGTCCGGCACTCCTTGGAGGAATAAATCTAGTTTCCTCTTGAAAATGTCCACGGTTGTTCCGGCAATATTTCTTATGCTTGCTGGGAGGACGTTGAACAACCGCGGACCTCTGATGTTTATACAGTGTTCTCTGATTGTGCCTATGGCACCTCTGCTCTTCATTGGTTCTATTCTACATTTTCTTCCATGTCGTTCACTCCAGTATGTTGTTATTTTACTGTGTAGATTTGGTACTTGGCCCTCCAGTATCTTCCAGGTGTATATTATTTGATATCTCTCTCGTCTTCTTTCTAGTGAGTACATTTGGAGGGCTTTGAGACGATCCCAATAATTTAGGTGCTTTATTGCGTCTATGCGTGCCGTATATGTTCTCTGTATTCCCTCTATTTCAGCAATCTCTCCTGCTTTGAAGGGGGAAGTGAGTACTGAGCAGTACTCAAGACGGGACAACACAAGTGCCTTGAAGAGTACAACCATTGTGATGGGATCCCTGGATTTGAAAGTTCTCGTAATCCATCCTATCATTTTTCTGGCTGTCGCAATATTTGCTTGGTTATGCTCCTTAAACGTTAGGTCGTCAGACATTATTATTCCCAAATCCTTTACATGCTGTTTTCCTACTATGGGTACATTTGATTGTGTTTTGTACTCTGTATTATGTTTAAGGTCCTCATTTTTACCGTACCTGAGTACCTGGAATTTATCACTGTTAAACATCATGTTATTTTCTGATGCCCAGTCGAAAACTTTATTAATATCAGCTTGAAGTTTTTCAATGTCCTCAGCCGAGGTAATTTTCATACTGATTTTTGTGTCATCTGCAAAGGATGATACGAAGCTGTGACTTGTATTTTTGTCTATATCTGATATGAGAATAAGGAAAAGCAGTGGTGCAAGGACTGTACCCTGAGGTACAGAGCTTTTCACTGCACTTGGACTAGATTTTATATGGTTGACAGTTACTCGCTGAGTCCTGTTTGACAGAAAACTGAGTATCCAGCGTCCTACTTTACCGGTTATTCCCATTGACTTCATTTTGTGTGCTATCACGCCATGGTCACATTTATCGAAAGCCTTTGCGAAGTCCGTGTATATCACATCAGCATTCTGTTTCTCTTCTAATGCCTCAGTGACTTTGTCGTAGTGCTCAAGTAGCTGTGAGAGGCACGATCTTCCCGCTCGAAATCCATGTTGGCCTGGGTTATGAAGGTCATTGGTCTCCATGAAATTGGTGACCTGACTCCTAATCACTCTCTCAAATACTTTTATGATGTGCGATGTTAGTGCAACTGGTCTATAATTTTTTGCCAATGCTTTGCTCCCTCCCTTGTGTAGAGGGGCTATGTCTGCTACTTTAAGTGCATCTGGTATCTCCCCCGTGTCCAAGCTCTTCCTCCACACTATACTGAGTGCCTGTGCTACCGGCACTTTGCATTTCTTTATAAATATTGAATTCCATGAGTCTGGACCTGGGGCCGAGTGCTAATCTTAAACAACAACCAAAAGGTTTGCATGGGGCAAACCCTGACCCGCCCACGACAGTCCTTGCTCTAGCATACAAATATTCCAAGGTGGGTTATAATGATGAACATTTAGGGATTGCTAGCCACCTTTCATCACCAATGATTTCATGAGGATCGCCATGGAAGACGCCCCACCTCTCAGTATGAGCAAAGTAGGCAAACTCAACACGCCATGTTGGTCTTCAACCGTTCATATGTCACCTTGCAATGTTGGGTGAGCCTAGCCCCAAGCCAGTGTCTCTTATATAGACTAGATGTGATACGAGGCTGTGTTTGTTTCGACCCGATCTCTCTCTCTCTCTGTATACTATTCACTTATCTGTCCCTGTTTTACATACGGTGTTTGTGTATGGGGTTCAACCACTGCAAACTACATCAAGCCCATGTAAATGATGATGATAATTATAATGAATCCAGCAAAAATCCGTTATCAGAACTATAACAAACTCTGTCTTCAGACAGCATACAGCCCCTCAGTTAAAATCACTAAACATGCTGAACATACACTCACTTAACACATTCTCTTGAGCTTTTTACATGTACGAAATCTTGTTCTCAAATGTTAATGCTGATCTGAAACTCTTCTTTGATAGATGTAATAGAGCCCATGAGCACCACACCAGAAATATTTCTTTGATATCCCCAGGGTCAAACTAATTCTGTGCAAACCAACCAAGTACAAGGACACCAACGCTTATGGGGAACTAGTACAGTGAAATCAACGCTTATGGGGAGCTAGTACAGTGAAATCAACGCTTATGGGGAGCTAGTACAGTGAAATCAACGATTATGGGGAGCTAGTACAGTAAAACCAGCGCTTATGGGGAACTATTACAATTAAATCAACGCTTATTTTGAGCTAGTACAGTGAAATCAACGCTTAAGGAGAGCTAGTACAAGTGACACCAACTATTATAGGGGAACTAGTACAGGTGAAATCAACGCTTATGGGGAGCTAGGAGAGTGAAATCAACGCTTATGGGGAGCTAGGAGAGTCAAATCAACGCTTATGGGGAGCTAGGAGAGTCAAATCAACGCTTATGGGGAGCTAGGAGAGTCAAATCAACGCTTATGGGGAACTAGTACAAGTGACACTAACGCTTATGGGGAACTAGTACAAGTGACACCAATGCTTATGGGGAACTAGTACAAGTGACACTAACGCTTATGGGGAACTAGTACAAGTGACACCAATGCTTATGGGGAACTAGTACAAGTGACACCAATGCTTATGGGGAACTAGTACAAGTGACACCAACGCTTATGGGGAGCAATTATCATTAAGTTATACATTCTGTACTGCCAGCACTGTTGTGTCTTGTTGTGGGGGGCAGGTGGTTGTACTGAGAAGGGCCAATAGCTAAAGTCAAGGAGTTCCTAAAATAGTGGAGGTTAGATAGGCCCAGCTCCCGGGGAAGAATATTCCCAGCAATGAATACTTGTTTTAAAGTAACAGACTGTTGTCTAAGGTTAATCATCTACTCCACTTCAACAGGATGAACAGATACTCCTATTCAGAAACAAGTAGTGTATTAATTGTGAGGACTAATAATAAACAGAAGCTCCCCTATGACTCGGTAATATCCCCATTGGTCAAACTATTATGTATTAGCGATAAGACCTACCATTAATGTATGATGACTTATTGTAAATATGTAGCTCGTGTAATAGCATTTTCTCTGTAACTAGCTGACATTGTAACTATAAGGTGTGAAGGATAGATGAAATTGTTTATGTAATAATCTAAGATGAGGTCTGATAAAGACCTTTTGTGCCCTCTGTAATGCTTTTGCGCTACCGCTCACAGGATGAGTACGGGGTGCACAATACACTACCACTCACTGGATGAGTATGGGGTGCACAATACACTACCACTCACAGGATGAGTATGGGGTGCACAATAAACTAGCCGCCTTCGGCGGCAACAATCAAAATCAATCGTCGTCCCCTCATTTTCTAAAATGTGGTTTGTTCAACATACTTCAACCACGTTATTGTGACTCATCGTCTGTATATATTTACAGTGTCATTATACATTAATGGTAGGTCCTATCGCTGATACATACTTGTTTGAGCAATGGAGATATTATTGAGTCATAGGAGAGCTGCTGTTTGTTTTTAGTTTTCACAATACACTACTTGTTTCTTAATCTCATATGTCGTTTATTTACTGGGAGCGAAATATGGATACAGTGCAAGGATTTCAGGTATTTTTATCCTTTTATCCTTTCATGTATTTTACCACTTTGGTTAGTGGTAATTAGTTATGCCATTAAGATAATGAGATAATGGAGCGAGTATAAAGATTACTCATTACACTAGCAACCTCGAAGCTGTTATATATTCCAGCAGCTTAAATTGCAAATTACTAGAAACTGCAGTCGCAAATATTTTATTTAGTTAATACAATTTATATTGCCTATGTTCAGCCTCACGCACAAAAAAAAGACAAGATAGGATATGTGTCGGTGCCTGGTCCGACCCTGTCTATCTGTCTGTTTATATCTCTGTCTATGTATTCTCTTCCTGTTTTTGTCACCTGTTAGTCTCTCTCTGTATGTCTATCTGTCTGTCTCTATGTATGTCTGTCTTTCTCACTGTCCACCATGTGTCTCTGATATTTATTTATTTATTTATGTATGTATTTAGAAGAAAGTACACTGGGTTATGGAAGTACATATGATGGGGATTAAGTGGTGCATTCATGCACAACCACAACCAGGCACAGGGTGTAGCACAGGTCCTGAAGCTAAACACAATTTTTATCGAACTTAAAGCTAGAAGGTGAAACAGTTAATCTTGAATACAAAACTTAATGTAATCACAAGTATATAATAGCATACTTTGAATTTACATTACTACAGTATCAATGTAAATTGGTGATAAATAAAATGTTAATATTGTAGTTGCATTTCTAGATAGTAAAATACTTGGTGAGTTAGTAACACAAGGCGGGATACTATGATGTAATGAGGTACTTCATTGTTCTACTTTTGAGTTATTGTGTATACCAAAGCTTGTTAAAATTTATCTACAAGATTGTTCGCTGTGAGATGGTAACTGATTCCTTCCCATATGATTCTCACAGCATCCCTAACAACACTTAGTGATGCTGTTAGGCAAGCGTTGTGTGATGCTTTCTGGGAAGGAAAGTGAATGACTTAATTAGGTGACCTTCAAGTTAGAGTCCTGTAGTACAGTAGTCTACGTTTCCAACTGGTAATCGGCGATCCTGGATTCGATCCCTTGGGGTGATAAAACTGGTTGAACCCGTTTACATTCACCAGACGCCTATGGTTACCTTGAAGTTAATATATGCCCAGGAATTTGGCAACTATTGTAAATTTTATCTTGGAGAAGGTCAGTAGCTGACCGAGGATGATCTTGATGAATCTTAGTTCGTGCATTGTTATCGTGAATGGGAATTATCATAAACTTAAGAAACTCGTTGTCCCCGACAATTGTTAATCATACGTTACCCCTCCAACAGCGTCTAATTATCTATAGAAAACGGTTATAATAGTCTGTATAGGTTGATAAACTATTTAATTTTATATGTAAAATATAAATTTTACTCCTTAGTACGGGAAATAGTTGCATAATAAGCTATATATTAATAAAACAATTTTATAACTTATATTAAAATTTATTTTATTTAACACTTTATAATTTATACATTATTAGTCCAGTAATTGCATATAGACTGTTGTTGATGTCCATATATTATAATATTATCAGCTGTCTCTCCTATGATTACAATTGTTTTAACTACAGTATTTTTAAACTACATACAAATATTTTTAAAATGTCCTTCAGCGGTGAAGGACATAACGAATAATAAACATTTACAATGTTAACATGTTATATTCCCGTGCAGTGCTGAGAAGTTAAGGATTGTCTTGCTCCATAGTCTTCCCGGCGACTTCTTTTGATAATTACTTACTTGAGCTTATCTCCCTGCACTTGACAATTTTGCCATCAATAATTTACAACTTGTCCTCAGTCTCTGCTACTGAAGTATTGATCCGGACACCAGGTTGGGGCTCACCATAGCCCGTGCTACTAGGAACTTTTTGTTTCAGGTAGCTAATCTTAAACAACCACCAAAAGGTTTGCATGGGGCAAACCCTGACCCGCCCACGACAGTCCTTGCTCTAGCATACAAATATTCCAAGGTGGGTTATAATGATGAACATTTAGGGATTGCTAGCCACCTTTCATCACCAATGATTTCATGAGGATCGCCATGGAAGACGCCCCACCTCTCAGTATGAGCAAAGTAGGCAAACTCAACACGCCATGTTGGTCTTCAACCGTTCATATGTCACCTTGCAATGTTGGGTGAGCCTAGCCCCAAGCCAGTGTCTCTTATATAGACTAGATGTGATACGAGGCTGTGTTTGTTTCGACCCGATCTCTCTCTCTCTCTGTATACTATTCACTTATCTGTCCCTGTTTTACATACGGTGTTTGTGTATGGGGTTCAACCACTGCAAACTACATCAAGCCCATGTAAATGATGATGATAATTATAATGAATCCAGCAAAAATCCGTTATCAGAACTATAACAAACTCTGTCTTCAGACAGCATACAGCCCCTCAGTTAAAATCACTAAACATGCTGAACATACACTCACTTAACACATTCTCTTGAGCTTTTTACATGTACGAAATCTTGTTCTCAAATGTTAATGCTGATCTGAAACTCTTCTTTGATAGATGTAATAGAGCCCATGAGCACCACACCAGAAATATTTCTTTGATATCCCCAGGGTCAAACTAATTCTGTGCAAACCAACCAAGTACAAGGACACCAACGCTTATGGGGAACTAGTACAGTGAAATCAACGCTTATGGGGAGCTAGTACAGTGAAATCAACGCTTATGGGGAGCTAGTACAGTGAAATTAACGATTATGGGGAGCTAGTACAGTGAAATCAACGATTATGGGGAACTATTACAATTAAATCAACGCTTATTTTGAGCTAGTACAGTGAAATCAACGCTTAAGGAGAGCTAGTACAAGTGACACCAACTATTATAGGGGAACTAGTACAGGTGAAATCAACGCTTATGGGGAGCTAGGAGAGTGAAATCAACGCTTATGGGGAGCTAGGAGAGTGAAATCAACGCTTATTGGGAACTAGTACAAGTGACACTAACGCTTATGGGGAACTAGTACAAGTGACACCAATGCTTATGGGGAACTAGTACAAGTGACACTAACGCTTATGGGGAACTAGTACAAGTGACACCAATGCTTATGGGGAACTAGGACAAGTGACACCAATGCTTATGGGGAACTAGTACAAGTGACACCAACGCTTATGGGGAGCAATTACCATTAAAGTTATACATTCTGTACTGCCAGCACTGTTGTGTCTTGTTGTGGGGGGCAGGTGGTTGTACTGAGAAGGGCCAATAGCTAAAGTCAAGGAGTTCCTAAAATAGTGGAGGTTAGATAGGCCCAGCTCCCGGGGAAGAATATTCCCAGCAATGAATACTTGTTTTAAAGTAACAGACTGTTGTCTAAGGTTAATCATCTACTCCACTTCAACAGGATGAACAGATACTCCTATTCAGAAACAAGTAGTGTATTAATTGTGAGGACTAATAATAAACAGAAGCTCCCCTATGACTCTGTAATATCCCCATTGGTCAAACTATTATGTATTAGCGATAAGACCTACCATTAATGTATGATGACTTACTGTAAATATGTAGCTCTTGTAATAGCACTTTCTCTGTAACTAGCTGACATTGTAACTATAAGGTGTGAAGGATAGATGAAATTGTTTATGTAATAATCTAAGATGAGGCCTGATAAAGACCTTTTGTGCCCTCTGTAATGCTTTTGCGCTACCGCTCACCGGATGAGTATGGGGTGCACAATAAACTAGCCGCCTTCGGCGGCAACAATCAATCCTAAAATAATAAACTTATTTATTAAACCTTCTAATAACCCCCCATATACAAAATACAATAAATTACTTTACCACTCTACTTTACGTTAAATCCTTGCACCCACGTAAGCAGAGTGTAAGACTTATAAACTTCAACCAGGGGTAAAGACTACTTTTCCTGAAGGGACACTTGGAAACCTTAAAAATAGCACTTATAAACTTTAGCACATGTGGTCTCTGTAGCCACACTTGAGTAACTCTTAGGATTCCAAAACACTGACTCAGAGAACATAAATAAATATACTCAACATCTAGCTAATGGCATGGTAATACTACAGACACAGGGTAAAGAGAGAGAAGAGAGGAGGAGGAGGAGAACAGAGCCCACAGGGAATGTGTAACCACCACTGCAGCCAGCCAGAGAAGAGCTATGCAGGACTCTCTCAAGCCTTCCATGACTGCTGCCGGATGGGTACTCAACTGATTGTACGGTAGCAATCATCACAAATTTTCCCAGACCCTCATTTCATTGTTACTTTACCACTTCTAGTAATAGCTAACAATTAGTTTTTATTATATTTAATAATCAACAAGCACAGAGTCTGCCTGCTCTGAGAACTAAAATTCGTCTTACGTCTGGCGAGGGAGACGGAAACAAATGCCTACCCAGGATTTAAGGAACCATGAATGTAAATGTTATTGTTAATTAAATATCCTCACATGATCCAATCCTATCGATTAATGTATAAATATTACTTAAGAAGTCAAATTGACCTCTGGTTTCCAAATAAGAACCCAGGGTCGTAACACTTCCCCCCTCCCCTTTCAGAGAAAAAAATGTGGCTTGTAACACTTTTTTTTTCTTTTTTTCTTTTTTCCTTTTTTGAAATATATACAAGAGTTGTTACATTCTTGTACAGCTACTAGTACGCGTAGCGTTTCGGGCAAGTCCCTGGAATATGATCC
The DNA here is from genome assembly GCF_040958095.1 of Procambarus clarkii. Lineage (NCBI taxonomy): Eukaryota > Metazoa > Arthropoda > Malacostraca > Decapoda > Cambaridae > Procambarus > Procambarus clarkii. The sequence continues at coordinate 37,749,249 of NC_091151.1, read as the reverse complement.
CCGCCACGAAGAATCGTTGTTACAACCAAGTACACATTTTACTGTTGAGTTAAACAGAGGCTACAGTTAAGGATTTGCGCCCAGTAAATCCTCCCCGGCCAGGATATGAACCCCAAAACATAGCGCTCGCGGAACGCCAGGCGAGTGTCTTACCACTGCACCATGGAGACTGAAGGAAACTATTTGTAACACCACCATACAGTACCCACTAATAATGTAACCCTACTAAAGTTGTACACTAAATAAGGCTGGCTCAAGGCTGGCCTTCTCTGGCTGGCGTCGTGGTGTAAACATCTCTACTGTGTTGCTCTGCATCCCTCTCCCCTTCCTCCTACTTCTCTCCTTACCTTATCCTGTGTCTAGTTTACCAAGCTAAGTAATGTGTTGTATTCTCGTTTTCTGGCATAAGTGTGTATTAACTAATTAGGGTATCACTAGTGTTTATATTACTAAGTTACTCTAAGGGGGTCCCAGTGGAACCACGTGGGCTCCAGTAGTACCAGTAAGCTACCTAGAGTCCTTGCTAGTGTCCCTTGCCTAGTTGACTTTACCCTAGCTTGTCCCAAGTGTAAACCTTGTATCCTGTCTCTGTGGACCAAGGTAGTTAACGAAAGATAGTGTGGTAAAGTAATTATTGTTATTGTTGTGAATGTATATAGGGGGTTGTTAAGAGGGTTTAATAAATTAAACAGTCTCCGTGGTGTAGTGGTAAGACACTCGCCTGGCGTTCCGCGAGCGCTATGTCATGGGTTCGTATCCTGGCTGGGGAGGATTTACTGGGCGCAATTCCTTAACTGTAGCCTCTGTTTAACGCAACAGTAAAATGTGTACTTGGATGAAAAAACGATTCTTCGCGGCAGGGGATCGTATTCCAGGGACCTGCCCGAAACGCTACGTATACTAGTGGCTGTACAAGAATGTAACAACTCTTGTATACATCTCAAAAAAAAAAAAAAAAAAAAAGTTTTAAAGGAGTATCCCTTCTTCCTGTGTCGGAGATCAATGATCAATGATCTATACCTCTAGGCTGACCTTTTCTGGAAGTCACTATAGATATTACTGTTTTATATTTTTATTGGGGGCCGGGCCTATATGATCTCCATGACTTGTGTTACATCTTAATTCTAACTGCTGACCCTACACCATAATAATACTAGATCCCCCATAACAGCCAACATTTATAAAATCTGCACAAAGAAATAATGTCAGCTGAATGTGTAATTCCTTTATAACAAAAGATCATTAGATTGTCAGATATTTCTACAAGTGTAAGAGTTAACATCAGGCAAGGCACCACGCCTCAAAGTTTACAATCTTGCAAACTGAAACATCAGGTCAGACACCAAGTCCCAAAAGTTACAATCATGCAAACTGCAACATCAGGCCAGGCACCAAGTCCCAAAGGTTACAATCATGCAAACTGGAACATCAGGCCAGGCACCAAGCATCACAGTTCATATAATCTTACAAGTTCTGCCCGAAACGCTATGCGTGCTATTGGCTTTGGAAAAGTGTAAGACCACCAATGTTATGAAGTCTTACAAATCCAATGTACCTTCTGGTATATACATAAATAAATAAATAAATAAATAAATAAATAAATAAATAAATAAATAAATAAATAAATAAAAAGGTAAGACCTTGAATATTAAATAAACAAGCTTTTAATAAAGTGTAAAGATGATCAAATTGTTATGATATTTATTGTTACTTTGAGGCCTCTGATAAGTCAGATGACGTAACTCGAATGCTTGTCAGACTACACAGGAATCAGGTCATTTGCGTTAAATTTAAGAGGTCAACAGACTGTGCAGAACCTTTTAAAAACTTGAAATTGATATTAGCTTGCGCCCCAGTGCTCGCTAGTCCAAGGTTCGACAGACCGTTTAAAATTCACGTCGATGCGTCTGATTCGGGTGCTGGTGCAGTGTTGTTGCAAACGGGGGATGATCAAGTGGACCATCCAGTGTACTATTACTCTCTGAAATTTCACAATGTGCAACGCAATTATTCAGTGGTAGAAAAAGAAGCGTTGGTGCTAGTGCTAGCCTGTAGAAAGTTTGAAGTATATTTCACAGCTAATATAGTGGAAGTGTATACGGACCATAACCCACTAATCTTCATCCACCAGATAAAGGAGAAAAATAAACGCATCCTCAGGTGGGAGTTGTAGCTACAGGACTTCAATCTTTCCATTATCCACTTACCGGGTCGGCTAAACGTGATAGCCTGGTTGATACCTGGTTGATAGGGTTCTGGGAGTTCTTCTACTCCCCAAGCCCGGCCCGAGGCCAGGCTCGACTTGTGAGAGTTTGGTCCACCAGGCTGTTGCTTGGAGCGGCCCGCAGGCCCACATACCCACCACAGCCCGGTTGGACCGGCACTCCTTGGAGGAATAAATCTAGTTTCCTCTTGAAAATGTCCACGGTTGTTCCGGCAATATTTCTTATGCTCGCTGGGAGGACGTTGAACAACCGCGGACCTCTGATGTTTATACAGTGTTCTCCGATTGTGCCTATGGCACCTCTGCTCTTCATGCACTGAAGAGCCAGCCAGTGCACAGCCAATGCACTGTCTTAGTTACCTGAGTAACATTAATCGAAGCCACAGAAAGCCATATACCAACTGTCATGTTTTAGTTATTTTTTTTTTGGTTCTCCTGTGACATTAAATATTCCTTGTCAAATTTATTTAGTTTTCTTTTTTGTGTGCCTTTTCTTTCAGAGAATTCCTTTTTGTGTGCCTTTTCTTTCAGAATATTGGTCTTTATTTTGAATTCTCTTTTATGGACTATGTTTTCCTTTTTATCTTTGTATGCTCTTACAAAAATATGACTACTATTCCAGTAGCCAGAGCTGTAAAACCCATGACCCCCCACCCCCACTAGAGTTCACACCCAGGGAAGCCTTCTCCGAGAGGTCAGCCCAAATGACCTCTGGATCATCTTGTATGTTGATTAAAAATTCCTGGGTTAGTCTTAGTCAGCTAGTTTCAAGTATGTAATATTTCATGATACTCTTGTCAAACATTGTAATGGAATTAGACCCCAGATTCTTATGTGTAAACATCCATGGATTATATGATCCATGGATGATTCTCTTTAGCCAGGTCAGAGGTCAGCCACACACGTAATTAATAATTTCCCTCCTTGAAGAGGTGTATGGTGAATGTCAAATAAAACTTAATGGGAAAATTTCTTGAGTGTTTGTGCATGTGTGGCTCGTCGTCTTGCATGTTCGGTGTAGGTAGCAACAGCAAATCTCCCCCCTTCTTTTTGTGTATATATATGGTCCTGTAGGAGAGGTAGCCAGAGAGAGTGCCGGACACGAGGGTCCAGAGTGGGTCTGTGAAGAACATCACACAGCCAGGGAGAGACAGAGTGAATCCACCAGATGGAGAGACAGAGGTCTTAAGGTAATGTGTGTGATCTTTGATACGTTTCCATGTATGAATTACTTTAACAATTGCCAGTAGTGCCAGTGTTAGAGTAGGGCTTATAGTTTGTGAATTTCATAATTTGTTCTAAATAAACTCATGTTAAGCTTTCCGTCTGAGTCAATTGTTGGATCCTCTTAGCCTCTGGATATAATTTGCTAACAACCGTCCCATAATTAATGACATTTAGAAAATAAAGGACTCTCCAAGTCAAGCAATGTTTCTTGCCTCATTGCTTGATATAGTTAATGGACAAGGCAGATGGTGGCAGCATAGTCAATCCTGTGTAGCATTTCCTTGGAAGGGTACCTTTGGTTCTGGTGTAACCATTAGTGGTACATCATATGTCAGCTCATATTACGTTAAATATAAATACAGTGTTCAATAACAAAGTGTTACCAAGTGCAACCGATAGGAAGTGTTACTCAGTATATATATTAATATTCCTCAGGCTGCTCTCTACTCCCACTTACTCTCTCCTCTTGCTCCTTCCTATCCCTCCACAATATCCGCCTTTCTCCTCCTCGCCTTTCCTTATCCTACCTTTCCCCTGCCCGTGCGCCCCTCGTTTTCTGTTGCACCACAAAAGAGTTCCCCCCTCCCCGTCCACGTTTTCTAATCATTCCCACCTATCCACCCATCCATATCCCTCCTTCCCTTATTCCTTCCTCCCTTCCTCTGTTTTACTTCTTACCACCAAGTATAGTCTAGGATGCAATAACATTTAGTGTACAACTTTAGTAGGGTTACATTATTAGTGGGTACTGTATGGTGGTGTTACAAATAGTTTCCTTCAGTCTCCATGGTGCAGTGGTAAGACACTCGCCTGGCGTTCCGCGAGCGCTATGTTTTGGGGTTCATATCCTGGCCGGGGAGGATTTACTGGGCGCAAATCCTTAACTGTAGCCTCTGTTTAACTCAACAGTAAAATGTGTACTTGGTTGTAACAACGATTCTTCGTGGCGGGGATCGTATTCCAGGGACTTGCCCGAAACGCTACGCGTACTAGTAGCTGTACAAGAATGTAACAACTCTTGTATATATTTCAAAAAAGGAAAAAAGAAAAAAAGAAAAAAAAAAGTGTTACAAGCCACATTTTTTTCTCTGAAAGGGGAGGGGGGAAGTGTTACGACCCTGGGTTCTTATTTGGAAACCAGAGGTCAATTTGACTTCTTAAGTAATATTTATACATTAATCGATAGGATTGGATCATGTGAGGATATTTAATTAACAATAACATTTACATTCATGGTTCCTTAAATCCTGGGTAGGCATTTGTTTCCGTCTCCCTCGCCAGACGTAAGACGAATCTTAGTTCTCAGAGCAGGCAGACTCTGTGCTTGTTGATTATTAAATATAATAAAAACTAATTGTTAGCTATTACTAGAAGTGGTAAAGTAACAATGAAATGAGGGTCTGGGAAAATTTGTGATGATTGCTACCGTACAATCAGTTGAGTACCCATCCGGCAGGAGTCATGGAAGGCTTGAGAGAGTCCTGCATAGCTCTTCTCTGGCTGGCTGCAGTGGTGGTTACACATTCCCTGTGGGCTCTGTTCTCCTCCTCCTCCTCTCTTCTCTCTCTTTACCCTGTGTCTGTAGTATTACCATGCCATTAGCTAGATGTTGAGTATATTTATTTATGTTCTCCGAGTCAGTGTTTTGGATTCCTAAGAGTTACTCAAGTGTGGCTACAGAGATCACATGTGCTAAAGTTTATAAGTGTTATTTTTAAGGTTTCCAAGTGTCCCTTCAGGAAAAGTAGTCTTTACCCCTGGTTGAAGTTTATAAGTCTTACACTCTGCTTACGTGGGTGCAAGGATTTAACGTAAAGTAGAGTGGTAAAGTAATTTATTGTATTTTGTATATGGGGGGTTATTAGAAGGTTTAATAAATAAGTTTATTATTTTAGGATTGATTGTTGCCGCCGAAGGCGGCTAGTTTATTGTGCACCCCATACTCATCCGGTGAGCGGTAGCGCAAAAGCATTACAGAGGGCACAAAAGGTCTTTATCAGGCCTCATCTTAGATTATTACATAAACAATATCATCTATCCTTCACACCTTATAGTTACAATGTCAGCTAGTTACAGAGAAAGTGCTATTACAAGAGCTACATATTTACAGTAAGTCATCATACATTAATGGTAGGTCTTATCGCTAATACATAATAGTTTGACCAATGGGGATATTACAGAGTCATAGGGGAGCTTCTGTTTATTATTAGTCCTCACAATTAATACACTACTTGTTTCTGAATAGGAGTATCTGTTCATCCTGTTGAAGTGGAGTAGATGATTAACCTTAGACAACAGTCTGTTACTTTAAAACAAGTATTCATTGCTGGGAATATTCTTCCCCGGGAGCTGGGCCTATCTAACCTCCACTATTTTAGGAACTCCTTGACTTTAGCTATTGGCCCTTCTCAGTACAACCACCTGCCCCCCACAACAAGACACAACAGTGCTGGCAGTGTAGAATGTATAACTTTAATGATAATTGCTCCCCATAAGCGTTGGTGTCACTTGTACTAGTTCCCCATAAGCATTGGTGTCACTTGTACTAGTTCCCCATAAGCATTGGTGTCACTTGTACTAGTTCCCCATAAGCGTTAGTGTCACTTGTACTAGTTCCCCATAAGCATTGGTGTCACTTGTACTAGTTCCCCATAAGCGTTAGTGTCACTTGTACTAGTTCCCCATAAGCGTTGATTTGACTCTCCTAGCTCCCCATAAGCGTTGATTTGACTCTCCTAGCTCCCCATAAGCGTTGATTTGACTCTCCTAGCTCCCCATAAGCGTTGATTTCACCTGTACTAGTTCCCCTATAATAGTTGGTGTCACTTGTACTAGCTCTCCTTAAGCGTTGATTTCACTGTACTAGCTCAAAATAAGCGTTGATTTAATTGTAATAGTTCCCCATTAGCGCTGGTTTTACTGTACTAGCTCCCCATAATCGTTGATTTCACTGTACTAGCTCCCCATAAGCGTTGATTTCACTGTACTAGTTCCCCATAAGCGTTGGTGTCCTTGTACTTGGTTGGTTTGCACAGAATTAGTTTGACCCTGGGGATATCTAAGAAATATTTCTGGTGTGGTGCTCATGGGCTCTATTACATCTATCAAAGAAGAGTTTCAGATCAGCATTAACATTTGAGAACAAGATTTCGTACATGTAAAAAGCTCAAGAGAATGTGTTAAGTAAGTGTATGTTCAGCATGTTTAGTGATTTTAACTGAGGGGCTGTATGCTGTCTGAAGACAGAGTTTGTTATAGTTCTGATAACGGATTTTTGCTGGATTCATTATAATTATCATCATCATTTACATGGGCTTGATGTAGTTTGCAGTGGTTGAACCCCATACACAAACACCGTATGTAAAACAGGGACAGATAAGTGAATAGTATACAGAGAGTGAGAGATCGGGTCGAAACAAACACAGCCTCGTATCACATCTAGTCTATATAAGAGACACTGGCTTGGGGCTAGGCTCACCCAACATTGCAAGGTGACATATGAACGGTTGAAGACCAACATGGCGTGTTGAGTTTGCCTACTTTGCTCATACTGAGAGGTGGGGCGTCTTCCATGGCGATCCCCATGAAATCATTGGTGATGAAAGGTGGCTAGCAGTCCCTAAATGTTCATCATTATAACCCACCTTGGAATATTTGAATGCTAGAGCAAGGGCTGTCGTGGGCGGGTCAGGGTTTGCCCCATGCAAACCTTTTGGTTGTTGTTTAAGATTAGCTACCTGAAACAAAAAGTTCCTAGTAGCACGGGCTATGGTGAGCCCCAACCTGGTGTCCGGATCAATACTTCAGTAGCAGAGACTGAGGACAAGTTGTAAATCATTGATAGCAAAATTGTCAAGTGCAGGGAGATAAGCTCAAGTAAGTAATTATCAAAAGAAGTCGCCGGGAAGACTATGGAGCAAGACAATCCTTAACTTCTCAGCACTGCACGGGAATGTAACATATGTTAACATTGTAAATGTTTATTATTCGTTATGTCCTTCACCGCTGAACGACATTTTAAAAATATTTGTATGTAGTATAAAAATAGTTAAAAAGTATAGTAATCATAGGAGAGACAGCTGATAATATTATAATATATGGACATCAACAACAGTCTATATGCAATTACTAGACTAATAATGTATAAATTATAAATTTTTAAATAAAATAAATTTTAATATAAGTTATAAAATTGTTAAATTAATATATAGCTTATTATGCAACTATTTCCCGTACTAAGGAGTAAAATTTATATTTTACATATAAAATTAAATAGTTTATCAACCTATACAGACTATTGTAACCGTTTTCTATAGATAATTAGACGCTGTTGGAGGGGTAACGTATGATTAACAATTGTCGGGGTCAACGAGTTTCTTAAGCTTACAATAATTCCCATTCACGATAACAATGCACGAACTAAGGTTAATCATGATCATCCTCGGTCAGCTACTGACCTTCTCCAAGATAAAATTTACAACAGTTACCAAATTCCTGGGTATATATTCACTTTAAAGTGACCATTGGCGTCAGGTGAATGTAAACGGGTTCAATCAGTTTTATCACCCCAAGGGATCGAATCCAGGATCGCCGATTACCAGCTGGAAACGTAGACTACTGTACTACAGGACTCTAACTTGAAGGTTACCTAAGCCATTCACTTTCCTTCCCAGAAAGCATCACACAACGCTTGCCTAACAGCATCACTAACTGTTGTTAGGGATGCTGTGAGAATCATATGGGAAGGAATCAGTTACCATCTCACAGCGAACAATCTTGTAAATTTTTTTTAACAAGCTAAGGTATACACAATAACTCAAAAGTAGAACAATGAAGTACCTCATTACATCATAGTAACCCGCCTTGTGTTACTAACTCACCAAGTATTTTACTATCTAGAAATGCAACTACAATATTAACATTTTATTTATCACCAATTTACATTGATACTGTAGTAATGTAAATTCAAAGTATGCTATTATATACTTGTGATTACATTAAGTTTTGTATTAAAGATTAACTGTTTCACCTTCTAGCTTTAAGTTCGATAAAAATTGTGTTTAGCTTCAGGACCTGTGCTACACCCTGTGCATGGTTGTGGCTGTGCAAGAATGTACCACTTAATCCCCATCATATGTACTTCCATAACCCAGTGTACTTTCTTCTAAATACATACATAAATAAATAAATATCAGAGACACATGGTGGACAGTGAGAAAGACAGACATACATAGAGACAGACAGATAGACATACAGAGAGAGACCGACAGGTGACAAAAACAGGAAAAGAATACAGACAGAGATATAAACAGACAGACAGACAGGGTCGGACCAGGCACCGACACATATCCTATCTTGTCTTTTTTTTTGTGCGTGAGGCTGAACATAGGCAATATAAATTGTATTAACTAAATAAAATATTTGCGACTGCAGTTTCTAGTAATTTGCAATTTAAGCTGCTGGAATATATAACAGCTTCGAGTTTGCTAGTGTAATGAGTAATCTTTATACTCGCTCCATTATCTCACTATCTTAATGGCATAACTAATTACCACTAACTACACAAGCTATAATCCTATCCCTAATTACAGGTAACAGTTCTCACATCCTCCTATCCTAGTAGAGAAAGGTGAGGGGTTAGTCACCAAATATATGGAAGCGATATGAGAATAGACAACAGCACCATTTCCAGTCAAGAATGTATCACTCGGCGTATGCAGTTCTAATCGACTTCAAGACGCTACAGCTTCGACACAGAACAGGCAGCAGACTAGGACAGCATCCAGCTACAACGCTCTCCCACATAGAGCTCCGCGACTCCGGGCACACTCAGCTCTCTGCTCTGCTCCAAGCTCCGTCTCAACGTCTACGACACTGCTGTATCCAGGACTAGTAAATAAATATAAAACTCACTAAACACTGTGTATCTAATCTACCCAACAACGTAACATAATGGTACGTTACACTAGTAAGTTGCAACTGCAGTTGGTAGAATTTGCAACTGCGAGTTGCAACCTATGGTGCGCAGGGATACATGTTAATTGACCTTAATACCTATACTTGTATACCTATTCTACGTTAGTTGGGGCACATGCACCCGAACATAGTAGTATGTAAATAAAGTTACAAGGTTAGAGAATTCATCCCAAAATTATAAATGGTGCACTTAAAAATATTTATTATTTCATTTATTTGTATACAAAAGGTACATTGGGTTCATGAGAGTACAGAGCATTGACGTTTTACATTCATGTAAAGTCACTAACACGTATAGCGTTTTGGGCTGAACTAATAAGGAAGGATGCATATCGGCTATGCATAAGTAATCCTAAATAATTAACATTACTAATTACCTATAATTACCCACTAACATAAGTGTCTAACATTACATTACATGCGTAAATGAACATGGACTGTTCCCCATCCTGCGGGCGGAAGTGGACACCATACCCATCCTGTGGGTTGTAGTGACCCCATACCAATCCTGTGGGTGGTAGTGGCCCCCCCATACCCATTCTGTGAGTGGTTATCGACCCAATACCCATCATTTGGGCGGTAGTGGACATCATACCCATCCTGTGGGTGGACGTGGCCCCCCATACCCACCCTGTGGGCGGTATTGGACCTCATACCAGTCCCGTGGGCGATATTGAGGCCATACCAATCCATTGGTATGGAGGCCATATCAATCCTTTGGGCGGTAGTAGGCACCATATTTATCATGTGGGCGGCAGTGGGCGCCATACCCATCCTGTGGGCGGTAGTGGACCCAATACCCACCCTGAGGGTGGTAGTAGACCCTTTACGCGTCCTATGGGTGGTAGTTAACCCCATACCCATCCTGTGGGCGGTAGTAGACGATATACTCATCCTGTGGGCGGCAGTAGACGATATACTCATCCTGTGGGCGGTAGTAGACGATATACTCATCCTGTGGGCGGTAGTAGACGATATACTCATCCTGTCGGCGGTAATTAAGCATATACCCATTCCGTGGACGGTACTGGGCCCTATACCAGGTCCGTCTAATTACCACAAGCTACACAAGCTTCAGAAAGCTTCCTGCCAATACGTTAGTAATGAATAAATATTATATGTTAGGTTAGGCTGACCTAACCTAAACTAACCTAACTTAACCAAACCAAACCTAACCTAACCGACGCTTGGATCGTCGACTTTGTTTGGCGTCACCAGCTCTTTATTTTCATCTAATTTCTTAATAAAAATATACTTTTTCAGATTAAAATTGTTTTCTCGTGTTGTACATTCAGCACCAACATTATGATGAGTAAATATATCATATTTATTCATTAGTAACATAAGCTTTCTGAAGCTTTGTGAAGCTTGTGTACCTTGTGGTAATTAGACGGACCGCCTATACCCATCTTGTGCGTGGTAGTAGACACAATTTTCATCCTGTGGGTGATTGCTGTGGACCCCATACCCATCCTGTGGGCGGTATAGTGGACTCCACATGCATCCAGTGGGCGTAAGTGGGCCCCATACTCATTTTGTGGGAGGTAGTGGCGCATATACCCATCCTGTGGATGGACATGACCCCCATACCCACCCTGTGGGCGGTTGTGGACCCCATACGTATCCCGTGGGCGGTAGTGGACCCCCATACCCATCCTGTGGGCAGTAGACCCCATACCCATCCTGCAGGCGGTAGTGGACGCCATACTCATCCTGTGGGTGGTAGAGGACCATATACCCATCCAGTAGGCGGTAGTGGACCCCATATATACCCATCCTGTGGATGATAGTGGTCCCCATACCCTTCCTATGGGCAGGTATTGGGCCCAGACGCATCCTACAAGTGGTATGGACCCCTTACCCACCTAACAGATGGTAGTGGACCCCTTACCCACCTAACAGGTGGTAGTGGACCTTATACCCATCCTACAATAGGTAGTAGACACTATACATCCTGTTTGCAGTAGTATACCCCATTGACATTCCAATGTAACATCGTTTTCTGTTGACGTTCTTACAATACATTCTTTAAAGATTTTAAAGCACAAACTAGTGTATATAATGTTGATTGGTAAACCACTCCTGTTCTATGTAATAAATTATAGTGCTTATTATAATTGACCAAGAACAACTAATATTTCTCAAAAGAAAACTACGAGACTTCAATAGGATGTAGCTGATCTGTAACATTCTAAGAGCATGGACCTGGTAGGTAAATTTCCCAACCCCATGTGGAACCTGAAAACTACATTTTTCATTATAATTGAACCAATCACGACTATTCTGCTGTCTACGGCGATGAACGGGTACTGCGAGACGTAAATTGGTACGTGAGGAAGAGTTTGGGTCTTGAAAAAGTATAACTGGGAATATACAACATATGTACTAATTCATAAGCATAATATTGACTATAAGTAATAACTCATATTTGTGCTGTCTTGTTCGAGAGCGGGTTGAACGGGAGCAACCCGTTCTCACACAAGACAGCACATATATGACTTAATGCTTAAAGTCAATATGTTGAATATGAATTAGTAAATATGTGATATATTCCCAGTTACTTATTTACCAAGGCCCAAACTCTTCCTCACGTACCAATTTACGTCTCACAGTACCCGTCCGTCAACATAGATAGCAGAAAATTCGTGATTGGTTCAATTATAAGGACAATTGTAGTTTTCAGGTCCCACATGGGTTGTGAAATTTACCTACTATTGTCCATGCTCTTAGACTATTACAGATCAGCTACTTCCTATTGAAGGCTCGTAGTTTTGTCTTGAGAAATATTAGTTGTTCTTAGTAAATTATAATAAGCACTAAAAATTATTACATAGAATAACAGTCCTTCACCAATCAATATTATATACCATAGTTTGTGCTTTACAAATCTTTAAAGGATGTTTTGTAGGAACGCTAACAGAAAACGATGTTACATTTGAATGTCTATAGGGTAAACTACTGCAAACAGGACGGTATTGTGTCTACTATACCAACTATAGCTAGGATGGGTATATTGTCACCTACCGCCTGTTAGGTGGGAAAGGGGTTCAATACCACCCACAGGATGGGTATGAGGGTCACATCCACCCACAGGATGAGTATGGGGATCACATCCACCCACAGGAAGGGTATGGGATCCAATACCACCCACAGGATGAGTATGGCGTCCACTACAACCCACAGGATGGGTATGGGGCTCCAACCACCCATAGAATGGGTATGAGGCTCCAACCACCCATAGAATGGGTATGGGGCTCCAACCACCCATAAAATGGGTATAGGGTCCAATAACACCCACTGGATGTGTAAGGCGTCCATTGCCGCGCGTTGAGCTCGAAAACCGCAGCATTCATCTCAGAACCATGCCTATTTCACACAGATTCCTTAATAAACGTAAGAGTTTTATATGTCACAAGAAAGATAGAAATATGAGCTTCATTCTAAATACCTTACCATGGGCATATTTAAATTTAAAGCGAAGATACGTGTACTTTTATAATAGCCGAGCTTTAACCCCGGACAGATTGATCGACCGAGCAACTCTCTCTCAGAACAATGTTTATTTCACGTGAATTCGTTAATAAACATATATGTTTTATATGTCTCAAGAAAGGCAGACATATAAGCTTCACTTTAAACACTTTACCATAGACATATTTAAAGTTCTAATGAAGATACATGTATTTTAAAAATTACGGAGCTCCCACCTCGTACAGACTGAACGACAGAGCAACTCGCTGTTAGATCAATGTTTATTTCACGTAAATTCGTTAATAAACACAAATGTTTTATATGTCTTAAGCAAGATAGAAATAAGAGCTTCATTTTAAATACATTACAATAGACATATTTATAGCTCAAGTGATGATACATATGTTTTTATAGTAGCGCTCAGTAGCTTGTCGGGCATGGAGTGCAGACGCCTACGCATTTGCCGATATATTGTATAATTAACAAAGATACGCTAATAAAGCCTAAAATCTTATATGCCTCCAGAAAGACCGAGATATGAACATTATTATGATTGCACCAAATGAAATATATCATGTTCGAGAACAAAGATATATCAATTTTAAATTAAGTTTCGACTCTCTCTCGGGTGAGACAGATGGGGCGACTCTCGCCCCATCTATTGGAGATTCTGTGCACTAAAGACCCAAAGCTACTCAAACCCTCCTAGCATTATTTAAGTAATGACGTAATATGGTATATTTACTCACTATAATGTGGGTGCTGAATGCAGAACATGAAAAAACATATATTTACTCCAAACTAATATAATTTCATTATGAAATAAGTAAATAAGTAGCATCAAAGGAAGTCGACGGTCCAAGCGTCAATGTTGTAGAACGACTTAGCCAAGATATATCGTTGTTTGGAAAGTGTTTGTTGGCATATCCAGTTGTCGCACTTCTCTGCACAAATTATCACAAATTTAAATTATAATGTTAACAAGTAGAATACGTATTTTTAATAAAATCTAACATAACTAGCCAGAAAACATTTAACATTTATTAAAAAAATATATGTTTGGAAGTTAAATCAACTTCATAGGACAATATATGCCCGAAACGCTTTGCGGAATAGTGGCTTTAGGCATTGTATGTACTAGCTCTACCTATAAGTCAACCAATCCTTGTAAAAATTTATTGTATGTATGTACCTTACCTAAATAAAATTGTATTGTATAAAATTGTATTGTATAAAATTGTATAGTTTTGTTATATATACTCGTTATTCGTTGACATGCGTTCGCTACTTAAACTACCATGTACTGTACTTATGTAAAATCTCCCATGTCTCTTCGCTCATCTCACCGAACCCTACAGGCTCTGTGATATATTGTTTAATTAATTGAGATTCACAAATAAAGCTAATAATTGTATATGTTATCAAAAAGGCAGAGCTTAGTTTAGTTCATTTATTATGCACCCCATACCCATCCTATGAGCGATAGTGGAGTGTTACAGAGGCACATAATGGGCTCAGGGACTGAGCCCCACAATTTATATAGCCAAGCAAGTTATAATCTTGATAAGCTAGTTACAAAAGTCAATGCACATTGTCACATCAACAATGGGCTCGAGTCCGACCACAAGTACAGTTTATAATTTAAGCAACTGACATATATGGAGGGCTAGTGTCACAATTGATTTGTTTATCCTACACATAACCCCCTCTCCCCCATCCAATGGGCAGCGGTGGATAGGTTACAATTAAGTCGTTTTTTGCGTTTTATTCAGAGATTAGATCTTATTGGGTGAGGAAAGATATTCATATTTTAAAGAAGGCTTCTTGGCTGATGCTCTCCATTGATGGAAAATATACAACCTTTTGAAAATCAATGTTAGTTTGATCTAGATATTGTAATTAACGAAAGTATTTATGTCATCTGAAAGGTAGAAATATAGGCTACATTTAAAATCCTTTGTCATAAATATAACTGAAGTGAAAACGAAGATATATGCGTTTTGATAGTTACTTGATGGCTAGCTCTGAGAGTGTGAAGCCCTGCACACCAGCCAATAAATTGTATAATTAGTTTCCATATATTTTAATTAATCTTAAAAATCTATATGTCAGAAGAAAGGAAGATGTAGCCGTTAATGTGACAACATTTAAAAAAATATATATCTCTTAAGTTAAATAAATAATACCACCTTATCGCCGGTGTCCGGACACATGAAAACTACCTAGGTATCAGTATCCAGCCAGGCGGGGATCACAGGCTGCACAATACTGATAAATTATGTAATGCACTACTTGTGGTCGATCTCGAACCCATTTATGATGTGACGACTTATAGTGAATTTTGTAACAAGCTCACCAAGATTGTAACTTGCTTAGCTAAATGAATTGTGGGGTTCGGTCCATTCATTTTCTTTCTTTATTATGCACCCCATAATACACATCCCGTGGGCGGTGGTGTAAAGGATTACAGAGGCACATAATCGGTTCAGGAACTGAACCCTCTAGTTCGTTTAGCTAAGCAAATAACAATCTTTTGACGCTAGTTACAAAATTATTAATGTACACATACTTATGCATACATGTACATATTCATACGTATACATATATAAATACACATACATATTTAATCACCCCCACAAATACACACATCAGTAATCTTTTGTGTTACAAGTAATTCAACAAGAGGCTCACAACAGTCACTATACAAGGCACTTTACATTTATGAGGAGTCGCACAGTTACTAGTCTTGCTCCACACCCACCCAACTGGGCGGCAGCTTTACAGTCATGTGCTCCACACCCACCCAACTGGGCGGCAGCTTTACAGTCATGTGCTCCACACCCACCCAACTGGGCGGCAGCTTTACAGTCATGTGCTCCACACCCACCCAACTGGGCGGCTGCTTTACAGTCATGTGCTCCATACCCACCCAACTGGGCGGCAGCTTTACAGTCATGTGCATGCATTACCTACAGTAAGCAAATTTTGGATACTTCGCTAAGATTTCGGGCAGCACATCATTATGAATGACGTACTTACACATTTCATGGACACTATTGATGTTGTTATCTTTAAATTCCGCGATTTTTCACATTCCATTATATAATGACGCAAAGTATGCAAATAGTTCTGCTGACAGAGTTTACATTTAGTCAAATCTACATCATCAGATGTTACAAACTTCCAGAGGTACTTGTAGCCGAGCCTAAACCTAGCAGTGGTAACATCTAGAAGTCTGCTAACATTATTGGATGACCCATAGACGTTGAGCTTTGCCTCAAGACGAAGCTTGGGCTGATCTCTAATTTCTTAAGCCATATTGATGCTCTGTCCACAGAGCATTCTCTCTCTCAAATTATATACACTGATGGTTCCCTACACCGCACCACGGGTGCAGCTGGAAGTGCAGTTGTCCTGACAATGGGCGATGGCCTATACTTTGAGTGGGGAGTCCGTATAAACAACTGGGCCTCTACCCTTCAGACTGAACTATTTGCCTTGATCCTTGCACTGAAATGTGTACAAGTCTCAAAACTTGATACATTAATTGTAAGTGACTCCTTATCATCCTTAAATGCTCTCAACTCTTTAAGACATAACTGTAACATGCTCGTGTCCGAAGCTAGACACAAATACAACAAAATTATTAAGGATGGTAACAGAGTCCATTTCATGTGGTCTCCATCTCATGTTGGCCTCCGAATGCATGATAGAGCTGATAAGTTAGCCAAAGAATCTGCCTTTAAAGGAGCCGTTGAGTGTAACCTTGGATTGTCAATGAGCAATCTGAGAGCAGCAGTACACCGAGAACTTCAACAAGATCTTGTAGATCTGAGGCAAAGTGAAATTGACACCAGTAATTCCATCTATCATCATACTATCATGCAAGAAGAGCCACACATCTATGGATCATCCAATAAAATCAGCAGACTTCTAGATGTTACTACTGCTCGGCTTAGACTCGGTTACAAGTATCTCTGGGAATTCTCATTATCTGCTGATGAAGACCTGACCAAATGTAAACTGTGTCAACAAAATTATTCGCACACCCTCCGTCACTATGTGATGGAGTGCGAAAAGATACGTGAATTTAGAGACAATTCTATAACCAATGTTCCAGCGATGTGTCAATATTTCATTCAAAATGATCTGCTACCAGAAATTTTAGCCAAATATCCCCAGTTTGCTAACTGTAGGTAGTAACTAAGTGATTGTAACCTATCCACCGCTGCCCACTGGATGGGGGGCGGTGTGCAGGACAAACATATAAATTTTGACACTAGCTCTCCACATATGTCAGTTGCTTAATTTAGAACCTGTACTTGAGGTCGATCTCGAACCCATTGTTGATGTGATGACTTATATTGAATTTTGTAACTAGCTCATCAAGATTGTAACTTGCTTAGCTAAATGAATTGTGGGGTTCAGTCCCTGAGCCCATTATGTGCCTCTGTAACCCTTTCCACTACCGCCCACAAGATGGGTATGGGGTGCATAATAAATGAACTAAACTAACTAATCCATAGACGAGCGATTCATCAAAGTTTATACAATATTGTGAAATTGAGAGTCAGTGTAGTAACATAAATTGGTAAATCATAAATATTGTAAGTTAAGAATCTGATGCATGTGTGTGTGTTGGGGAGGGGGAGGGGGTTATACCCTTGGTAAGCGAGAGTGGAAAGTAACCTTAGACGTACTGCGGTCAATGTGGGGGGGGGGGGGAGGGAGGGAGAGTCAAATTCACCCTCCAACATCTGGGCATAGTACCACCAGCCTCCACAACACTCCATCAGCCTCCAGCTGATGCTTGTAGATGCTTCATCTAACCTCACCTATGTCACACATTAACCTACAGTTCCTGTGATATTTAAACTCCTCATCACAGTGGCGTCTCACCAATATAAATTGTATTGGATTTTGTCCCGAAATAGCTATATGCTGACTGGACGTGTATGTATGTATGTATGTATGTATGGATGGATGGATGGATGTATGTATGTATGTATGTACGCATGCATGTACGCATGCATGTACGCATGCATGTATGTATGTATGTATGTATGTATGTATGTATGTATGTATGTATGGATGGATGGATGTATGTACGCATGCATGTATGTATATTGACAATCGACTTGAGAATGGTCCAGGACGGACCGAAACGTCGTCGTCCCTTCAATTTCTAGTGTGTGGTCTGGTCAACATACTTCAGCCACGCAACTACAAATTAGAGGTATTATCAGGCAACATCACCGTGACAAGGTAACTGAGGAAAGGAGGATAGAAGCACAAACCAGTGAATCTGTACGATGGTACAACATGGTTGCAGCTGGCAATCCCAATCAGTATGGCCGAAGAGGAGGACGACGAGTGAGAGAATCTGTAATAGCGAGAATCCGTCTTGGATACAAATATCCATGGAGATTTGGAATGGAAACAACAGTTGATCAGCGAAGTTGCAGAATCTGTGGTGAGAGTGATGGACACCGCCTTGACCACTATCTACGTGAATGTGAACACCTGAGAGACATTAGGAATAACTGTAGAATAATAAACCCCACATTGTTTGAGTTAGGAAAACACTATTTGTCAAATATTGATACTGTTCTTAAAAGATTTCCCCATTTTGCACCCGCAAGATAACGTAAGCTTTTAAGGGTTGATAAATGTTAATCTTCTTGTTTGAGGAGCTGTTCACTTGAGACAGTTAAGCAAGTCCCAGCTGTGTCTGGGTACAAGTGACAGGATGAACAACCCAGCGGGTTTTCTTCCTATTGGGGAGTGTTGTACATTCTGCTATGGCGGTATGTTCACTCACAAGATGAGTGGCGCTGCCCAATAAACTCGCCCCTCGGGGCAAAATTTAAAAAAAAAAAAATTTCAGCCACGTTATTGTGACTCATCGCCTGCATATGTATGTATAGATGTATGTATGTATGCATGTATGTATGGATGGATGGATGGATGGATGTATGTATGTACGCATGCTTGTATGTATGGATGTATGTATGTATGTATGTATATACGCATGTATATGTATGTATGTATGTATGTATGTATGTATGTATGCATGCATACATGTATGCATGTATGTATGTATGCATACATGTATGCATGTATGTATGTATGTATGCATACATGTATGCATGTATGTATGTATGTATGTATGTATGTATGTATGGATGGATGGATGGATGGATGGATGTATGTACGCATGCATGTATGTATGGATGTATGTATGTATGTACGCATGTATGTATGTATGTATGTATGTACGTATTTATGTATGTATGTACGTATTTATGTATGTATGTATGTATGTATGTATGTATGTATGTATGTATGTATGTATGTATGTATGTATGTATGTATGTATGTATGTATTCCCAATCACGTTAAAGACTCCCCCTCTATCATCCAATTAAAGAGAAAAACAACTATGTACTAAATAATCAACTCCTTGTAACTTCAATTATGCTGACCTTCCTATCTGTATTCAGACTGTGCCTACCATCATTATAGGTGATTATAACGCTAGACATAGGAATATGGGTAATTCGCAGTTCAATAATCGTAACGGCAACCAACTGGTGTCACTATTAGGTAGTCACGTGATGCACAGATTGTGGGTGACCTTGAACCGACGAATATCTACGGAGGTATTCTTGATCTATGTCTGGGTGTCAACGTCTCCCACACCGTGTGCGCCTAGTCAATAGTGCCAGATATGGCGTCTGATCATCTGGGCATATTAGCCACTGTAAGCATTGGAAGCTCTATCCTCCCCGGTGGAGTGTTCAAGCGGAAGAGGCTGGCTGTGCCCATCGATCAACGAGACAATTTTGTTGCTCATGTGTCAGATTGGTACAGTTCATCTGAGCCTTCATCAGTTGAAGATTTTAACAATGAGCTCACAGATACTATCAAGCAGTTTATAGAATCACTTGATCCATCGTCCAGGCCACGTAACCCAAATTACACTGGTCATAGCACTTATGCTTATTATAATGATTCTAAATTGCATACACTAAAACGCGCTGCCAGAATAATTGGACTAGCTTGTAGAAGGACCCGCACTGCTGAAATGCTTCGGCTCTTTCAAGCGGCTCTGGCTAAGGCCAGGGAACGTATGGTGGAGCTGAGGCAGACAGACTGGGAAACTTTTGTCTGTGGTCTCACTCTCACACGCCACTAAGTCGGGCATGGAAGGATATCAACAAGATCAAAGGAAAAAATGCTGCAGAGATCGCGCACCCTAATCCTCTGCACAGAGCAAATGAGCTTGTTGGTGCTTGGGCCACGACTTCCAGCTTTGACAGTCTTCCTCTACCCTCACAGAATGAATTAAATGATAGATATACTGATAGGGCAAGGCTCCTTGACTTCATGCGTCATCAAGAGGATGACTAAAACATGCTTTTTACTGAATACAAACTAGATTCTGCTCTACATAAAGGCAAAGCTACATCACCCGGGGAGGATGGAGTTACTGACGGCATACTGCATATGCTTCTGTTAGTTCCAGGGAATACCTTTCTTCAATTGTATAATATGAGCTATGTAACTGGGGAGCTTCCTAAGTCATGGACCAACAGTGTTATTATTCCCATTCCTAAACCTCACCAGCCGAGTGCTTTTCGCCCAATCTCCCTCACTAGTTGTCTCTATAAGTGTCTTGAGAGGATGGTTCTCAACCGTCTCCTTTACAAAATTAATATGTTGTCTCCCCAGATATATGGCTTTATGCATGAAAAGAGTGTACATCACTGTATTACCACATTCCTCACCCTGCATACTGATAGGTCATATACCACTTTCCTAGATCTTAAGTCAGCCTTTGACATTGCTAACCCACACGTCATTCTGAGAGAACTTGCTAAAATGAATGTTGGAATGTTAATGTTAAAAATTGTTCAAACTGAAATAAATATATAACACTGTACGGTACAGTTGTGTTTAATTATGTTTTGCGATTCCTTTGGAAAAGGTATTTGTGCACCAAGTACTACTAGGTCATTATGAGATATGCTGAATGTTGTCAATATACCATCTGAATACGCTTCACTTTGCGTTAATCATTGGACGTCCTAATGATTAAGGTCCCCAAAAGGACTTAAACAGACCTCAGTGGATATTTTTACTCTCCCTCTCTCTCTCTCTATCTCAGAGCATCCCTTTATGTGTTGTATGTGGGTGCTGAAGTTCAGTCTCTTGTCTATGTATAGGTGAAGGAACTTTCCATAATTGTTATTGCTAATGTTTACTTGTAATACTGGGTATACATCCGGTGTTCTTACCCTCGACGGCGGCGAGGGTAAGCCGCGGTCGTATGGTCTGAAACCCACAAATATTTACAAAGTGGGGGGGGGGGATAAAATTTCCTCTTCAAGCACGCGCACACAAATGAACTATGTTACTTAACTGGAAGCACTCGTACAACATAATTTACACGATTTTTCAGGATTATTATACTTCTTACCAGTATATATACAGTATAGTACCTAGGAGGTTCTCTTCAATGATATCTAAGATAATTAAAAGAACCCAAGCAAACTACTGTGGAAATGTGCAGGACAAACATATCAATTGTGACACTAGCTCTCCACATATGGCATTTGCTTAATTTAGAAACTGTACTTGTGGTCGATCTCGAACACATGTTGTTGATGTGACGATGTGTTATGAATTTTGTGCCTAGCTCCTCAAGATTGTAACTTGCTTAGATAAATAAATTGTGTGTTCAGTCCCTGAACCCATTATGTGATAAATTAACTAAACTAAAAACTATAGTATGGCGACGAAACCTGAACTGCATAATGTAAATAGGGATTAACCAGAAAAAGATATAGGTGAAGAATAACACTAGTTAACTGTAAAGCTGCCGCCCAGTTGGGTGGGTGTGGAGTAATTAGACTAGTAACTGTGCGACTCCTCATGGATGTAAAGTGCCTTGTATAGTGACTGTTGTGAGCCTCTTGTTGAATCACTTGTGACACAAAAGATTACTGATGTGTGTATTTGTGTGGGTGATTAAATATGTATGTGTATTTATATATGTATACGTATGTATATGTACATGTATGCATAAGTATGTGTACATTAATAATTTTGTAACTAGCGTCAAAAGATTGTTATTTGCTTAGCTAAACGAACTAGAGGGTTCACTTCCTGAACCAATTATGTGCCTCTGTAATCCTTTACACCACCGCCCACAGGATGGGTATTATGGGGTGCATAATAAAGAAAGAAAATGAATGGACCGAACCCCACAATTCATTTAGCTAAGCAAGTTACAATCTTGATGAGCTAGTTACAAAATTCACTATAAGTCGTCACATCATAAATGGGTTCGAGATCGACCACAAGTAGTGCATTATATAATTTATCAGTATTGTGCAGCCTGTGATCCCCGCCTGGCTGGATACTGATACCTAGGTAGTTTTCATGTGTCCGGACACCGGCGATAAGGTGGTATTATTTATTTAACTTAAGAGATATATATTTTTAAATGTTGTCACATAAACGACTACATCTTCCTTTCTTCGGACATATAGATTTTTAAGATTAATTAAAATATATGGAAACTAATTATACAATTTATTGGCTGGTGTGCAGGGCTTCACACTCTCAGAGCTAGCCATCAAGTAACTATCAAAACGCATATATCTTCGTTTTCACTTCAGTTATATTTATGACAAAGGATTTTAAATGTAGCCTATATTTCTACCTTTCAGATGACATAAATACTTTCGTTAATTACAATATCTAGATCAAATTAATATTGATTTTCAAAAGGTTGTATATTTTCCATCAATGGAGAGCATCAGCCAAGAAGCCTTCTTTAAAATATGAATATCTTTCCTCACCTAATAAGACCTAATCTCTGAATAAAACGCAAAAAAAAAAGACTTGATTGTAACCTATCCACCGCTGCCTATTGGATTGGGGAGAGGGGGTTATGTGTAGGATAAACATATCAATTGTGACACTAGCCCTCCATATATGTCAGTTGCTTAAATTATAAACTGTACTTGTGGTCGGTCTCGAGCCCATTGTTGATGTGGCAATGTGTATTGACTTTTGTAACTAGCCTATCAAGATTAAAACTTGCTTGGCTATATGAATTGTGGGGCTCAGTCCCTGAGCCCATTATGTGCCTCTGTAACACTCCACTATCGTCCATAGGATGGGTATGGGGTGCATAATAAATGAACTAAACTAAGCTCTGCCTTTTTGATAACATATACAATTATTAGCTTTATTTGTGAATCTCAATTAATTAAACAATATATCACAGAGCCTGTAGGGTTCGGTGAGATGAGTGAAGAGACATGGGAGATTTTACATAAGTACAGTACATGGTAGTTTAAATAGCGAACGCATGTCAACGAATAACGAGTATATTTAACAAAACCATTGTCCTATGAAGTCGATTTAACTTCCAAACATATTTTTTAATAAATGTTAAATGTTTTCTAGCTAGTTATGTTAGATTTTATTAAAAATACGTATTCTACTTGTTAACATTATAATTTAAATTTGTGATAATTTGTGCAGAGAAGTGCGACAACTGGATATGCCAACAAACACTTACCAAACAACGATATATCTTGGATAAGTCGCTCCACAACATTGCCGCTTGGACCATCGACTTCCTTTGATGCTACTTATTGCATAATGAAATTATATTAGTGTGGAGTAAATATATGTTTTCTCATGTTCTGCATTCAGCACCCACATTATAGTGAGTAAATATACCATATTAGGTCATTACTTAAATAATGCTAGGAGGGTTTGAGTAGCTTTGGGTCTTTAGTGCACAGAATCTCCAATAGATGGGGCGAGAGTCGCCCCATCTGTCTCACCCGAGAGAGAGTCGAAACTTAAATTAAAATTGATACATCTTTGTTCTCGAACATGATATATTTCATTTGGTGCAATTATAATAATGTTCATATCTCGGTCTTTCTGGAGGCATATAAGATTTTAGGCTTTATTAACGTATCTTTGTTAATTATACAATATATCTGCAAGTGCGTAGGCGTCTGCACTCCATGCCCGACAAGCTACTGAGCGCTACTATAAAAACATATGCATCTTCACTTGAGCTATAAATATGTCTATTGTAATGTATTTAAAATGAAGCTCTTATTTCTATCTTGCTTAAGACATATAAAACATTTGTGTTTATTATTGTGATTCTGGTGGGGTTCTCATGGGCTCTATCACATCTATCAAAGAAGAGTTTCAGATCAGCATTAGCATTTGGGAACAAGGTTTCGCACATGTAAATAGCTCAAGAGAATGTGTGAAGTGAGTGTATGTTCAGCATGTTTAGGGATTTAAACAGAGGGGCTGTATGCTGTCTGAAGACAGAGTTTGTTATAGTTCTGATAACAGATTTTAGCTGGGTTCATTATCATCATCATTTACATGGACTTGAGGTAGTCTGCAGTGGTTGTACCCCATACACAGACACCGTATGTAAGATAGGGATAGATAAGTGAGTAGTATACAGAAACAGAGACAGAGAGGTCGGGTCGAAACAAACACAGCCTCGTATCATATCTAGTCTATATAAGAGACACTGGCTTGGGGCTAGGCTCACCCAACATTGCAAGGAGACATATGAACGGTTGAAGACCAACATGGCGTGTTGAGTTTGCCTACTTTGCTCATACTGAGAGGTGGGGCGTCTTCCATGGCGATCCTCATGAAATCATTGGTGATGAAAGGTGGCTAGCAGTCCCTAAATGTTCATCATTATAACCCACCTTGGAATATTTGAATGCTTGAGCAAGGACTGTCGTGGGCGGGTCAGGGTTTGCCCCATGCAAACCTTTTGGTTGTTGTTTAAGATTAGCTACCTGAAACAAAAAGTTCCTAGTAGCACGGGCTATGGTGAGCCCCAACCTGGTGTCCGGATCAATACTTCAGTAGCAGAGACTGAGGACAAGTTGTAAATTATTGATGGCAAAATTGTCAAGTGCAGGGAGATAAGCTCAAGTAAGTAATTATCAAAAGAAGTCGCCGGGAAGACTATGGAGCAAGACAATCCTTAACTTCTCAGCACTGCACGGGAATGTAACATGTTAACATTGTAAATGTTTATTATTCGTTATGTCCTTCACCGCTGAAGGACATTTTAAAAATATTTGTATGTAGTTTAAAAATTCTGTAGTTAAAACAATTGTAATCATAGGAGAGACAGCTGATAATATTATAATATATGGACATCAACAACAGTCTATATGCAATTACTGGACTAATAATGTATAAATTATAAAATGTTAAATAAAATAAATTTTAATATAAGTTATAAAATTGTTTTATTAATATATAGCTTATTATGCAACTATTTCCCGTACTAAGGAGTAAAATTTATATTTTACATATAAAATTAAATAGTTTATCAACCTATACAGACTATTATAACCGTTTTCTATAGATAATTAGACGCTGTTGGAGGGGTAACGTATGATTAACAATTGTCGGGGACAACGAGTTTCTTAAGTTTATAATAATTCCCATTCACGATAACAATGCACGAACTAAGATTCATCAAGATCATCCTCGGTCAGCTACTGACCTTCTCCAAGATAAAATTTACAATAGTTGCCAAATTCCTGGGCATATATTAACTTCAAGGTAACCATAGGCGTCTGGTGAATGTAAACGGGTTCAACCAGTTTTATCACCCCAAGGGATCGAATCAAGGATCGCCGATTACCAGTTGGAAACGTAGACTACTGTACTACAGGACTCTAACTTGAAGGTCACCTAATTAAGTCATTCACTTTCCTTCCCAGAAAGCATCACACAACGCTTGCCTAACAGCATCACTAAGTGTTGTTAGGGATGCTGTGAGAATCATATGGGAAGGAATCAGTTACCATCTCACAGCGTACAATCTTGTAGATAAATTTTAACAAGCTTTGGTATACACAATAACTCAAAAGTAGAACAATGAAGTACCTCATTAAATCATAGTATCCCGCCTTGTGTTACTAACTCACCAAGTATTTTACTATCTAGAAATGCTACTACAATATTAACATTTTATTTATCACCAATTTACATTGATACTGTAGTAATGTAAATTCAAAGTATGCTATTATATACTTGTAATTACATTAAGTTTTATATTCAAGATTAACTGTTTCACCTTCTAGCTTTAAGTTCGATAAAAATTGTGTTTAGCTTCAGGACCTGTGCTACACCCTGTGCATGGTTGTGGCTGTGCAAGAATGCACCACTTAATCTTATAGTGACTGTTGTGAGCCATATGTACTTCCATAATCCAGTGTACTTTCTTCTAAATACATACATAAATAAATAAATAAATATCAGAGACACATGGTGGACAGTGAGAAAGACAGACATACATAAAGACAGACAGATAGACATACAGAGAGAGACTAACAGGTGACAAAAACAGGAAGAGAATACATAGACAGAGATATAAACAGACAGATAGACAGGGTCGGACCAGGCACCGACACATATCATATCTTGTCTTTTTTTGTGCGTGAGGCTGAACATAGGCAATATAAATTGTATTAACTAAATAAAATATTTGCGACTGCAGTTTCTAGTAATTTGCAATTTAAGCTGCTGGAATATATAACAGCTTCGAGGTTGCTAGTGTAATGAGTAATCTTTATACTCGCTCCATTATCTCATTATCTTAATGGCATAACTAATTACCACTAACCACACAAGCTATAATCCTATCCCTAATTACAGGTAACAGTTCTCGCATCCTCCTATCCTAGTAGAGAAAGGTGAGGGGGTAGTCACCAAATATATGGAAGCGATATGAGAATAGACAACAGTACAATTTCCAGTCAAGAATGTATCACTCGGCGTATGCAGTTCTAATCGTCTCCAAGACTCCAAGAAGCTCCAAGAGCTTCGACACAGAACAGGCAGCAGACTAGGACAGCATCGAGCTACAACACTCTCCCATATGAGCTCCGCAACTCCGGCCACACTCAGCTCTCTGCTCTGCTCCAAGCTCCGTCTCAACGTCTACGACACTGCTGTATCCAGGACTAGTAAATAAATATAAAACTCACTAAACACTGTGTATCTAATCTACCCAACAACGTAACATAATCGTACGTTACACTAGTAAGTTGCACCTGCAGTTGGTAGAATTTGCAACTGCGAGTTGCAGCCTATGGTGTGCAGGGATACTTGATAATTGACCTTAATACCTATACTTGTATACCTATTCTACGTTAGTTGGGGCACATGCACCCGAACATAGTATGTAAATAAAGTTTACAAAGTCAGAGAATTCATCCCAAAATTATAAATGGTGCACTTAAAAATATTTATTATTTCATTTATTTGTATACAAAAAGGTATATTGGGTTTATGAGAGTACAGAGCATTGACGTTTTACATTCATGTAAAGTCACTAGCACGTATAGCGTTTTGGGCTGAACTAATAAGGAGGGATGCATATCGGCTATGCACAAGTAATCCTAAATAATTAACATTACTAATTACCTATAATTACCCACTAACGTAAGTGTTTAACATTACATTACATGCGTAAATGAACATGGACTGTTCCCCATCCTGCGGGCGGAAGTGGACACCATACCCATCCTGTGGGTGGTAGTGACCCCATACCAATCCTGTGGGTGGTAGTGGCTTCCCCATACCCATTCTGTGAGTGGTTATCGACCCAATACCCATCATTTGGGCGGTAGTGGACATCATACCCATCCTGTGGGTGGTAGTGGACTACATACTCATTTTGTGCGCGGTAGTGGAGCATATACCCATCCTGTGGATGGACGTGGCCCCCCATACCCACCCTGTGGGCGGTATTGGACCTCTAACCAGTCCTGTGGGCGATATTGAGGCCATACCAATCCATTGGTATGGAGGCCATATCAATCCTTTGGGCGGTAGTAGGCACCATATTTATCATGTGGGCGGCAGTGGGCGCCATACCCATCCTGTGGGCGGTAGTGGACCCAATACCCACCCTGAGGGTGGTAGTAGACCCCATACGCGTCCTATGGGTGGTAAATATAGTTAACCCCATACCCTTCCTGTGGGCGGTAGTAGACGATATATTCATCCTGTGGGCGGTAGTAGACGATATACTCATCCTGAGGGCGGTAGTATACGATATACTCATCCTGTCGGCGGTAATTAAGCATATACCCATTCCGTGGACGGTACTGGGCCCTATACCGGGTCCGTCTAATTACCACAAGCTACACAAGCTTCAGAAAGCTTCCTGGCAATACGTTAGTAATGAATAAATATGATATGTTAGGTTAGGCTGACCTAACCTAAACTAACCTAACCTAACTTAACCAAAGCAAACCTAACCTAACCGACGCTTGGATCGTCGACTTTGTTTGGCATCACAAGCTCTTTATTTTCATCTAATTTCTTAATAAAAATATACTTTTTCAGATTAAAATTGTTTTCTCATGTTGTACATTCAGCACCAACATTACGATGAGTACATATATCATATTTATTCATTAGTAACATAAGCTTTCTGAAGCTTTGTGAAGCTTGTGTACCTTGTGGTAATTAGACGGACCGCCTGTACCCATCTTGTGGGTGGTAGTAGACACAATTTTCATCCTGTGGGTGATTGCTGTGGACCCCATACCCATCCTGTGGGCGGTATAGTGGACTCCACATGCATCCAGTGGGCGGCAGTGGGCCCCATACTCATTTTGGGGGAGGTAGTGGCGCATATACCCATGTCCTGTGGATGGACATGACCCCCATACCCACCCTGTGGGCGGTTGTGGACCCCATACGTATCCCGTGGGCAGTAGTGGACCCCCATACCCATCCTGTGGATGATAGTGGTCCCCGAACCCATCCTGTGGGCAGTAGACCCCATACCCATCCTGCAGGCGGTAGTGGACGCCATACTCATCCTGTGGGTGGTAGAGGACCATATACCCATCCAGTAGGCGGTATAGTGGACTCCACATGCATCCAGTGGGCGGCAGTGGGCCCCATACTCATTTTGGGGGAGGTAGTGGCGCATATACCCATCCTGTGGATGGACATGACCCCCATACCCACCCTGTGGGCGGTTGTGGACCCCATACGTATCCCGTGGGCAGTAGTGGACCCCCATACCCATCCTGTGGATGATAGTGGTCCCCGA
This sequence comes from Procambarus clarkii, assembly GCF_040958095.1. Classification (NCBI taxonomy): domain Eukaryota; kingdom Metazoa; phylum Arthropoda; class Malacostraca; order Decapoda; family Cambaridae; genus Procambarus; species Procambarus clarkii. Next base: position 37,720,186 of record NC_091151.1, on the reverse strand, counting down.
ACCCATCCTGTGGGCAGTAGACCCCATACCCATCCTGCAGGCGGTAGTGGACGCCATACTCATCCTGTGGGTGGTAGAGGACCATATACCCATCCAGTAGGCGGTAGTGGACCCCTTATATACCCATCCCGTGGATGATAGTGGTCCCCATACCCTTCCTATGGGCAGGTATTGGGCCCAGACCCATCCTACAAGTGGTATGGACCCCTTACCCACCTAACAGATGGTAGTGGACCCCTTACCCACCTAACAGGTGGTAGTGGACCTTATACCCATCCTACAATAGGTAGTAGACACTATACTATCCTGTTTGCAGTAGTATACCCCATTGACATTCCAATGTAACATCGTTTTTTGTTGACGTTCTTACAATACATTCTTTAAAAATTTTAAAGCACAAACTAGTGTATATAATGTTGATTGGTAAACCACTCCTGTTCTATGTAATAAATTATAGTGCTTATTATAATTGACCAAGAACAACTAATATTTCTCAAAAGAAAACTACGAGACTTCAATAGGATGTAGCTGATCTGTAACATTCTAAGAGCATGGACCTGGTAGGTAAATTTCCCAACCCCATGTGGAACCTGAAAACTACATTTTTCATTATAATTGAACCAATCACGACTATTCTGCTGTCTACGGCGATGGACGGGTACTGCGAGACGTTAATTGGTACGTGAGGAAGAGTTTGGGTCTTGAAAAAGTATAACTGGGAATATACCACATATGTACTAATTCATAAGCATAATATTGACTATAAGCATTAACTCATATTTGTGCTGTCTTGTTCGAGAACGGGTTGCAACACACACAGCATACAGCTGCCACACTTTCACAGCATAAGGCTGCCACATACTCACATAATATACTATTATATATATATATATATATATATATATATATATATATGTATATGTTCTATGTTGGGAAAACATCTAAAGATTTGAAATGTAGAATTTCACAACATAAATACTCTGTAAGACATGGCCAATTATCTAATGCTTGTTTGTTCATTTGTCAGAAAATGCTCACCAAATTGATTGGGAGATGGCTTCTTCAATAACGAATTGTAAAAGCACTTATAATAGGAACATAATTGAATCTGCTTTAATACAGATTACAAAAGAAAGTAATTTGAACATTAGCAGTCGTTTATATAACTTAGATCCATTTTTGATTGATCAATTAAAGGGCAATTTGAGTAAAATCACTGATACACATTTGACTCACTAATTCATTGTAAATATTTACTATCTTATGCTATTATTGTCCATGTGTGGGTATAAATAGGAACTGCATCGTATGGGCCAATAGGCCTTCTGCAGTATTCACCTAATTCCCATTCATTTTTCATTGTACTTCCCCTCATTTCACCTCTCTCTCTCTCTTGCTATATATGTCAATACTTGACCTGTAAATCATTCCTTCTGAAGATATATTAATATACGAAAGTACTCAAGGAAATTCCTGCTTCAATTCTTCCTCCGTGGTCTGACACTGTCACATTTTTCATCACGTGTTAATTTTCTTGATTTAAACACACACACACACACACCTATATTATATATTTAACAAGCTTATTTATACATAGCAATATGCTGCTTCCCTATTCTGTATGAACTACCACATAGCGTAGATCAAAAACCAGCTACAAGCTCATCCAACATCCATCTCCCAGGACGGCCAGTCATACATTGAATCAGGAGAGAACAAAATATGTAAGGCTGATCTATTAGCCCCACTAGCAAAATCTGGGTTCAACACAAGAATATCTTCCAATATTCCTAAATGTATGAAGTAATTACAGAGCTCAAAGTACCTCATACCATTTTTTTTTATATATATACAAGAGTTGTTACATTCTTGTACAGCCACTAGTACGCGTCGCGTTTCGGGCAAGTCCTTAATCCTATGTTCCCTGGAATACGACCCCCACGAAGAATCGTGTTTACAACCAGGTACTCATTTTACTGATGAGTTAAAGCAGTGCTATTCAACCTGGGGTGGACAGTCCACCTGATAGTGGACGAGATTAAGTGGGGGGTGGACAGCTGTCTCGGGGTGGACTATTGGGTGGACGAGATCCTCACCTGCACGTGTCTGTATAATATACAAGAGTCTCTCATTCTCTCTATCCTATATTTCCTAAAATTCATACTACAAATACATATTTATCTCTTGTAACATCGAAGTTGCCACCCCGCCTACTCGCATGATCCTGATAGTACAACCACGCGAGGGACTGTCTCGCTATTGGTTGTCATGAATTTCGCGACTGAGTTCTCGCTCTCAATTGGCTGAATTGGAAACACTGTCAACCGTGGACTCAGGGAGTGTTGATTGGTATATCAGTTATTATTGCAGTGTAACTGTACTTATTCACTTCACGTTAGACAGTGAGCCTACACCTCTTGTGACTCCTGTGTTTAATACTTATTATCATTATTATTATTATTATTATTATTACACCTTGCCTTTAATACAGTCTTAGGGGAACTAATAGATTTTGTTATTATATTTCAAAATTATATTTAAATCAAGTATTATTTCCACATTAATTCTGATCAGTTATTTTGTCTTAGTACTGTCTTTTCCATTTTGATTAGTTTGGTTTCAGATTTTATATTTGAATTAATGCGCGTTATTATAACAAAAAAAGCTAACTCATCCTTATTTATTTCCCAGATTTCAACTTTATTGCTCAACTTTTACAGTCCATGTCAATTCACAAGTACTTCAAAAAGATAGATGGCAATCCTGAGCCTGCAAAACCAGTTGCAGTTGGTGCAGCAGTTGATGCAACAAGAAAAGATGATGTTTCAAATCAAAATGGAGCTGCATCACAGGACTTCACAGAGGAAAAGGAGACTTTCAAAAAGAATGCATCTTCATCACATAAAAAGCGACGAAAATGGTGGAATGATGAGCACATTGTATTTGGATTCTTCCGGCCAGTACATGAAGCTTCAAATCCCTTCCCACCGGGCAAGTGCTTCTTTTGTAATGCCGCGTACAGCAATGAAAATGTTGTTCCTTCAAAACGTGCAATTTTCTTTGGCAACTTTGGAAGCATACTTGAAGTAACAGTCGACCTTTAAAAGTCAAGTTAAGCCCTCTGACACGAGGGCACTTACTTTTACTTCTCTTTAGATGACACACATTTTTGTTCAGAAAAAAAGCCATTTACTGAACTTGAAAATGTTGTACTACCGTGTGTTGAAGTAGCAGCTGACCTTATACATGGAGGGAAAGATGCAGTGAAGAAAGTGAAGCAGATTCCGTTGTCTGATACTACAGTAAGTCGTCGGTCTGTGATGTTGGCAGATGACCTGAAGGAACAGCTTGTTAAAAAATTGCGTCTAGCCGCTTCGTTTGGCATTCAGCTGGATGACTCCACAGACATGGGAGGAGAAGCACAGCCGATTATTTACTGTCGGTTTCCAGACTTAGAAGAGAAAACCATTGTTGAACATTATTTGTGCTGCCTCCAACTGGGCGTAGAAACAACAGCTCACAACATTTTTCAGAAACTTCATTTCATTATTGAAGAGGGCAGTGACTGGTCAAAATGCAAGTCTGTTACTACTGATGGTGCAAAAGCTATGGTCGGTTCAATCAATGGCGTTGTAAAGAAGATCCAAGCGGTCTCACCAAATTGTATTGCAATTTACTGCGTGATTCACAGGGAAGCGTTAGTGACAAAGCGACCGCATGAAACTAGAAATGCAAAGAAGAAAAGTGATTTTGAGCTTCTATTTGATGATGATGTCAAAATGGTCAATCATATCTGTGCACATGCAAAAAATCATAGAATGTTTCGTGAGTTGTGTAAGGATATGGAAGCTAATTTCACCAAACTCCTCCTTCATACTGAAGTACGTTGACTATCTCTGGGCAAGGTTCTTAATCGAGTGTTTGCATTGAGAGAGCAGTTCGGTGTTTTCTTTACTGAGGAAGCAAACCCCATGGCAGTTAAATGTCAGGATGAGCTCTGGCTGGCAAGATTGTCATACATGGCTTCAATCTTCGATCATCTGAACAAGCTAAACATCAGTCAGCAAGGCAAAGGTGGGAATATTTTCACAAGTATAGGGAAAATAAATGCATTTAAACTGATGGTGAAAAAATGGAAAAGCAATGTAGAAAAGAGTTTTTTTCTGATTTTGAATTATTTGGCTCATTTATGAGAGAATGTGGCTGGGAACATGGTATGCAGGCAACAGAGCAGACACTGGAGGCACATGTGTCACATTTAGTTATCAGACACCTTACTTTAATGCAAGAAAACCTTGACTTCTATTTCCCAGACAGTGAGAATGACCAGCTGACCTCCAACATGTGGATGCTTAATCCCTTCACTGATGAAGCAACTGATCAATGTGATGTTCTTTTGGAGCTTCGAGCAGATTATTCACAAAAAGCAGTTTTCAAGACATTTGGCCATCCGATGGATTTCTGGGTTACCCTGCTTGATATTCCAGAGTACAAGGATCTAGCTGAGCAGGCAATAGCCATATTTGTACAGGTGCCAACATCATATTTCTATGAGCAAGGGTTCTCTAGTTTAGTTTTGGTGAAGACAAAGAAAATGAATGCAATCCTGAACTTGGATCCTCTCATGCGAGTTGCACTTGAAAATCGTCTGACACCTCGATTCAACCTAATAGCAGACAAAGTGCAACAGAAGCCAAGCACCTGATTTTTTTTAAGGGATGACTATTTGTTTTATTTATTGATACCATATCAAATAAAGCAAACATTGTCTGCAATTTTACTTTAGTGAAGGAAAATGCGTCTAAATGGCATGCTTAATGTTATCTTGAGTATTTTGAGCCTCTTAGTTTGAGATGAGGTGTGTAAATATATGGATGAATATGTAAAAGTTAAATAACAAATAAGAGAAATTGTTTTTTTCTGTTTACATAGTCATAGAAATGAGATATGAAATAGAGATTTTAAATACTAAAACCGTGAGATTTTTAATGAGACTTTTTCGGAGTGGGGGGGGGGGGGGGGGTGGACAGCTTCTACGTAATCACCACTAGGGGTGGACGACATTAAAAACAAGTTGAAGACCACCGAGTTAAACAGAGGCTACAGTTAAGGATTTGCATGCAGTAAATCCTACCCGGCCCAGGAGACGAACCCAGGACAAAGCGCTTGCGGAACGCCAGGCAAGTGTCTTACCACTACACCACGGAGATTTGGTCTGAAGTCACTGATAACAGGGTAATCACAGATATAGTGTAGTAGAGTATGTTCTCTCAAGTAGGACTGAAGTTGCTAATAAATTCGTAAGTACATCTTCCTGAATCGCATGTAGTCACGTTCTTAGCCGATACTTAAGAACCTTCATAGCACACCTACTTACGAGGAAATACATGGAGCTTCGTGAATCTAGGTCCAGATTCAATGAAACAGTTACACAGTTGGTGGTACAATAGGCCAGAAGGTCTAAAATCTTTTACGGTTTCACATTCAACAATATAGCATAGAAGTTCGTGGAGGAGTTTCGTGTCTGGTGAAGATTATGTGGAGTGGAACTTCAAGTGTGGAACAGAACTTCAAATATAGAGTGGAACCTCAGTGGTAGAGTGGAACTTCGAGTGTATTTGTGCTACTTGTGTTTTGGTGAAGCTGCATAGAGGAACTTCTCAGGCATTGAGTAAGTGGGACGTCAAGTAGCAACAAATATTGAAGAGACTGCAGAAGTACCTACCTGATTTTGAGTACCCAGATACAGATGTTCTTAGTGGTGGACCTCAGGACGCAGAACAGAGAGTTGTATGGACACCATGATATGATTGAGGGAGAGCTTGAATGCATATGGCATGAGTGACGCAATATTAGGTGAGAAACTTAGTATTTTATTGTTGGAGATATTTTTATATGCAAATTACCTAGCCACAAGGAGTTATGAAGCAGGAGGCTGTGTTCTGAAAATTGAGCAGCAGCCTAGAGTTGCTTATTTGGTGAAGGACTGATATTATATAAGCGGTTGCTGGTTTGTAGAATCTTATGATGCTGAAATGTTGTATTATTTTATCTGTGTATTTTTATGTAATATATGTTTGTAGACAACTGGTTTTTGCTCTTGTTCTGGTGAGCATTTCTAAGAAAAGAGAGAGAAAGGGTTGCAGGGTGGTTGACAGCGGACAGTAATATCATCATGAAGGGGAATTAGAAGATCATCCCAACACAAGGAGAGTGTGGGTGAGTCACGACTGCTCGACAGTGTATTCATGACAAACAGGTCAGATTGGAGCTGTAACACCAGTATATAACAAACTAATAATGTAACACTAATATACTTATACTGAGTAACACTTCCTATCGGTTAAATATATTTATATTTAACGTAATATGAGCTAAACATATGATGGTTACCGGAACCAAAGGTATCCAACAAGGAAATGCTACACAGGATTAACTACGCTGCCACCATCTGCCTTGTCCATTTACTATATCAAGCAACGAGGCAAGAAACATTGCTTGACTTGGAGAGTCCTCTTTCTTTAACTGTCATTAATTATGGGACGGTTGTTAGCAAACTATATCTAGAGTCTAAGAGGATTCAACAATTGACACAGACGGGAAGCTTAACACAAGTTTATTGAGAACAAAATTATGCTATTCACCATTATAAATCCTTCTCTAACACTGGCCAATCGTTAAGAAATTTAGACATGAAACAAAACCTCAGAGATCACACGCATTACCTTAAGACCTCTGTCTTTCCATCCGGTGGGTTCACTCTGGCTCTCCCTGGCTGTGAGATGTTCTTCACAGACCCACTCTGGACCCTGGTGTCCAGCACTCTCTGTCCTATCATACAGGGGTATATATACACACACAAAAAGGGGTGGGGAAGATTTGCTGTTGCTACCTACACCGAAGATGCAAGAGGTCGGGTCACACGTGCACAAACACTCAAGAATTTTTCCATTAAGCTTGTTTGACATTCACCATACACTGTTCAAGAGAGGAATTATTATTTACGAGTGTGGCTGACCTCTAACCTGGCTAAAAGGGGAAGATCCATGGATGTTTACACATAAGAATCTGGGGTCTAATTCCATTGCAATGTTTGACAAGAGTATCATGAAATATTACATACATGAAACTAGCTAACTAAGACTACCCCAGGAATTTTTAATCAACATACAAGATGATCCAGAGGTCATCTGGGCTGACCTCTTGGAGAAGGCTTCCCTGGGTGTGCACTCTAGGGGAGGAGGGAGGAGGGTCATGGGTGTTACAGAGCCGTGTTCTCAAGTAAAGGAGACCTTGAACCCCCTCTAGACTGTGCGACACAGTGGTTGCAAGGATCAGGTTGGGTTACTGTTACCTGTGGCAGGTGGCTGCAGGTGACGGATCTCCCAATCCTGAGCACTCCAGTTGCAAACTCTGTGAGCAGGAACTACGGCACGATCTCCCGCACTACATCACTGAATGCCCAGTTATTAGACCTTTCAGACCAGTTGGCATGAGGTACCTGGAGCTTTGCAATTACTTTATTCACTCTCGTATTCTTGAAGATATCCTCAGAGTGTACCCAAAATTTGCCAGTGCAGGCTACTAAACATATGGCCCTATATGACTAACCATCCTGCGAGATGGGGATTTTTTAGCATCTCCTAGTTAGCTTTTTTGACACACTGTACTCCACTTCATATAGTCTAGGGTAGCTGCACTAATGCAGATGTACCTCATGTATTAATAAAAAAAAAATTGAACTCCTTCTCCGAGTAAAACAGGATTTCGAGGCGATCCTCCAATATACACTCCAGTGTCCATTACTGACTGCTTGGCAACAGCAGCAGTAAGTAGTAGTTAACGTGGTTAATCTTATATTATCAAGAAAGTGGTAGGTGGTCTCTATTCGTTAGAAGATAAAGTTAAGTTCAGTTTATAGAAAAAACCGTACACTTGATACGAAGTACCAAGGTCAAGGTGACAGTAGGGCGTGACAAGAGGCCATTCAGGTTGAGACATGTGGCCCCTGCGCCACCCGCTGCCTACCACAACCTGTATTGGTTGGTTTAATGAATGCTAATTGCATGATTTACCGAGCGAGGATCATTCCGGTGTTCGTTATTAGCGCAATTCACTCTCGCCATCAATCTCAACAACATCAGTGCTAAATGAATTTTTTAGAACTCACGGTCGTTGACTTTGTAAGTGAAAATTCCTGAGCCTCGGCGGGGGTGTGACGACACACAGGAGCCTCGGCGGGGGTGTGACGACACACAGGAGCCTCGGCGGGGGTGTGACGACACACAGGAGCCTCGGCGGGGGTGTGACGACACACAGGAGCCTCGGCGGGGGTGTGACGACACACAGGAGCCTCGGCGGGGGTGTGACGACACACAGGAGCCTCGGCGGGGGTGTGACGACACACAGGAGCCTCGGCGGGGGTGTGACGACACACAGGAGCCTCGGCGGGGGTGTGACGACACACAGGAGCCTCGGCGGGGGTGTGACGACACACAGGAGCCTCGGCGGGGGTGTGACGACACACAGGAGCCTCGGCGGGGGTGTGACGACACACAGGAGCCTCGGCGGGGGTGTGACGACACACAGGAGCCTCGGCGGGGGTGTGACGACACACAGGAGCCTCGGCGGGGGTGTGACGACACACAGGAGCCTCGGCGGGGGTGTGACGACACACAGGAGCCTCGGCGGGGGTGTGACGACACACAGGAGCCTCGGCGGGGGTGTGACGACACACAGGAGCCTCGGCGGGGGTGTGACGACACACAGGAGCCTCGGCGGGGGTGTGACGACACACAGGAGCCTCGGCGGGGGTGTGACGACACACAGGAGCCTCGGCGGGGGTGTGACGACACACAGGAGCCTCGGCGGTGGTTCTGGCAAGTCCTGAATCCTATGTACCCCGGAATACGACCCGCCAAATCATTTAACAAACCAGGTACCCATTTTACTGTTGGGTAAACAGAGGCTACAGTTAAGGATTGACGCCCAATATATCCTCCCCGGCCAGGATACGAACCCAGTACGAAGCGCTCTCGAAACGCCATACGAGTGTCTTAACCACTACACACAGGGACTGTAAACTTTGATACAGAAGCATATCTCTCCTCACCCTGGAAGGTCAACACCCCATGTATCCCTTGGCGGTGTTTATCCAGTTCTCTCTTGAACACTGTGAGGGGTCTGCCAGTTATGCCCCTTATGTGTAGCGGAAGCGTGTTGAACAGTCTCGGGCCTCTGATGTTGATAGTTCTCTCTCTCAGAGTACCTGTTGCACCTCTGGTCTTCAACGAGGGTATTCTGCACATCCTGCCATGCCCTCTGGTCTCATGTGGTGTTATTTCTGTGTGCAGGTTTGGGACCAGCCCCTCTACTATTTTCCATGTGTAAATTATTATGTATCTCTCCCACCTGCGCTCAAGAGAATACAGGTTTAGGCATTTTAATCGGTCCCAATAGATTAGATATTTTACTGAGTGGATTCTAGCAGTAAAGGTTCTTTGCACGCTCTCCAGGTCAGCAATTTCTCCAGCTTTGAAAGGGGCTGTCATTGTGCAGTAGTACTCCACTCTAGAGAGCACTAGCGTCTTGAAAAGTATCATCATCGGTATAACATCTCTAGTGTGAAAAGTTCTTGTTATCCAACCTGTCATTTTTCTTGCAGTTGTGACGGCTACTTTATTGTGTTCTTTAAAGGTAAGGTCTTCCGACATCAGTACACGTAAATCCTTTACAATGCTATTTCGTTCTATAGTTTGATTTGGTTGCATTTTGTACGTGGTTTCCCTTTATATATTTTAATTTTTTTCAATGGCGCAGGAGCTGAAACTTATCCTCATTAAATACCATATATATTTTCTGTAGCCCAGGGAAAGGCCTGATTTACATCAGTTTGAAGGTTTGCCGTGTCCTCTACGTTGTCTACTCATAAAAATTCCAGTGTCACCTGCAAAGGATGATACAGTACTATGGTTTGTGTCCTTGTCTATTTCCCATACGAGAATGAGGAAGAGTACTTGCACAAGCACAGTACCCTGAGGGACTGAGCTCTTCACGGTTGATGGTCCGCATTCTATTTTGTTAGCTATTATACAGTGAGTTCTGCTAGTTAGGAAATTGCAGATCCATCTGCCTATTTTTCCGATAATTCCTTTTGCACACATTTTATGTGCAATAACACCATGGTCACATTTGACGAAGGCTTTTGCGAAATTTCTGTAAATTACATCAGCGCATTGTTTGTCTTCCATGGCATCTAATGTCATCAAGTCATAGTGATCCGGCAACTGTGACAGGCAAGAGCGCCCTGTTCTGAAACCATGTTGTCCGGGGTTATGGAGATGCTGTGATTCCATGTATTTTGTGACCTTACTTCTTAGCACTCTTTCAAAGATTATCATGATGTGTGATGTTAGTGCTATCGGTCTGTAATTTTTTGCCCCCTGCCTTATTTACTCCTTTATGGAGTGGTGCTATTTCTGCTGTATTTAATATGTCTGGGATAACGCCAGTATCTAGGCTCTGTCTCCAAAGAATGTTAAGGGCCTGCACATCTAGTGTGGTGCACGATCATAGCGGTGAGCGCATGCGCACAGGCCATGAACCCGGTCAGTGCATGCGCACGGCCCATAAACCCGGTGAGCGCATGCGTACTGGCCATGAACCCGGTCAGCGCATGCGCACTGGCCATGAACCCGGTCAGGGCATGCGCATTGGCTATGAATCCGGTCAGCGCATGCGCACTGGCCATGAACCCGGTCTGCACATGCGCACTGGCCATGAACCCGGTCGCCACCTGCCACAGCCTAGGGTGAGAGAGACGGCCAGGACCGGCGACAGACATGGCAGGAGTGAGGTGTGATGAGGTGGGTGCCACCCGTGGCAGGTGGTGGCAGCTGGGTGCCACCCGTGGCAGGTGGTGGCAGCTGGGTGCCACCCGTGGCAGGTGGTGGCAGCTGGGTGCCACCCGTGGCAGGTTACTGGCACCCGGGGCAGGCGGCAGCAGGTGGTGATGCCCCACCTGCTGCTCCTCCTGCTCCTGCTCAACTCTGCTGCAGCAGACAAGGTCGTAGAGAGTCTTCGAGACGGCTTCGGCTACTACTACAAGATCGCTGGCTACGCCCTCAACGACCCGGCTGACTACCAGGTCGTCCAAGTTAACAGTGGCTGTGAGTACTTGTTGGTGATGGGTCACTGAGTATTTGTTGTTGGTGGTGATGGGTCACTGTGAGTACTTGTTGGTGGTGGTGGGTCGCTGTGAGTACTTGTTGGTGGTGGGTCACTGTGAGTACTTGTTGGTGGTGGTGGGTCGCTGTGAGTACTTGTTGGTGGTGGGTCACTGTGAGTACTTGTTGGTGGTGGTGGGTCACTGTGAGTACTTGTTGGTGATGGTGGGTCACTGTGAGTACTTGTTGGTGGTGGTGGGTCACTGTGAGTACTTGTTGGTGGTGGTGGGTCGCTGTGAGTACTTGGTGGTGGTGGTGGGTCACTGTGAGTACTTGTTGGTGGTGGTGGGTCACTGTGAGTACTTGTTGGTGGTGGTGGGTCGCTGTGAGTACTTGTTGGTGGTGGTGGGTCGCTGTGAGTACTTGTTGGTGGTGGTGGGTCACTGTGAGTACTTGTTGGTGGTGGTGGGTCGCTGTGAGTACTTGTTGGTGGTGGTGGGTCACTGTGAGTACTTGTTGGTGGTGGTGGGTCACTGTGAGTACTTGTTGGTGGTGGTGGTGGGTCACTGAGTACTTGGTGGTGGTGGTGGTGGGTCACTGTGAGTACCTGTTGGTGGTGGTGGGTCACTGAGTACTTGGTGGTGGTGGTGGTGGGTCACTGTGAGTACCTGTTGGTGGTGGTGGGTCACTGTGAGTACTTGTTGGTGGTGGGTCACTGTGAGTACTTCTTGGTGGTGGTGGTGGGTCACTGTGAGTACTTCTTGGTGGTGGTGGTGGGTCACTGTGAGTACTTGTTGGTGGTGGTGGGTCACTGTGAGTACTTGTTGATGGTGGTGGGTCACTGTGAGTACTTGTTGGTGGGTCACTGTGAGTACTTGTTGGTGGTGGTGGGTCACTGTGAGTACTTGTTGGTGGTGGTGGGTCACTGTGAGTACTTGGTGGTGGTGGTGGGAGAAAGAAATCCGGACTCCACCTGCCAAAGGTTATTGGCGAATACAAACCTGGTTATGCATATGGAAATGTCAAGATCCACAAGCCTGGAAACCCACTTTGGCCAATCATCAGCCAGATACCCACACCCACGTACAGACTGGCTAAGCAACTCAACGGCTTGCTGACTCCTTATGTACCTTGTGCTTTCAGCCTGAAGTCTCCAAGGAATTTGTTGACTTACTGCAGGGAACACGGGCCACAGGGATAAGAGCCTCGTTGGACGTAGAATCACTGTTTACAAACGTGCCTGTGGATGAAACAATCGGGATGATAGCGGACAATGTGTATCGTGATCCGGCTTGTACTCCTCTTGACATACCAGAAAACATTCTAAGGAAACTACTCCAAGCTTGTACTAAAAAGGCACCCTTCTTGAGCCCAGATGGGCAAATGTATAAGCAAGTAGATGGGTTCTCCCCTAGGTGTTCTGTTTGCGAACTACTACATGGGTACCATCGAGCAGAAGGTCTTAGTTGACATGGACTTGAAACCTGCAATATACTGCAGGTATGTTGACGACATTTTTACACAGGTACCTGATGTCACACGTCTGCAGGAGCTGAAGGAGGAATTCGAGTGGAATTCTGTGTTAAGTTTCGCTTACAAGATGGAGAAGGATGGGAAGCTGCCCTTTCTAGATGTAACAGTCATGGAAAGGAGCGGAGGCTTCCACACTGTAGTCTACTCTAAGGAAACATAGGAATGTACCTCAATGCCAATAGTGACTGCCCAGACAGGTACAAGAGGAGTGTTGTCAATGCTTATGTCGACCGTGCTCTCAGCCACAGCTCAGTAAGGAAGCAAGTCGATGAAGAACTCTGTAGGGTAAGGCAGGTCCTAGTCAACAATGGCTTCTCTCATGGTTTTGTTGAAGACATCATAAAAAGAAAGGTAACATGCCATGCAACCTCTGAAGAGTCAACTAACACAACACATGTACCCCCTTATTAGACTAATTTACATAAACTTCTTTTCGACAGCTCATAAAACGGAGGAAAGGGTCCTGAAAGATATTGTTGATTGGAACGTTATCCCTACAGACAAAAAAACTGGAAATAGAATTGACGATTTACTATAAAACCAAAAAAAAAACGGCCAATCTACTCGTGAAAAACTCTCCAGACACAAAGCAGAATGCCTTGAAGGAAACCAACGTCGTCTATGCCTTCAAATGCCCACTTGGGGACTGTAAGCCTCAAAGAACTCAGTATATAGGCAAGATGACAACGTCTCTTTCCAAGCGATTAACAATGCATAAACAGCAGGGCTCTATAAAGGAACATATAATCTCCTTTCACAACTAGACCATCACCAGAGAAGTCTTAACAAACAACACAGAAACCATCGATAGGTATAGCAATAGCAGGCGGCTCCACATCTGCGAGGCACTACACATCAAAAAGTCGACACCAGTCGACTGAATATATGAATATAGTATACACAACTATATTCTACTCACTTCAAGACTCCGCTCCAATATAGAAGTATCAAGAAATATGGGCCAATAGGCCCTCTGCAATTACTTCCATTCTTACCTTCAATTCCCATTGTTTCGTGTTGTGGCTTGTGTTGAAAGTTTGTTTTCACCTCATCCAAAACTGTTGTAACATATCACCTCACCCAAATGCAGGTATAAAAAATCGAAGGTGTTTAAGCTCTATTCAGTTATAGTTGTGTGTGTAAACTAAAGTCTTTGAAAATGTAATAAGTTTTACGAAACCGCACTCAAGTGTCGCGTCAGACTAGAAATAAAAATGAATTTTGGAGAATTGATTTTTCAATTACCATCAACAGTGAAAAGAAACATAAGAAATAGAGAAAATTCGTGTTAGAATTATTAATTTTACTTTTTCGGTCATATTTAATAATGTATGTCTACAGGAAAGACTGCTACCAAAATATACTAATATTATATATATATATATATATATATATATATATATATATATATATATATATATATATATATATATATATATATATATATATATATATGTCGTACCTAGTAGCCAGAGCTCACTTCTCAGCCTACTATGCAAGGCCCGATTTGCCTAATCAGCTAAGTTTTCATGAATTAATTGTTTTTCGACTATCTAACCTACCTAACCTAACCTAACTTTTTCGGCTACCTAACCCAACCTAACCTATAAAGATAGGTTAGGTTAGGTAGGGTTGGTTAGGTTCGGTCATATATCTAAGTTAATTTTAACTCCAATAAAAAAAAATTGACCTCATACATAATGAAATGGGTAGCTTTATCATTTCATAAGAAAAAAATTAGAGAAAATATATTAATTCAGGAAAACTTGGTTTATTAGGCAAATCGGGCCTTGAATAGTAGGCCGAGAAGTGCGTTCTGGCTACTAGGTACGACATATATATATATATATATATATATATATATATATATATATATATATATATATATATATATATATATATATATATATATATATATATAAATATATATATAAATATATATATATATTGTTCCCTGCAAGGAAAGACAACACCTTAGCTGCCACAGTCATCAAAGCCATAAATAATTTTCCCCAGGGAGGACAACTAGGTGCACCTTCCCACTCGTGCGAGAAACATCCCACGGCAGGAAGAGCAACAGTGGCGTATCCGAGACATCAAAAATCAGAACATCAGTCCCCAAGAAAATAGAAGGAGGAAACAATATTGGCGCAATAAGAGTCATCACCAGTGAGGACTCAATTGCTGACAGAGATGCCGCAACAGCTCAAGCCCTAAGGGAAAAACACCCACCCATGGCTCCACGTGAGGACAATATTCTACAAGTGGGGGCTACTAGAGCAGAACCTCTCTGGGTGGCTGAATCTGTGGTCCATAAAGCAGCCTTGTCGTTCCCAACAGGATCAGCAGGTGGGTTCACAGGACTAAAACCCAACCACATCAAACAAATCCTCAACCCTGCACTGCGTGACATTGCACAGGGCCTCTTTGTGGAACTATCCAGATTCACCAACACATGTCTAGCTGGCAACATACCAGAGACCATAAGGCCTATTTTTTTGGAGCATCTCTCTGTGCTCTAAGGAAAAAGAATGGAGGGATCAGGCCAATAGCTGTGTGCAATTCCCTCCGGCGTCTTGTCGCAAAGGCTGCTGTGAGAACAGTTAGCGAGGCTGCTGCGAGAACAGTTAGCGAGGCTGCTGCGAGAACAGTTAGCGAGGCTGCTGCGAGAACAGTTAGCGAGGCTGCTGCGAGAACAGTTAGCGAGGCTGCTGCGAGAACAGTTAGCGAGGCTGCTGCGAGAACAGTTAGCGAGGCTGCTGCGAGAACAGTTAGCGAGGCTGCTGCGAGAACAGTTAGCGAGGCTGCTGCGAGAACAGTTAGCGAGGCTGCTGCGAGAACAGTTAGCGAGGCTGCTGCGAGAACAGTTAGCGAGGCAGCGGCCAACATGCTAAAGCCAAAACAGCTCGGGTTTGGCGTTCCACAAGGGTGCGAGGCGGCAGCTCATGCAACTTGAGCCTTCATTGCTAACATCACAGACGAAAAGGCCCTTATCAAGCTAGATTTAAAAAATGCTTTCAATTTGGTGCGGGGGGATGGTGTACTCCATGCGGTTCATCGTCATTTCCATTCCCTCTACCCTTTTGTACATTCATGCTACAGAATGGATCTAAAGCTACATTTTGGCGAATATGAAATTGACTCGCGAGAAGGCTTCCAACAGGGTGATCCCCTTGCTCCTCTCCTTTTCTGCTTGGTCATCAAACAAGTCGCATAAGTCATGTCCAGCGAGCTTAACATCTGGTTCTTGGATAATGGTACCCTAGCTGGTTTCCAAGACTCCTTCTTGGAGGACATCAGAAAAATTCAGGAGCAAGGTGCAGTTTTAGGCCTCACCCTGAACCCTTATAAATGTGAAATAATATGTTTCAACCAGGGCATCATAGAGAGAATAGAGGGTGTTCTGCCAAATATCCATATAACCAAACCTGAAGACAGCACACTCCTAGGAGCCCTCTTGGGGTTGAAAGCCATCGATGAGGTCCTTGATAAGAAAATCGCCGACCTTAAGAGGATGGATGGGAGGATCGAGGATATTGATGCTCATGATGCACTTTACCTCATCACCAGATGTCTGTCTCTCTCCAGGTTAACCTACTTTCTGAGGTGTTCACCATCTTACAGTAGCCAAAAACTAAGTGAGTATGACCTGTTACTGAAATCAATGCTAGAAAAAGCCCCCAACTTCTCTCTTGATGATGACCTACAGTGGAAACAATCCTCTCTTCCCGTAAGACTTGGGGGCCTCGGAGTTCGCACAGCAACGCAAATCGCTGTACCAGCCTTCCTGTCCTCCTCGGCATCCAACGACCTTGTGAAGGAAATTCTATCTGCCTACTTATTTCAGCTGGCAGGTGTACACGATCCCAATTTTACATGCTGTGCCACTGAGTGGGCCTCTCGTGCAGGCCCATCACCTCAACCACCATCCTCAAAAGCCCACAAGGAATCCAGCTGGGATGGCCCCATTGTAGACCAAGGTGCTGCAGAGTGCCTGGGTGCTGCAACAACAGAACACGTCATTGCTCGCCTCACTGCAGTAGCAGCCCCACATGCAGGGGATTTCCTATTAGCAACCCCACTGTCTGCAACTGGCACACGTATCACACCACACAGCCTCCGAATTGCTGTGGCCCTCCGCCTTGTTGTCCCAATCCACAACAAATATAGTTGTATTTGCGGCGAGGTGGTGGCTGACAGGTACGGCCACCATGGCCTACTCTGCCAAAGCACAGGGGGATGGCACTCGAGTCACAGTGAAGTTAACATCATTAAGAGGAGCATAACCACAGCTGAATGCCCAACTGAAAGAGAGCCCCGTTACCTAACGTCCCGTAACTCTGATGCTCTTATTGGTCGCCCAGATGGTATCACAGTGAACCCCTGGAAGAATGGCAAGCAGTTGGTATGGGACTACACATGCATATCAACCCTGGCTAACATCTACATTGACTTCAGTGTTGCACAACCAGGGGGCGCTGCCACCCACAGGGAATCGGCCAAATCCCGTAAGTACAGAGAACTGGATCATCTCTATAATTTTGTCCCCATTGCTTCTGAGACACTCGGTGCCAGGGGTAAAAATGCTACCAGTTTTTTGTAGGAACTGGGTTCTAGGCTAATTGAAACAACAAGGGACCCTAGAGCTGCCAGCTTCCTTTTCCAGCGCCTCAGCGTGGCAATACAGAGGGGAAATGCACACTGCATTCAGGGTTCCTGCCCGCCATCTGAGGAGCTGGAGGAACTCGACAACTTATGATAATCATCTTTGTACCCTATATGTAACTCCTTTTTTATAACAAAGTTTAAATAAAACACATATATATATATATATATATATATATATATATATATATATATATATATATATACATATATATATATATATATATATATATATATATATATATATATATATATATATATATTATATATGCATCAACGATCACAAAAACGCTGATGCAAGTATTCGGAAAAACCACATGTGTCGTTATGCCGTACTTTGACCATTACCCCTCCTGTGAGCCCTGTTCCCTTTCCCCTTTCTGTACGGCTGTCACACTTGCAAGGTTCTCTCTCGGTTCGTGTTGGAAATGTTTCTCCTCGGGTCATTCCGTTCTTGCCTCCATGGAGGATCCCTCTTCCAAAGTTTTGTGGAACCTTGACCTGCATGACTAATGCTTTTTCCTGACCTATAGTTCGGAAAAGCCTTTTCCTTGCTCACTGTTCTTCACACTCCCGCTCCATCTCCGTCTTCACAGATGAGTGAAAGTCTGCTGACGGTGTAGGCTACTCCGTTATGTTTCCTGACTGCACCAATATGTGTTGTCTGCCTCCAGATATTAGCATCTTCATGGCTGAACTTTTTGCAATTTTGTTTGCTCTTCGTCAACTGCTTTCTCGCCGTAATTCTTCCTTTGTTGTTGTAGTTAACTCTCGATGTGCCCTCATGGCTCTGGAGTCCTTTAATCCTTTCCATCCTGTGGTCTTCGAAATTCAATTTTGACTGTTTCTTATCTCGAGCTGATTTAAGACAGTCGATTTTTGCTGAGTTCCCAGCCATATTGGTGTTTCCTTAAATGAGCGTGCGGACGCTGCCGCTAAGGAGGCTATCTGTCCACTAAGATACAGTGTGAGTTTGAAGCACAAGGTAGGGAAATATGAGGATGAAATTAGGTACTTTTGGTTTTACTTTTGAATAAGGCATTGGTTGGAATTTTTTTTATTTATCAGGGAGTGAGTTCCAAAGACTGGGTCCTTTTATTTGTATAGAGTGTTTGCACAGATTTAGTCCGACTCTGGGGATATCTAAGATATATTTATATCTGGTGTGGTAATCATGGGTTCTATTACATCTATCAAAGAAAGGTTTCAGATCAAGATAAGTATTTAGGAACAAGATGTGGTACATGTAAATAGCACTTGAAAAATGTGTCGAGTGTATGTTTAGCATGTTAAGGGACTTAAATAGATAAGCTGTGTGTTGTCTGAAGGCAGAGTTTGTTATAGTTCTGATAACAGATTTTTGCTGAGTGATGATAGGCTTGAGGTAATTTGCAGTGGGTGAACCCCATGCACAGATACCATATGTAAGATAGGGATAGATTAGTGCGTAGTATAATGAGAGGAGAGCAGAGTGGGGAACATAATATCTGATTTTTAGAAAGTATACTGACCGTTTTTGAGACTTTTTGGCTGTGTTGTATGTGGGTGCTGAAGTTCAGTCTTCAGTATAGTTCAAACACTGTAGTTCAGTATTTTGTAGCAGTCAGGAAACGTTCCAGCAAATGTCATCAAGAAACTGTAGTGAAGGTCAGTGTAGTTTTGTTCACCAGTTGTCGTGACAACGGGGTCGGGTGGCAACCATTGCAACACAAGATTGCAATTATTGGGGACTGTTGACGTCACAGCTCACGCCTGACGCACAGGGTAGAGCGGGAAGATACACGCATAGCTGGGTGAGTACGTGCTTGTATACACAGAAGCATACATACGTGCATGCATATATAACCATGCACACGCGCACACGTACACCCTGGAAGCCGTCAGGGGGCCTGACGGTGGAGTAGACAGCGCTTGGGATTCGTAGTGCTAAGGGCCTGAGTTCGATCCCCGGCGGGGGCGGAAACAAATGGGAGAATTTCTTTCACCCTGATGCTTCTGTTCACCTAGCAGTAAATAGCTACCTCGGAGTTAGACAGCTGCTTTAGGCTGCTTCTTGTGTGTGTATGCAACTACTAAGTGTAATTACCTAAGTGTAGTTACAGGATGAGAGCTACGCTCGTGGTGTCCCGTCTTCCCAGCACTCTTTGACATATAACGCTTTGAAACCACTGACGGTTTTGGCGTCCACCACCTTCTCACCTAACTTGTTCCAACCATCTACCACTCTGTTTGCGAAAGTGGTACTGTTTGCGAATGGCATGCAGGTTAGGGACACTGGCCTGTAGTTCAGTGCCTCCTGTCTAACCCCTTTCTTGTATATCGGAACTGCATTAGCTGCTTTCCAAATTTCTGGCAGTTCCCCTGTTCCAAGTGATTTCTTATACACAACGGAGAGTGGCAGGCACAGTTCTTCTGCTCCTTCCTTTAGTGTCCAAGGGGAGATTCTATCTGGGCCTATAGCCTTTGTCACATCCAACTCTAGTAAACACTTCCTTACTTCCCCGCTGGTAATCTCAAACTCTTCCAGTGCTTTCCTGGTTAACGGGTTCCGCATCCCGGGCAGGGCGAGACAAACGGGCAGGTCTTTTTACACCCATTGCCCATGTTCACCTAGCACTAAATAGGTACCTGGGTATTAGTCGACTGTTGTTGGTCGCATCCTGGGGAATGGTCGAGTGTTGAGCGCACTGTGTCCAACCTACAGTCCTGACAAAGTATCCCATAAGTAACAAAGTAACTCAAAACTTAAGGGAGACGGTAACCTCCTAAAAAGAAGGGAGCCAGTCGGCCGAGCAGACAGCACGCTAGACTTGTGATCCTGTGGTCCTGGGTTCGATCCCAGGCACCGGCGAGAAACAATGGGCAGAGTTTCTTTCACCCTATGCTCCTGTTACCTAGCAGTAAAATAGGTACCTGGGTGTTAGTCAGCTGTCACGGGCTGCTTCCTGGGGGTGGAGGCCTGGTCGAGGACTGGGCCGCGGGGACACTAAAGCCCCGAAATCATCTCAAGATATAACTATTCCCTTTCTTATCTCTGGAATTTCTCCTTGCTCTAAGGTGAAGACCTCCTGGAAATTCTTATTCAGTTCCTCACACACTTCCTTGTCGTTTGTAGTGAAACCTTCTGCCCCCTATCCTTAATTTCATAACCTGTTCCTTACTGTTGTTTTTCTCCTGATGTGGCTGTGCAGCAATTTAGGCTGAGTCTTTGCCTTGCTTGCAATGTCATTTTCGTATTGTCTTTCTGCCTCTCTTCTCATCCCGACATATTCATTCTTGGTACTCTGGTATCTTTCTCTGCTCTCAAGTGTCCTGTTATTCCTATAGTTTCTCCACGCCCTTTTACTTTGCTGCTTAGCTAGTCTACATCTCTGATTAAACCATGAGGTTCTCATCTTCATTTCACTGTATTCCTTTTGAACTGGGACAAACTTGTTTTGCTGCTTCCTTGCACTTCTGCGTGATGTAGTCCATCATGTCTTGGGCCGTCTTTCCCCTGAGCTCTGTTTCCCATGCTATATCTGTTAGGAATTTTCTTATCTCCTCATAGTTTCCCTTTCGGAATGCCAGCCTTTTGTTTTCAGTATCCCTCTTCGAGTTCAATAACCCTTCTTCAATCAGGTACTCAAACGCCAGTACACTGTGGTCGCTCATTCCTTTCTGGTGCTTCAAAACCGATTTCTCTTATGTTGGAGTCGTTCAGAGTGAAGACTAGGTTGAGTCTTGCTGGTTCGTCATTTCCTCTCATCCTTGTGGGTTCTCTGACATGCTGGATTAAAAAGTTTCTAGTTACCACCTCCAATAGTTTTGCTCTACACGTATCCTCGTCTCCGTGCAGTTCCTTGTTCTCCCAGTCAATTATTCTGTGATTGAAGTCCCCTATAATGAGCAGGTGGGATCTATTTCTACAGGCAGCAGAGGCTGCCCTCTCAATTATAGTGTTAACTGCCATGTTGTTGTTGTTGTCATACTCTTGACTGGGTCTTCTGTCATTTGGTAGTGGGTTATATATTACTGCTACTACTATTCTTGGTCCTCCTATTGTCATGGTGCCTGCTATGTAGTCTCTGAAACCCCTCACAGCCCGGGATAGCCATCTCCTTGAAACTTCATTCCTTTCTCATTAGTAGGGCCACTCCGCCTCCTCCCCTACCTTCCCTCTCTTTCCTTATTACTGTGTCCTCCTGGGGAAACACGACATTCTTTATGATTCCTGAGTTTTGTTTCAGTGAGTCCGATTACATCTGGGTTCACTTCTTGTGCTCTTTACCTTAGTTCACATGCCTTGCTTGTGATCCTATCTATGTTCGAGTACATTACCCTGAAATTGACTCTCTTCTGCTTCTCCTCTGGGGGGGGGGCCCTGTTTGATCTGGGGTGAGCGGGAGCTGGGAGGATCTGGTACGGGGAAACTGGTGGAGGAGGAAGGGGTTGGAGAGGGGGAGAGGGGAAGGGTTGGGGGGTGTGGGAGATAAGGAGGCTTGGGGGGCATGGGGGGAGGAGAGGCTTGGGGGGGATGGGGGAGAAGGGGGGCTTGGGGGACCAGAAAAGAGGGGAGGGCTTTATGGGGGGCAAAAAATGGGGGAGAGCTTGGGGGGGGGGGCAGGGCTTGGGGGCGTGGGGGGAAAGGGAAGACTGAGGTGGGTGAGGAAGAGGGGAGGGTTTAGGCTAGTGGTGGAGAGGGGAAGGCTTAGGTGGGGTGGGGGAGAACGGAGGACTTGGGCTTGGAAGAGATGGGAGGGCATGTGGGAGAAGGGAGGGCTTGGGGAGAGGGGTGAGTGGGAGGTAAGTGGGTGGGGGGAGGGTGCCCTAGGTGGGTACTTAGTGGGGGGCTGTCAGGGGATGGGGCAGGTAGGGTGTCTGTTGGGTAGAATGTGGGGGTGGTGCTCCACTCCTTGTGGGTTTCCCATTCCCCTCTGGGATTGTAGGGGTTCGGGGTTGTGGTTCTCTGATTCCTTTCTCTCTCCCTGCGCTCCTTCCTCGCTTCTGCTGCCTGCCTTCTCTCTTCCCTTGTCATATCCCTCTGCAGGAATACTTTTTTAAACTTCTGTACATTTGCTAGACACTCAGGGAGCTGGTCGGCCGAGCGGACAGCATGCTGGGCTTGTAATCCTGTGGTCGCGGGTTTGATCCTGGGCGCCGGCGAGAAATAATGGGCAGTTTCTTTCACCCTATGCCCCTGTTACCTAGCAGTAAAATAGGTACCTGGGTGTTAGTCAGCTGTCACGGGCTGCTTCCTGGGGGTGGAGGCCTGATCGAGGACCGGGCCGCGGGACACTAAAGCCCCGAAATCATCTCAAGATAACCTCAAGATAACCTCTTCCTTGCTAACAGTTCCTCTTTCATGTTCTCGCTTATGAATACCACCTTTATCATTCGGTTTCTGTCCTTGTTGTACTTTCCAAGCCTGAAAAACTTTTCAACATTTTGGTCAGTTCCCTCCAGCCTTACCTATTTAAGGATCTCGGTAACATTGTTTTTGTCCTTGTCTCTCCGTTCCTTAGGGCTGGTCCCTGTTTGCTCCTTAATGCCTGCTACTACTACTGCTCGTTTTCTCTCTATCAGCCGACTAATACATCTAGCTGCTTTCTGAGAGGAAGCCACTTCCATGGCAACTTCCCTTACTGCAGACATATCTTCAAGGTTCTTTTTAAGCAGCATTGCATATGAGGGTTGTATTGTAAGATTCCCCTCAACAGGAAAATTACCATCAACCTGCTGGATGGTTTGCGTCTGGTGCTGGGTAGGATTTTCTTTCAAGCTTTTTGTTCATCCTTTGCCGCCTTCAGCTCATCCTGCAGGTTGGATATTGTCTCCTTCATAACCCTCAGTCCTTCCCTAAATTCACTCCACATGTGTTCGATTGTGTCCCTAAACCAAGATTCCTGTCCCTCCCCTTCCTCCGAGCTTGTTCCTGCCGTGGTTGTCCTCCTGCATTTGTCACCCCGAGTTCTTTTCCATGCCATGTTTTCCCTGTGTGTGAGAGAGAGAGAGAGAGAGAGAGAGAGAGAGAGGTGTGTCTGTGTGTGTGTATTGGGGGAGGTGAGAGAGAGGGAGGGGACGGTGAGGGTGTGAGGGGCCGATTAGAGTGGGAAGGTTATGGAAGGGTGTGGGCCCTATAGTTGGGAGGCTGTGTGTGTACTGTTGATGCTATAGTGGGAAGGGGTGGGGGGAGTTGCCTCGGTGTAGGGTGTAGTGTATTTTTCACACTTGGGTGCCACAAAACTAGTTCCCACATGAGCCGAATATTTCCCTTGAGGTTCGTTTTCGTTTGTTAACTTATATCCAAGACTATTAAAATGCAATAACACTGTACACCGTTTGATTGATTTACTTTTTTGAGAGGCCTTACCTTACCGCCAATTCAAAACATCCCACAGTACAAATAGGTGTTAAAAGTACTGCTGCCAGTCTTGTTTACTTCTCATAGGCCTGCTGGTCTACATCCACGCTGCTGCCAGGCGTAGGTCCCTCCAACTTGTCGCTATATATCACCAGTAAACTGCTTCTTGTTCCCTTTAGCACCGATATAGTTCTAATGCTATACGTTTAGAATTACTTCTTCATTATTCTATTCACTATTTGTTATGATCTTCACTATCACATCTAGTTGTGTTCACTCTGACCAAGTAGTGACACACATACTTGTCCTGGCACAGATGTCGTACCCCGGATCTTGTCTAATATATACACTATCGAACACAATCCATAAATTTGCTAGTTTCTAATTGGTGTGTTGCACTTTGTATTATCACTAAACACCGAATTTCCTGTGTATCCCTCTGATGTCCCGAAATATGAAGCCTTATTGACGAGCGCGGCGCGACGTGTGCACCTCCCACGACCCTCGAGACCAGACCGGTCTCGAGGGTCTGTGTGTGTGTGTGTGTGTGTGTGTGTGTGTGTGTGTATTCACCTAGTTGTGTTTGCGGGGGGTGAGCTTTGCTCTTTTGGCCCCCTCTCAACTGTCAATCAACTGTTCACTAACTATTTTTTTTCCCCACACCACACCACACACACACCCCAGGAAGCAGCCCGTCACAGCTGACTAACTCCCAGGTACCTATTTACTGCAAGGTAACAGGGGCATTCAGGGTGAAAGAAACTTTGCCCATTTGTTTCTGCCTCGTGCGGGAATGGAACCCGCGCCACAGAATTACGAGTCCTGCGTGCTATCTACCAGGCTACGTGGCCCCAGTGTGTGTGTGTGTGTGTGTGTGTGTGTATTCACCTAGTTGTGCTTGCCGGGATTGAGCTCTGCTCTTTCGGCCCGCCTCTCAATTGTCAATCAACTGTTTCTACTACTACTATTTTTTTCTCCACACCACACCACACACACACACACACACCAGGAAGCAGCCCATGACAGCTGACTCCCAGGTACCTATTTATTGCTAGGTAACAGGGGCATATGGTGAAAGAAACTCTGCCCATCGTTTCTCGCCGGCGCCCGGGATCGAACCCGGGACCACAGGATCACGCGTCCAGCATGCTGTCCGCTCGGCCACCAACTCTCTTTGTGTGTGTGTGTGTGTGTGTGTGTGTGTGTGTGTGTGTGTGTGTGTGATATATGTAAATGATCTCCCAGAGGGAATAGACTCGTTCCTCTCAATGTTTGCTGATGATGCAAAAATTATGAGGAGGATTAAGATAAAGGAAGACAGTATAATGCTACAATATGACCTAGACAAGCTGAAGGAATGGTCCAACAAATGGCAACTGAAGTTCAACCCAAGTAAATGTAAAGTAATGAAACTAGGTGGAGGAAATAGAAGTCCAGACACGAGATACCGAATGTGAGATGAAGTCCTTAACGAGACGCAGAGAGAGAAGGATCTAGGAGTTGATATCACGCCAAACCTGTCTCCTGAAGCCCACAACAAAATAATAACACCGGCGGCTTATGCGAGGCTGGCTAACATCAGAACTGCCCTCAGAAACCTGCATAAGGAATCTTTCAGAACCTTGTATACCACGTCTGTAAGGCCAATCCTGGAGTATGCGGCCCCATCGTGGAGCCTGTACCTTGTTTCAGAGGTATGCCACTAGGCTAGTCCCAAAATTAAGAGGCATTAGTTACAAAGAAAGGCTTCGTGAAATGCACCTCACGTCGCTGGAAGACAGAAGAGCTCGGGGAGACATGATCACCACATTCAAAATTCTCAAGGGAATTGACAGGCTAAACAAGGATGGATTATTTAACACGTGTGGTACACGCACAAGGGGACACAAATAGAAGCTAAGTACCCAAATGAGTCAGAGACATTAGAAAGAACTTTTCCAGTGTCAATAGTTAGTAAATAGAAAGCACTAGGAAGTGATGTGGCGGAGGCAGACTCCATACACAGTTTCAAATGTAGATATGATAGAACTTGAGAAGCTCAGGAATCTTTACAACAATACGGTAGAGACGCGGAACCAAAGAGCCACAGCTCAATCCCCGCAAACACAACTAGGTGAATATACACACACACACATGTAATTTCAGAGCGGTATACGACAAAGAGTACTGGGAAAGTCGCCACTGTGCGGTGTGAAGAATAGTTGCGGAATTGAGCAACTTGGCTGGTGTCAGTGTCATAGGATACATCGTGGTGAATCGTCAGCGAGAATTAACTTGACATTCAGCCCGGAACCTGTTAATTTGTTCCGTGTAGTCCATCGTGACCGGCCAGAGAAGCGCGTCGACATCTAGGCTAGGCTCGACGCCACGTGTTCGCTATTACGATGCTAGAGCCTAGGACGCGAGCTTCGGCAAGCCTCAACTTACACAGTGCCCTATTAGCTAAGTACTTTTATTCCCTTTTGATGCATCATTAGAGATAGGTTATAGCCGGGTAGCTTCTCGTCACGCCGAGCGACATAAATAAAACACATGTTAGTATCAATTTCCACTCTCCATTTCTAATTTCTTGAATATAGATAGTTAGCAGCCTAATATGTTGTTACGTAATATATCTTGATTTACAGCTTGCGTGTGAAGAATTCCCCGAGCTGTCATTTCCCATGTTAATCATCTCCCAGTGTTCCATGATGAGTTCAGGAGATTCCGAGGATGATTCATGACTGATGTCTTGGAAAACGTCTTCAAGCTAAGACCTTTTTCCGTATTCCATTAATTAAATTATCTGTAGTGTATTATTACTACTGATCACTGTTCACTGGATTAACACGTGTTTATTATAATCATTAATTTCTGATATTCATAATCTATGTTCTTATTGGTGACAAATTTATTGATTCTGTAATTGGTCATAGGATTAGGTTATTGCATAATGAACTGGTGTACGAACCACACTAGTTCCTAGACATATATGAAGTTCTAGTAATACCTCCCCCCCAATGTAGGTGTTTGAGGCTTTGATTCAATTAAATTATATACAGCCCATTAATTATACAAGTGATTATATTTTCTAGTATTTATCCATAGTTACTGGTTCCTCTAGGAATTTTCTAATGATCACATTTTATTAGTTTCCCTCTTTACTATAAAAGCGGGTGGTCCTTCGTAATTGATTTCATTACATTAATATTTAAATAAATAGAGTCAAGCCCCAAATGTACCACATTATGGTCCTTATCGAACCGGATAAACAAATTATAATTATAAATACTAATTAGTAATAACTAATCCCTGTGTGATGTAATCTAGACTAACCATTTAATTAATTGTGTCTACCAACAGCGTAACACATAAGTTAGTCTAAGTCACACCAATTCATTGCTACTTTCACCTCATGTATAAGGTAGCACTCGTGGGACACAGTCAATTACCCACAACACTTAGACCTATCCCTCATACAGAAGTAAGAATCTTTAGGTCACCAGGAGCAACAGCTTATAACTTTTATAACAATTCCACACTAACACCTGCGTTAGAGTGGCCTCACCATCTAACCATTATATACTTAGGTGGTAATGACATCCATCCTACTCGTCATCCAGCTGAGGTGATCAAGCACCTTAAAGCCATAATTTCTTCTTTCAAGCTCATCAGTAATTCGGTAGTATTCACGTTAGTGGAACCTCGCCAACCAAGTCAAGATAATGGCTGGGGAGTAACACCAGAATACTACCAAAGAGCTGCTAAGTACATAAATTTCAGGCTGAAAAAACGAGTGAGATTGGATGCCACTTATATCCAATTTACAGCCAGACCTTATAGACAAAACCTGGCCAGAGATGGTGTACACCTGTCAGGTGAGTCTAGGTTGGATGTGGTTGACAAATTGATCAACACCATCAATTATCACAAACGGCTGTGGCTAGCAAGCCAAACTTAACTGTACATAATTGTTTCACTTGTGTGTGCAAGTGCACACTTATAAACTATAAAAACAAAAAACAAAAAAATACAGCACAATTATATTCACCTTACTGCACCACAATAATCTTTACCAATCTTATTATGTAGAATTTAGGCTGAGATTGTGCTGAATTTGGTACAAGCCCAGACTAAATAAATTTATAGTTCTTAGGTAAGAATTATCACGACTAGACTTAAGCTAGTCAGTAGTGTATGTATTATACCATTTGTGCTGACCCTATCCAGGGTGGGATTAAACTTTGAGATAACTCTGATTGGAGTGT
Source organism: Procambarus clarkii (assembly GCF_040958095.1). Taxonomy (NCBI): domain Eukaryota; kingdom Metazoa; phylum Arthropoda; class Malacostraca; order Decapoda; family Cambaridae; genus Procambarus; species Procambarus clarkii. Next base: position 37,692,233 of record NC_091151.1, on the reverse strand, counting down.
CTCCATAATATTTCATCTTGTACTCATTATTTTGTGTATTGCTGGATGATCACCATTACATCTAATGGTGATATAGAAGAGCTAACCGGACGAAAGTTAGTGGTGAAGTTCAGACAATGCACAAAATATCTAGCTATTTGTTGTTAGGTAGGTACATTTAACCTCAAGTGAGGTAGAGTATAAATTAGCCACATTAAATTAGGCTGCATTTAATGTTACTTGTCAACTAATGAACAAGTACCCAAGCTTCATTAGTAATACTTATTCTAATCCCATGAAGTTTGGATCTAAGCCCAACATGGCTACTCCTGAGCAATTAAGGAGAACCTATATTGGCCTGAAAGGTCATTTAACCAGACTAATTAACAAAGCTGAGGGCTTATCTAAAGAAACTCCCATTGACTCTTATCACTTAGAGGCATCAGTAAGAGTAGCTGATCTGAAATTTGATCAAGTTAGGTCTACAGGTCGGTCTTATATTACTCTACTGAATACCATAGAAACTGATCCTGATGAAGTAAGTCAAATTGTAGACGATATCTCCCAGTATGAAGAGGCGACTCAAGATAAACTTTACATGCTATCTAATCTAGCAAAACAATCTAAATCCAATACAAGTAATACAGTGTCTCAATTCAGTAACCAACTACCAGAGGTTCGTTTACCTACTTTAGACTTACCTACATTTACAGGATTAGATACAGAAAATTGGGACAATTTTTGGACTTCATTTGAAGTTCATATACATAAGAAATCGTCTCTTGACAAGGTTTCTAAATTCTCATACCTGCTTAGTCTTCTCAAAGGAGAGGCTAAAAAGGTCATACATAACCTAACTCTCAATGAGAGTAATTATGAGGAAGCTATAAAACTGGTGAAGTTGAACTATTGCAACAAAGATTTGAGTATAGCTAACCTTTATTACCAATTGCTAGATCTGAATGCACCAAATAGTAGACCGGAGTCACTTCAAAGCTTCAGACTAGAAGTAGAGTCTCTAGTAAAGGCCTTAGGTACTAAAGTTGATATACCAGCTTCAGAATGGTCAATCAAGTTACTTTTGCAGAGGAAATTACCTCGAAATGTCTTAACAGAGCTCTGCTCACACTATAAAACCGAGTTTCTCACTCTTGACCAAATATTCGAGGGACTGAGAATAACGGTTAACAGGTTGAAGACCCATGATAAAATTAAACCTGAGTCTAAACCAACTAATACTGACACTTCAGTCAAACCCAAACAGACTTTGAATATGTCTAATAAATATAAATCTAAGACTACTCCATCCACTGGAAAAAGAACTGGTAATGTAGGTACTTATTCGGTGTCTCCTTCTGAGATGACCAATGACTTGTCTACTAAAGAGACCAAGTCAACCAAGGAGAGAAGGTGTCTGTTTTGCAATCAAGGACATGCCACCTACCAATGCTCTGGTTATCCTACTTATAATACTAGGATTAAACGGTTTCAAGAAATACACAAGTGCACCAAGTGCATGGGCTCTCATGAACCCAAAAAATGTGTAGTGCAACTACGTTCCTGCAATAGATGCAACCAAGGTGTACATCACTACGCCTTATGTAGAAAAACTTCTACCCAATCCATGACAACTGGGGAGAATTCTACGAATTCTACCACAGTACAATATTGCAAAGTGCATCAAGAAATAAATGTACTTGCTACTGAGTCAGGCAATAATACCACTCTGCCTACAGCTCAACTTAGACTAATAAACAAGAGATCTAGAGTTAACACTAGAGGTCTTTTTGATCAAGGATCACAGAAAACCTTCATTACACATCAGTTAGTAGAGCAGTTAAAATTAAAACCTGCCAAAAGTGTGAGATTAAATATTTCTGGTTTCTTGACTAATAGTGGACCTCGTGAATACCAAGTAGTTAAGGTATTAGTGAGACTTGGATCTTCCACTAGTCCAATACAAGCGGTAGTAGTAGATAAACTTCCTACAGACCTGCAGGTCACAGGATTAGCTCGCACTGCGAGACATTTTAAACGAAACCGCATGAGGCTAGCAGACTACAAAATAAATTCTGACTGCCTCACTGATGTTGGAATACTTATAGGCGCGGATCATTATTACAAATTTATAACTGGATGCACCAGACAACACGGAATGAATTTGTTGTCATCTGCTGGAGGCAAATTGCTTACTGGACCGGTGCTTTTCCGACAAAATCCAGCGTCAACGAACCAACAATCTAACAACATAATAGTGACATGACTAGGCTTGGAACAGTCACCCCTACGTTTCAGAGAAATATCTGAAGATATTGAGTCTGATCCACCTGTACATCGTCTGTGGGATTTAGACACTTTAGGTATTATCCCTGAGCAACCAAGCCCTGATGATATGTGGACTTACCAGCAATATCTGGATACCGTTGTCTATGAAAATAAACAAACAGAAGCAGCCAGACGAACTGAACATGTATCATCAACTAATCCAACAACAACTCAACAGTAAATTTATCGAAGTTGTTGATCACGATGACCGGAAATTAGGTCATTACTTACCTCATCACGCTGTGGTGAAAGATTCATTGACAACACCTATCCGTATTGTCTTCAACTGTAGTGCTAAAGTAAAGCCAAGCAGTGTGTCTTTAAATGAATGTCTCCAAACAGGACCTAGCCTAACACAAAGGCTACATGATGTGCTGTTACGATTCCGCACTGGTGTTTTCGCTTATACTACTGATATCAGTAAAGCTTTCCTCCGAGTAGGTTTGCAGGAGGAGGATCGTAACTACACTAAGTTTCTCTGGATTAAGGACCCACTGAATCCTAACAGTGATACCATCACATATCGTTTTGCCTCAGTATTATTCGGAGCGACGTCTTCCCCGTTTCTATTGCAAGCAACATTAGACACACATTTGAGGAAGTCAAATAGCCCTTATAAGGCAGACATTAGCGACAACTTGTATGTCGACAATTTCCAGGGAACCACTAATGATCAAACCAATTTGGTAGAAATCTACCATGAGGCTAACCGTGAGCTATTAGGAGCCAATATGCCCCTACAGTCATGGGCCTCAAATAATGAATTACTAAACCAGGTAATCGAGAAAGAATTTCCAGGTTATCAGGTACCCAATCAATTAAAGGTTCTAGGCGTGGAATGGGACACAAATACTGACGAGATGAATGTCAAGTCAGTACAAACCGATAACTCAACCCTTACCATGAGAACATTGCTCTTGTTTGTCAGTCAACCATTTGACCCTTTAGGCTTACTTAGTCCTATATTAATAAGGGGGCAAACTCCTAATGCAGGAGTGCTGGCAGAAACATATGGGATGGGATGATCCATTAACAAGTGAGTTACAAGCTAAATGGCAGATACTCTCAACGGATTTTAATCAGTTAGGTGTTTTGAAATTTCCTCGTAATGCTTCAGGACCAAACTTGCCCACAAATTTGCACGTTTTCTGAGATGCCTCTGGCAAAGCATATGGCGCTGTAGCCTACTTAGTTAATAGTGCACAATCAATTTTGCTCACATCTAAAGCAAGAGTTGCTCCCATTAAGAAGAGATCTTTACCTCAAATGGAGTTGACTGCATTGCTGGTGGGAGTAAGACTGGCTCATTGCCTGACAGAGACACTCAATAATATCCACTTTGGTGAGATTGTCATGCGGTCAGACAATGTGGCAGTCTTACAATGGGTAAGAAACAACAACAATAAGACTCCTTACGTCAGTAATCGTGTTAGGGAAATTCATGAGTTATCTGCTGGATATAAATTCAGACATGTTCCTACTAAGGACAATCCTGCAGATTATTTATCTCGAGGATTGACACTAAAACAACTCATCAAGTCTTCGCTGTGGTTCAATGGACCTTCATGGCTTGTTGGTGGTCAGTGGCCCAAACAAAAGCCACAAGTCAGCGACCAATATCACCACTCCCATGAAAGAACCAGAACCTCAACGAATCTTAGCCATTGATCCTCACAATTATTCTAACTTAAGTAAGTTATTAAGAGTGACCGCACATGTGTTTGACTTTCTTGCTAAGATAGGAATCCGACATAAGTTTCCCAATCCTATCCTCCACTGGATCAAACGTGCACAACAAGAGACATATGGAAGCGAGTATGAAAATCTTCCAGATAAATTAACTAAGTCTCTAGGTATCTGGTATGATGCCAACACTCATAATATACTAAGATGTGGAGGACGTTTGCTTCATGCAAAAATTGATCTGGACACAAAGAATCCAATTCTTCTACCACGTCACCACATCATCACTAAACTTCTAGTTTTACATCACCATCAATATGGTACTTTACATGGTGGAGTGTTAGATACACTCACCGACATTAGACAGAAATACTGGCTTCCTCAAGGTCGTCAGACAGTCAAGTCAATTATTAAATTCTGTGTAATCTGCAAAAGATACGATGCTAGAGTATGTCCTTACCTAGGACCTCCACCACTCCCTGAAGAAAGAGTGGTTCATCTTCGTCCTTTTGAAACCACTGGTGTTGATTACACAGGAGCCTTGCTTCTCACTGGCAACCCAGATAAATTACCAGTGAAAGCTTACATTTGCCTCTTTACGTGTGCTACTACCAGAGGCGTACATTTAGAAGTGACTTCTGATATGAGTGCTGAAGCCTTCATCCAAGCCTTCCGCAGATTTGCAGCTCGCAGATCTTGTCCCAAACTAATGATATCGGACAATGGTTCCAATTTTGTGGCAGGAGAAGCCTGTCTGCGAGAAGTCTGGAGTCATCCAGAAGTACAGTCAGTCCTACAGAGACGACAATGTCACTGGAAATTTATAGCACCAAGAGCCCCCTTAGCAAGGTGGGTTCTATGAGCGAATGATAGGCACTGTTAAGGTGTGTTTAAGAAAAACCTTACATAGACAAAAAATCAGTTACTCCGAACTCCAAACCATTGTTGTCGAAATCGAGGCGCGAGTCAATAACCGCCCATTAACATACATGTCCGATGATTTCTCACAGAGAGAACCTCTGAGTCCCTCACACTTGATACATGGAGGTCTGCTGAGTCCTCTCATACCTTTAGCCGAAGAGGACCCCGTAGACCCTTCACATGTAACCAGAAGTGACTTGGTAGAAAGTTACCAGCATCTCTCAAGAGTCATTGAAAGGTGGAATGAGGTGTGGACTCGAGAGTACCACTACGGAGCTTCGAGTCCTTATAATAAAGTACAACTTAAACCAGGGGACCTAGTATTAGTCGACAGTGATGGACCAAGGTCAGAGTGGCCCATAGGCAAAATTGTTGCCATTCATCCAGATCATCAAGGTATCCTGAGAGTAGTGAAAGTTTTATGCCGAGGCAACACTACCCTAAAAACTTTAGAGAAGTTGGTACCTCTCGAACTAGCAGAACGAGTGTGTTTGCCAGAACCAGCTTCACCAGTAGTTTCCGAGGACAGTAATTCTGATCCACCGAGCGACCGCCCCACTAGAGCTGCTGCTCAACAGTGCAAGCGGAAACTGCAAGCCTATTACAGCTCTGACCAAGAGCAAATCCCTTTACCTCCAATTTAAGTAACCATGATGATACTGTGGTGTGATGTCAAGTAACAAATCATTACAAGTCACTATGACCCAGGACATTCTCATCACAGTAGATTCTCAGTTATTTGAATTGTGTGATTTAAATCCTTAATTGTTGTATAGGCTATAAATAACATTATTTATCTAGAGCATCTGAGAGTTTGTAGACTGAGACTTAGTAGCCTACACATTACATGTCATAGCGACACCAGTCACAGAGTTTATTGTAAGCTTTCTTAGTTATTAGCTTTAGGTAATTCATAATAACATGTTCCATTTAACATGAAACCTGCAAGACTTAAGTTTCTTGTATGTCCTTGACAAATACGGGACATTCGTTATGTGTGTACTAACATACTAATATTAATACCAACTTCGGGATGGGTATGTCAGTACTCAACATTACACTGCGACCCGAAAATTCTCCCCCCGGAGTTATGTTGGAAATTTCCAACACTAATACAACAATGTTGTATTATTATTAATTATTACTAAATCTACTAATCACTGTAGTAACTAAAATTAACCAACCGTAGAGTTCACATGTACTAATAATTGTATCTGTACAATAAGGCTAGAATTCTTACGTCAACAGACGCCAGTATTGCGTCAGATTTCACCATAATAAACACATCTATATCCAGTGTGTCAGAGAATTGAGTTTGATTCTCTAAAAACAACAGTGTTCTGTGTGATAATTATTTACCGATAACCTGACTCCCAAATAATGCCAAATTAAGTGTTTCTAGTTACAACTGTTATCTGGTAATAAATTTAACGTCACGCATGAATGCCATGGAGAGAATTAGATTCGTCTCCATTGCTCGTTTACCACCGTAAAACGAGCAAATAATAATATTTAACTCTCCTGAATAATAAACCCGTCATTATCCAAGCATTTTAGTCGCAACTGCGAGAAATATTATTCGCAGTAAATAATTTGTGTAGCAAATGCGGAATGCGGAGCGATGGGCAGGGGAGACGCCATTACTCGAGAAGACGACACCGAGAACGTGTGGAAGAGGAAAGTCGCCACTGTGCGGTGTGAAGAATAGTTGCGGAATTGAGCAACTTGGCTGGTGTCAGTGTCATAGGATACATCGTGGTGAATCGTCAACGAGAATTAACTTGACATTCAGCCCGGAACCTGTTAATTTGTTCCGTGAAGTCCATCATGACCGGCCAGAGAAGCGCGTCGACATCTAGGCTAGGCTCGACGCCACGTGTTCGCTATTACGACGCTAGAGCCTAGGACGCGAGCTTCGGCATGCCTCAACTTACATAGTGCCCTATTAGCTAAGTACCGTTATTCCCTTTTGATGCATCATTAGAGATAGGTTATAGCCGGGTAGCTTGTCGTCACGCCGAGCGACATAAATAAAACACATGTTAGTATCAATTTCCACTCTCCATTTCTAATTTCTTGAATATAGATAGTTAGCAGCCTAATATGTTGCTATGTAATATATCTTGATTTACAGCTTGCATGTGAAGAATTCCCCGAGCTGTCATTTCCTGTGTTAATCATCTCCCAGTGTTCCATGATGAGTTCATGAGATTCCGAGGATGATTCATGACTGATGTCTTGGAAAACGTCTTCAAGCTAAGACCTTTTTCCGTATTCCATTAATTAAATTATCTGAAGTGTATTATTACTACTGATCACTGTTCACTGGATTAACACGTGTTTATTATAATCATTAATTTCTGATATTCATAATCTATGTTCTTATTGGTGACAAATTTATTGATTCTGTAATTGGTCATAGGATTAGGTTATTGCATAATGAACTGGTGTACGAACCACACTAGTTCCTAGACATGTGAAGTTCTAGTAATACCCCCCCCCCCCCCCAATGTAGGTGTTTGAGGCTTTGATTCAATTAAATTATATACAGCCCATTAATTATACAAGTGATTATATTTTCTAGTATTTATCCATAGTTACTGGTTCCTCTAGGAATTTTCTAATGATCACATTTTATTAGTTTCCCTCTTTACTATAAAAGCGGGTGGTCCTTCGTAATTGATTTCATTACATTAATATTTAAATAAATAGAGTCAAGACCCAAATGTCCCACAACTCTGTCTCCTTTCTTATATATTGGTATGATAGTCACCATTGTAAAACAGCTGGGTTAAATTCCTGTCTTAATTGTCTCATTAAAGTCCTGAGGCAGAGGTATACTGAAGGCATGTGCAGCTTCTTTTAACATCCACGGTGAAATATTTTCTAATCCATAGCTATATTTTCAAATAATAATAATAAATGTCCCAATTTTTCCTAAGCTGTTATTTCAATATCTATCAATCTCTCGTCTAGTGTTACCTCGTCTCCTAGCACTGGGAGCTGGCATGGATCAGTCGTGAAAACACCATGAAAACTTGCATGTAGCTCCTCACAAATTTCCTTTTAATTTTTCATATGTTCTCCTCCCGTCTTGTACACAACCACTTGCTCTGTACGGTAGAACGACGTTTTCGCTTCATGCAGGTCGGCGTTCAATCCCCGACCGTCCAAGTGGTTGGGCCCCATTCCTTTCCTCACCCCCGTTCCCCCCTGTTCCATCCCAAATCCTTATCCTGTTCTCTTCCCAGTGCTATACAGTCGTAATGACTTGGCGCTTTCCCCTGATAGTTCCCTTCCTCCCCTCTTGCATAGTCTAGTCACTTGATCATTTTCCTTCAAGTATGACCATGTAGTAACTTTGGTTGCTTCTTTGATATGGTTGTAATGTCGTTTACATAGAACATTTTCTTATATGTTTATGTAATCATTCCTAACTCTTGCATTGTAACACAAGAATTATATATAATATATAGTCTCAGTTGCTGTTGGGGAGTGAAGGTGTGAGAGGGGCTGAGAGGCAGAAGGGTCTGATGAGGAGAGGTGGGCTGAGGGCCAAGTGGGGATGAAGGGTGATGATAAGCAGTGTGAAAGTGAAGGGCTGATGAGGAGAGGTCGGCTGTATTCTCGTGTGTGTGTTTGTGATGTGTGTGGTGTATGGATGCTTGTTTGTATTTTTGTGAATGTAATGCTTTAAAGTTATTGTTTTATAATGGAATTTTTATTTGATAATTGCATTCAAAAGTTTGTATAGCATTTCTGTGCTTGCAGAGCCACCAAACTGGAACGAGGTAGAGGACGACGGGTTTGAGTACCAAACAACGGGCCTTACGTTTTCCTGGGGCCAAGGTCCCTCTTGGTGCACTGGTAACGTGAGACTTGTCAACATTATAACCTTGGACCAGATGAGGATCATCATGGGGAAAACTGCCAGTGAGTACATAGTGATCCCTCCGATTATGTGTGTTTTGAACGTCCC